>NC_089258.1:1398241-1698241 GCF_963930625.1 Muntiacus reevesi
ATTGCTGTTTCACAGGCTATGTGTATAGTCAGCTTTAGTAAATGATGCCAAGCAGTTTTCAAAGAGTCTGTAGCACTTTTATCCTCTTAGCGGCAGAGTATGAGTATTTCAGTTGCTCTACAGTTTCACCAGCACTTGGTGTTTCATTTTAGCCCCTTGAGTAACTGTTCATAGTTTTAATTTGCATTTCTCTGATTCTTAAAGGTTTGCACCTTTTCCTATGTTGCTGACTGGATATCTTCTGTTAAAACTTCTGTCTATTGTTTTTAATGATTCTATGTCCTTTTCTCATGATTTATAGGAATTCTTTATACATTCTGGAGACAAGTTCCTTGTTGGTTATAAGTATCCAGACAGAAACTGTGACATGTCACTTACAGAGAGAGCTTCATGCCAACAATCTCCACTTCCCACCATCTTCCTCCTCCAACTCCCAGCTTTATTTTAGGCTCGATGTCACTTTGGCTGAAAAAAAAAGAAGTACAATGTGAGAGCTGTGAGTTAAATTTTATTCAGGGCAAAATGAGGACTATAGACTGGGAGACAGCCTCTCGGATTCCTCAGAAGGACTGATTTGAGGATGCAGGTGGGGGAAGGTCAGCACATATGTGATGTTGGCAAAGAGGAACACATGCCATTAACCACACATTTTGGTAGGAGTTGCTGCTAGTCACAAGAAGATTGCTGCTAGTCATGAGGCACAGATGTCTCCATTAATGACTTTAGTGTTATTTAAATATAAGGAGGTGCAAGAAATTGGCTCATAAAATCTTTTCCTGAAAGTATCTCCCTATCAGAAGGGCTTGTTCAGCCAGTTTTTGTCAGAACACAGTGTGCCTCGTTTCTGATCTCTGCCCTGAACTTCTTTCAGGATGTGTTGAAGATCAGTGACTGCAGTGGCTAGTGACTTCATCCTTGAAGAGCCAGATGGCAAGTAACAACTTTTAACTGGCACCCCATTCTCCCTACCATCAGCCCAAGCTCCTACAAACATTTCTTACTCTATCTCCCTCCCCTGTGGCCTGGGTGCATGTGCCCTAGCATCACACCCCAGAGGCCCTGTGGTTTTCAGCAGATGGATGCACACTCCCTCAGCATGTGTGCTCCATCTTGGTCACATGCCAGCCCTTGCACACCAAGGTTCACATGTGACTATGAGCGCAGAAGGACCAGGGGTAGAGGCGGAGGTGAGCTCAGTGGACACAGCAGCAGAGTGTTCACATATCCTCTGAAGCATAAGAACAGCATGGAGGGCCAGATGTAGAACAGCAAACTCTAGAGAACAGATCCACTTGTATAGAACATTTGTTTCATAAGTAAAAAGGCTTCTGGTCTGGCTGGAAGACAGGATGACAAAACCTTGCCCCATCACTGCTTTGGGTGACCAGCTTATTTTGGTTCACCTCAGTGGTCCTGGGTTTAGCTCTTAAAGTCCTGCACACTAGGAAACCCCTCAGTAAGAGTGATTGTTCACCCTTTAGCTGTCTCTGAATAACTTTGTTTTATGGGGAAAACGACCTTCCTATGCTAGTTTATAAAGCTACCATTTATAAATTGAGTTGGGAGTAGGGTAGAAACTCTCTACTTCTCCTTTCATACCTGACTATGTTATTGTTCCAGTATCTTTTAGTAATTTACAATCAAGTGTGCCCAGTCCCTAAGTCATGTCCAATTCTTTTGTGACTCCATGGATGGTAGCCCCGTCAAGCTCCTCTGTCCCTGGGATTTCCCAGGCAAGAATACTGGAATGGGTTGCCATTTCCTTCTCCAGGGGACCTTTTTGACCCAGTGATTGAACCCATGTCTTCTGCATTGGCAGGCAGATTCTTTACCACTGAGCCACCAGGGAAGCCTTCTAACAGGCAAGAAGTAGATACAAAAATTCCATGAGGGAGGTGGGTGTATGCCCATCTCTGTGTTAACCTTTACCTAACAACAATGTACCAAGTACTGAGAGTCGGTGTGCCAAGCACTGTTAACATGTTCTGTGTTCACAATTTCCTTTAATCCTCAAGAAATCCCTGGGATCTAAGGATTTCAGTCATCATTTCCTTCATGTATGGGGAAACAGAGGCTCAGAGAATTTGAGCACCAGGACCAATACAACACAGCTAGTCAATAAAAGACTAGCATTCAGCCCCAGTCTGCCCATTTCTAAAGCCCCTGGCATTTTCTACCTACTCACATCTAATTGCTCTGTGCTTTAGTGTCATTGTTTGTAAAATGATGCTCTTTCACTTCCCTGCTTACAATTGTCCCAGAACAAGGTGACTTCATCTGTATCATTTCATCTGATAACTACCTGACAGGGCTGTCATGTGATCAAGTAAGAGCCTTGAAAAATTAAAAACGTTCTCTAAACAAAAGGGATTGTTATGAATAATGCCTGAACAAAACCAAAGCACAGTCACAAGGTTTGGACAAGTAGAATAAAGCAGGTCTGAACAAATGCTTCCTCTCTGAAATATGCTTTCCAAATTTGATGTTCCATGTGCCTAAATAGACTGGAAGCTCATCTAGTAGGAGAAAAAAAAAAGATATGGGAATAAAAGAGAAAGCCAGAGTCAGAGGGGCCAACTACCACTTCTCAAGACTCTGCCCCCATCAGCAAAAGAATTTACCAGAAATGTAAAGATTTGGATATTTCATCTGTGTTACCCAGGCTGTTCGCACATCTTCAATGGTATGAAAATTTATGTCGGATCATAATTGAATATGGAGATTGGACTCTAACCATTGACAGGCCAGATAAGATTTGCTCCAGACAGCAAGAAAAAGATAATGAAAGCCAAATACAATAAAAATCAAGGTAATAATAGGACTAGAAAATGTGGCTGAAAATCCCCAGAGAGGGGACTAAGGATGGTCTGGGATAAACTCATAGATAGATGGTCTGTGGACTCTGAGAGCATTTTTAGATGTTAAGGGCAGCAGAGAAATGCCCACTTCAAACATCTCCACTGGAGGGCCTGAGGAAAGTTATAGACATTTGCTCCAGAAAAAAAAATGTAAAATTGCACAGAGAGAATGTTCCATACAGCACAAGGAGTTCACGGACCCATATCCGGTCCTCAGGACCTCTAAACACCAGCAAACTCCATTTTTGAAAGAAAGAAACTGAAGACTCACAGAGGTATGCTGACTTCTCCAAGATCAGCAAGATCGTGGATAGACTTCAGAAGGTCTCCTTGGTTTCCTGTCTCTAGACCAGATCCACCCTATGGAGGAAGCTGGAAGGAATCTCTGTCTTTAAGGTCAGAGTCTACATCGATTGTATTCCCTGTAGACATCTCTTAACTGTTCTCAACCTCACCGTCCATATTGGAAGGTCCACCACTGCCCCTGATGTACCCAACAACCTAAGTGTCATTTGTTTTTATAATTTATATATTTATTTATTTATTTTTGGCTGCAGTGAGTCTTCATTGCTGCATATTGGCTTTCTCTAGTTGCAGCAAGCAAGGACTACTCTCTAATTGCAGTGCGTGGGCTTCTCATTGTAGTGGCTTCTCTTGTTGTGGAGCACAGGCTCAGCAGTTGTGGGTCATGGGCCTAGTTGCCTCTCAGCATGTGAAATCTTCCGAGACCAGGGATAGAACCCATGTCCCCCGCACTGGCAGGAGAATTCTTAACCACTGGATCACCAGGGAAGCCCCTGGGTGTGCATTTCTTGTGTGATTCTTCACCATAGAGGTATTTATTAACAGGATTCCAGGACACTAAGCTGCCTCCCTGAAGCTAATAGAGATTTCCTGAGCTCTTGAACAAGACAGAAAAGGTAGAAATGAATGGCCAAAACAAAGTGTCAGTGGGCTTGATTTGAAAGCCACTTTTCCAGCCTTTGTCCTGACTCCAAGCACAGATGTTTTTCAAATTCCTGGAGCCTAGCAGGGAGGAAGGGAGCAGGTGGCCCTTTGCCCAGAGGATGGCCAAGAGCCCCATCCCCTTCGACTTTCTGAGCCATGGCACAAACAGCAGGAGTATGAGTTGCTGAGCGGTAGGGGAGGGGCAGTTGGCAGTGGTGGGCATGCCAGGTGGTGTCACCCTGAGGGCGTCCACAGCCACGTGGGGGCCCAGAGGGGCGTGGTTCAGAGGGAAAGTCCCCATTTTCAAGGCAGGTGCCCCGGCTTAGTGGGAGTTTCCACAAACCCCTCAAAATCTCGCTGATGTCCACACAACAGTTCATACGGATACAGCCCAGGTCTTGGGGTGACGGTTAATTTTATTATCACTGTTAATCTTGGTCATAATCATTGGAAAGTTTCACATGCTTCGCTTCATGCAGGTCCAACATCTGCCATGGCTTCTTCCCCTTGATTGCCTGGCTCTTTCCTCTCTCGCTCGCTTACTCTCTCTCTCTCCTCCTTACTCTTTCACACGCTGCTCAATTAATTTACTTCCAGAAAACAAAATCCACTGTCGGGAGCTTTTGCTCTCCAAGGCCAATTCCCTGCAGCCTCATGACTACTCCTAACAGCCACACAGCAAGAGAAATCATTGGGAAGCCTAGGCAGGCTCCCCAGCTCCCTGGCAGCTGTGGGCTTCTGTTCTCCGCTCCTGCTGCAGAGTGGCTTGGGGCAGGGGGAGGCGCAGGTAGAGAGGCTGGAGAGATGGGAGGAGTGGGCAGAGGCTCTGACCTGGGGAGTGGTGTGTGCCCCAGGGAGCAGGAGCTCCAAGGTCTGGCTTCCAGTCTCTAGAGAAACAGCTGTGGCCACTGGGAAAGCATGCACATCCATGCTGGACCCCTCTCTCTTAATCCTAGCTCACATCTCCGGTGGCCTGGGGTTAAAACAGAAAGTTAATTGGTTGGTGAGTTGGTTGGTTGGTTGGTGAGTTGGCTTGCTGGTTAGTTGATTGATTGGCTGGTTGATTGTTTGGCTGATGGGTTAGTTGGCTATGAATGAGTGGATTTGGTTGGTCTCAAACCACGACTTTTCCATAAATCTATAAGGTCACAGAGAGGCCACCCCATATCTTTCCTCCATGACCTCTGCCCTCCCATTCTCTGCTTTCTGCTCAAAAGTGGGCACAAAGGAAAGAAAACACTTTGAAAACATTATAGCTCACTCACTACATCACGGACTTTATCGTGACATCTGGTGATTTTCCTTGTCCCTGCCTGGGAAGAGGGAGCTTGTGTGACAGCTCCTTGGGGAGAGCCCCTATCTGCCAGTCCATCCAGCCCCACACCCTACACCTCATCTCCATTTCCTCTGCACCATCTTCCAGGCAGTGAGTTCAAGGAAGCCTGGCACACTGCAGTCCATGGGGTCACAGAGTCAGACATGATTGAGCAGTTGAACTGATTGAATTGAGTAATATGCCTGGCATTTTGTAAAGACTGGCAAATTTAGTTCTCATTCCAACCCTCATACAAGAAAGGGAAATTGAGGCAGGAGTAGTTTAAGGTACTTGCCTGAGATCACCAAGTCACAATCAGCAGAGCCAGGATTCCCAGGCCAAACTGTCTCCCAAGCCCATGCTCTCAACTGTGAGGCTATGACGCTTCTCCCCTGCTAGGACAGAGCCTTCTACATCCGGGGCTCAAGTGTCTTCTCACCAGCCTTCCTGCCTCATCTCTCCCCACCCCTTATTCACAGTACATTTTCTGCCGTAATGCTCTGTCTTAAGCTCAATTTCTTCCTCCTGCTGTTTCTACCTGCATTCCCCGTCTCTGGAATGCCAGCGTTCAGAAGGTGTTCCGTAGGAGTTGCTCCACATGCAAATATATTTTGGATGAATTTGTGGGAAGCAGGTGATCTCCATGTCTTACTCTTCCACCATCTTGAAAGTCCCCCTCCTGTCTCTGAAATGAACGGTGTAAACCACTAGCTTGCACACATCCCAGCCTCACCTTGGAATTGCTCTCCAGGGGTTTTAATTGTATAAAAGCTCATCCCCTGCCTCAGGTGTCAAATTGAAACAGTTATATCTGAATGTGCTCAAGGGCAAGACCTTCAGGCCTGCTAGAACCTTATTACCCCTGCCTTGCATTTAACCTTGAGGACCTCTGAAAACTCTCCTCAGATCCAGGCGCCAGCACAGTCTGCCCCCGAGAGTCTGTCGGAACCCAACAAGTGCACGCTGCTCCTGCGTTCACTCAACTTGCATTCTCAGAATGTCCTCCAGCCCAGACTCCACCTCTACCATCTCCACCCCCAGCCACCTCTGCTTCCAACAGCTCCTCTGACTTGGCAGCTAGAGGCTGACAGTATCAGTACCTGGCCTTGGCTCTTTCCCTACACGTGAGGTCTAAGGGACTTAGTCAGATCCTGCCAGGGTCTGACTTTGACCCCAGTCACATGTGCAGCCTCCTGACTCTCACTCAGGTGCCACGAGCTGGAATGGCCCCTCTGTTGCCCCGTCTGCTCAGCCTGGACGAGGTCTCTCGAATTTCAGCCTAATTAAAAAAACACCCCAGCTCCTAGCTTTCACTAGGAACAAGGAACTCTCTGCTTCTCTTCCAAAATCTGCATCTCATTTGTTACCAGTACTTTTCTCCCTTTGGGTCCCTTCGCTTTCCAGAGCCTATTAAACCAGCCATGTCTGCCTTATTTATAGAAGATGAGGTTACGATATATGCAATTCCCTTCCTTTCATGTCTCAAGCAATTTATTCTTCGTCTTTTTTGGCATGTCACATGTGTTTTGTCCTTCTCTGGCATGCTGGCTTTTTCCCAGGCTGGGATTTGAGTTTGATATGAATATTGCCAGCAGTCAAACTCTATAACTCAGTTTGGGTGGAATGAGAGAGGGTCTCCATGTTTCTATGATGGAAATTGGATACATTATTGAATTTGGCTCTCCACAGAGAAAAGAAACATAAGCCATGGGCACCAGATAACCAGTAATTGGGGGTGAGGGTAGAGAATGGAGAATAATCGTTAGATGGACTTAGCTGCAATGTACTGGTTTTTGCATCTTCATAATGTCTGTCTTCCCTGGTGGCTCAGATGGTAAAGAATCTTCCTGCAATGCAGGAGACCCGGAGTTCGATCCCTGGGTCGGTAAGATCCCCTGGAGAAGGCCATTGCAATCCACTCCAGCACTCTTGCCTGGAGAATTCTGCAGACAGGGGAGCCTTGCAGGATACAGTCCATGGGGTCACAAAGAGTCGGACACGACTGAGTGGCTAGCACACAACATCCGTCTTATGAACGGGTACTTGCAGTTTCATAAATGCTGATGAATAAATGAAATAAGTGGGGACGAAGGTACAAGAAGAGAGAATAGGATAAAAGTAAAGCTTTATGAGACGTTAAGAATAAGCCTCTGGTACTTCCTCAGCTACCCGGGGAGTCAGTCAAGAAAACTAGCCTGAGTTAAAGAACTACATCCCTAACCTCCAAGTTACTAGTCTTAGTATTGTAATTATTTCTTATCATTAGCATCAATGTTTTCACAGTTTCCAATCCACTTTCTCCAGTATTTAAATGAGCACTAGTTAAAGCGCAACTGATCCTTTCAATACTACAGACCTGTGGTTGCCCAGAGCTGGAACCAGGCTCTCTGGGACTCAGACACCTATTCCCCTGCACCACACAGCCTCAGACACAAAGTGGCGCACCTTAGTTCTGTTCTGTGCTTTCAGGGTGGTCCAAAGAGCCCACCAGCCAGGATACAGACAAGGTCATGACTTCCTGATAACACTGGAATGCTATGTCAGTGTGGGCTTTAGCCACATGATTTCAGGAACAGAGAAGCCACCCACCTGCTCTGCCTTGCTCAGGAACGCATCAGGTGCTCTTCTAAGAGAAAGCCCTCCTAATCCACTCCCATGGCTCCCTGGGTATAAGATGAGCTATCCAAGTGAAAAAGCAAGCTCTTCTCAATGTGTCATGGATGCTACTGTAGAGTCATACAGGATTGACCTTGCATTCTTTTCTGATCCCTGATAAAAGAAAGAAAAGAATGCTGAAGTCACTGTGAGTGGCTCTGGAACCAGGCTGCCTAGGTTTGAACCTTTTTCCACCACTTCCTAGTTGTGTGTCTATGTGCATGATCAGTCGCTTCAGTTGTGTCCAACTCTTTGTGACCCTGTGGACTGCAGCCCACCAGGCTCCTCTGTCCATGGGATTCTCCAGGCAAGCATACTGGAGTGGGTTGCAAAGTCCTCCTCCAGGGTAACTTCCCAACCCAGGAATCAAACCCGCATCTACCCGAGTCTCCTGCATTGGAGGCAAATACTTTGCCACTGAGCCACCTGGGAAGCCCCTCCTAGCTGTGTATATTCAGGCAAATTAACCTCTGGACCTCAGTTTCTTCATTTGTATTTTGGAGTTGATAATAATGCCTTACTCATACGGTTTGTGGTGAGGATTAAATGGAATAATAACATGTATTTGCAAGTGTTTCATAAGTGTTGCTATTTTCAATCTGATTTTTACTAATAATACAGAAAAGGGGCATTATCACCTAAGAAAAGAAGGGAATTTGAAAAAAGCACCTTGAACAGTAAGGTTCCTTTGTCCGTGGAATTCTCCAGGCAAGAATATTGGAGTGGGTAGCCATTCCCTTCTCCAGGGGATCTTCCTGACTCAGGGATTGAACCCAGCTCTCCTGCATTGCAGGCAGACTTTTTACCATCTGACCCACCAGGGAATCCCAATTAGGCTATACTTTACCCATTTCAATATATTACATTGGGCTGTCTTATCAGCTAGTCACTGCTGTGTAACAAACCACTTGAAAATTTAGTGCAATGAGTTTCTTTTCTCAGAATCTGTGGATTGTTTGATGTAAACCAGGCATTTCTGCTTTAAACTGTGCATCTGGCTAGGCTGGGCTCCTTGCTGTGGTTTAGACTCAGGTCTGTTCCCCTTGGGCACCTCCTAGGACTCCACCTGAGCCAGTGTAGCTGCCTGAAGGAAGTAGAGACACACAGTTCTCTTAAGAACTCAGCGCAGAACTGGCACATTGGCACTTCTAGACGTATGCCTCTGGCCAAAGAAAATCATGAGCCTTGCCCAGTGTCAAGCAGTGGGAAATTCGCTGCACATATAATGGGAGTGGGCAGGCTTCAGTCACATGGCAAGGATGTGAATGGGACGGGGAAGAAGCAGGGCCGATCGTTTCATCCACTACCAGTGTTTCTATCTCTGTCATACTCCCTGTGCTCCTCCCAGTGCCCGTTCTTCTTCCACCGACCTCAGAGCTTCCACCCTCCCCAGGCACAACAGCCACCTACAGACACAGCGGATTTACAGGCCGTTATTTTCTTTGAGATGTGAGAACCTCCAAGGCTCAGAGCCTTGCTTTGGCACTTGACAAAAAGTCCAGACCATGAAGGGCCCAGCCACCTGCAGAATGTTCCGTGATGAGCCAACATCTACCTGGAGGAGACATTTGCAAACTGTAGGTGAATCTCCATGCCAGGATGAAAGCTTGGGTGGGCCAGCATAGAGGCTGGGAGCATGTGCCCATTGCATTCCAATATCAGGCAGTGGTGGACCCACTACCAAGAAACATTTGATCCCCAATGACAGCTTGGCTCCACTTTGAGGACAAGGTACTAGTAATAGCTTTGGAAACACACAACTGGAATAAAAATTGTTAGCAAATGGGTTCTTCAAATTTTAGATAAAAGCAATTGCTCTGTGAATGCTTCACTCAATCAAGTGGAGCTGAACGCAGTGAGATAGCTTAATGCAGCTGGGCGAGAGAGTTAGGAAGAGGCCCAGGGAAAGGTAAAGGGGGCAGTGACCGTCTGAAGAGCAGTACCCATCTGTGTTTGCCATCAGAAGATGAGAGAGGGTTGGAGGGTAGCCAGAATAATTGCCCTCCTTAAGACTGTTTCCAGGGAGCATCTACCTTAAAAGGGTTTGGTTGATGAGCTCTGGGCCTGCCTGGGCAGTGGTACCCCTACACTTCCTCTGATGACCACACAGCCCTGCCCAAACTTGTTGTGTTCCCCAGGTCAACAAGAATAGAAGCCTGCCTGGTACCCAGGATAGGGCCTTCATTCATCCTTGCATTTACTCAGGGGTTTCAAGAGTAAGACTGCTTCCTTTCTTTCAAGAAGTTCAGTGACTCTTCAAGCAGGCAGATGGGAAAATCAACATTTCAACTCAGGCTGATACGTGTTGTGACAAAGATCTGTTCCTGGTGCTGTGGGAGCCTGGAGAAGTCCCTGCCCAGAGAAGAATGGACAAGCCAAGCAGGAAATGCTGGCGTGAGCTGCATGGTTGAGGGAGAGGCTGCTGAGCAGTCCGGAAAAGAGAACAATGCAAGCAAAGTGGAGACACTTGCAAACTGTAGGTGAATCTCCATGCCAGGATCAAAGCTGTGTCAGCCAGATGAAAAATAAGACTGGAGGGGCAGGCAGTGACCAGTGCACAAAAATTCAGTTTCAAGCACCAGAAGAGCACCAAATAGCGGCTGTGTCCAAGGTTCAGGATATGTCTGTGCTACTCATTCACCTCTGTCCCTGCTCTAGTTCCCATAGGAAGATGCCACATTTCTAATCAACTTCTGATTTCCCAACCAGCCTTTAGGCTCATTATGCCTTCCTGTTATAAAGAGTATTTCAGACTTGGTGTGAGCAACAGTCCAGAGGCAGGGCCAATATCAACTCCCAGTACCTGTAAGTCCCTAGAACATCCTCTTCCCAGCCCCTTGGACTGGGATTAGTTTGAACTAGTCTACTCATCCCGTTAGACTATGAACTCCTTGACAGCCTCTACCAATCACAAATTCTGGCCTGTAGTAGGGGTCAGATAAATAACTATGGGAAAAAATGAACTGATGAAAGAACACAGCAATGAAGGAAATCTTTCTCCTACAATGTGAGAGAATAGTGATGTAAATTTTACCCTGCATGTCATTGGATGAAAAACTATGTTCTTGCTTATAAGGGTATACAGGTACTCTGCTACTGGACTTCCCTGGTGGTCCAGCAGTTAAGAATCCACCCACCAATGCAGGGTACATGGGTTCGATCCCTGGTCTGAGAAGATCCCACATGCCACAGGGCAACAAAGCCTGTTCTCAGCTCAGTAGTCATGACTACTGAGCCTATGCTCTAGAGTCCAGGAGCTGCGACTATTGAAGCCCACAAGCCTATAGCCCTTGTGTCATAACAAAAGAAGGCACCACAGTGAGAAGCGCTAGCATCACAACTAGAGAGTAGACCCCACTCACCACAACTAGAGAAAACCCTGCAGCAATGAAGACCCAGCGCAGCCAAAAATAAGTAAACAGATAAAACCCTATTACGGAGAAAGACCATATGAGAGGCAGGTCGTGGGCACCTATGGAAAACAGAGAGCCTTGACAAGCAGACTATAAAGAAAAAGATTGATTATTTACATCAGGTATCCTGGGAGTGGACAGAAACATACACACTTAGTAAGTGGTTATTTTGTGTCAAGCGTGATGGAAAGCATTTTGTATGTACAAAGATTCCTGCAGCAGATTTGGTATTTTCACCATTTTGCCTATAAGGAAACCAGGGCACAGAGAAGTTATGTTAAATTAAACAAGAAAATACAGGTAGAAAGAAGAAGAGTGGGGTTAGCACACCAGCTATTAGACTCTAGCTCCTTCCACCCTGGTCCTGTGGCTACACTGCTGTGCTGAACACACGTGTGCACGCACAAACACATACACACACAAATGAGGAATGGCTTGACCTGTCCCGAATGTGAGTCATTCCAGCAGGGTGACAGACATAGGCCGAGGACCAAGCACAGACAGATGTGCGCATGGATTTATGGGGATAGAAAGGGACATGGTGATCATCTTACATCTCCCCAGGTGGCCCAGCAGTAAAGAATCCACCAGGCAGTGCAGGAGAGGTGGGTTGGATCCCTAGGTTAGGAAGATCCCCTGGAGGAGGAAATGGCAACCCGCTCTAATACTCTCGCCTGGAGAATCCCATGGACAGAGAAGCCTGGCGGGCTACAGTCCATGGAGTCGAAAAGAGTCAGAGATGAGTTAGCAACTGAACACTCACGCTGCGATCACCTTACACAGACAGATGTCAGGATCCCAGGGCCTGGACTACCATTCATGCTTTATCCAGGGCAACCATCACTGTGAAGTTCACAATGGAAATCTATACACAGAAGGTAAGGTAAGCCAAGTTCAGCTTTATAACTTTGAGGCCTGAGGTCCAGTGTCACCCCTGGTGACTTGGGCTAGACCACATGATGAACTCCTTCTTCCTAGACCACAAGCATTGCTTCAACCCACTCTTCTGTATTTTATCCCTCCAAGACTGAAAAATATCTAGGGTAAGCCATCCAGGGAGAAGTAAGAGCTAGAGAATGCTTGCCCACTTGGTAAAGTCCAGTCTCCAGACCTTGGGTGTGGGGGCTGGGTGCTAAGGCCTCTGCTCCAGAGCAGACCTCCGTGTGCACTTCTGTCTGAGCAGTGCCGGGGCAGCTCACGCTACACAAGCCTCTGTTCAGCTGTAGGACGTCATCAGCAAACTGGATCTCCCGGACTCCCTCTTTCAGGGAATGATACCACTGCCCCATGAACTGTGCAAACCAGAAATGTGGGAGTCATCCTTGACGCCCACCTTTCCCCCACACCCAACCGTCTTCGCTTCAGCTCTTGATAGCACTGCACTTGAGTTTATTCACTTGGCCCATTTTCGTTGCCATCCTCTGAGTTACTGTTCCATCTTACCACCTTTGGTAAGTGAAAGCGAAAGTGTTAGTCACTCTGTTGTGTCTGACTCTTTGTGACCCAGTGGACTGTAGCCTGCCAGACGCCTCTGCCCATGGGATTCTCTAGGCAAGAATGCTGGAACAGGTAGCCATTTGCTTCTCCAACAGATCTTCCTGACCCAGGGATCAAACCCAGGTCTGCCACACTGCAGGCAGATTCTTTACCATCTGAGCCGCCTGGGATGAAATCTGCAAAACCATCACTATGTATCACTTTAGAATCTAAAGGGTCCCACAGGAAGTAGGGGGGCACCATTTGGGAGAAAGAGCAACACCCCCCCCCCCATTTTCCTGGCATGCTCTGATCTCGGTATGTTTGGTTTCTGATGGTACTTTATTAGTACTTTATTGGTATTAGAATCTTCCCAGTTCTTCTTAACAAGATGGGAAGTGACCACCAACATCTTTTGTAATTGTTTTTCTTTCTACCAGCCAGAGATTAGCATCTGCCCACATACATAGGGTCATCTAACTTTGTAATTGCTTATTTTCCCTTTACAGAAAGGCATGTGCTCCCAGTTACTGATCTTTAATGATGGTGTGTGGCTATTAATAATATGCCTCCTGGTAGACAGTTTCAAAATATAAACACACTGAATCAACTTTCTTCAATATTTATTATTTAAGAAATGAGAAAGAAGGATTCTTTACAAGAAACTTACGTTAAAGAGTGAGCATCTTGAAATGAGTGTTTGAAATGCTAAGATTATTGTAAGATTTTGTTGCCAAAAATAACGTAAATGATTCGCTTTTAAAATTTATCATGTAGACACACTTTACAAAATTGAAAATGGACTAGTGTATCTAAAATCTTTAAAATTAAGTATTTAACTTTTTAATTCATTTGTTAAAATTACAAAAGTGAAACACTTTCAAATTTGTTTTAAAGAAAAATTAACTGGAGGTTAAGGAAAATAGAACTGCATTAGCCAACTCTCAATAAAAACCTTCATATATTTTGTGGGTGGGACTAAAATAATAAATATCATATTTTAGTAAAAACAGCCAATGATGTACTTCTTGCACTCTGATCTACATGTGTTTACACAATGTTTCTTCCAGCAATAAACAGACAATAAAACTAAAGATTGAAATAAACTATTTAAAAATTGAATTTCTATATTGTAAATGTTACACTACGATTCAATAAACACTATGAAGCGTATTCAAGCATACTTTTGAACCATCAACAAAATAAACAAGAATACTTTAAGTATTATCTCATCATCACATCAGTATTGTTAGTTTCTATTCTGTATGTGCATATATGTTTTTATAAGGCATATCGTAAGTCAGGAGCAGCTTCCCTGGTGGCTCAGGCGGTAAAGAATCTGCCTGCAACGCAGGAGCCCTGGGTTCAATGCCTGGGCTGGGAAGGTCCCCTGGAGGAGGGAATGGCTACGCTCTCCAGTGTTCCTGCCTGGAGAATTCCATGGACAGAGCAACCTGGCGGGCTACAGTGCACAGGGTCGCAAAGAGCTGGACACGACTGGATGACTAACACTATGTCAGCATGCATTTTAGGAATAAAGAAACATACACATATTGTGGGGACATCTGTTCATTTCTCTTACAGCTAGAGCCCATAATTTAACAGCGTGGGGGTGACAGTGTGATCTGAGCTGCTGCGTAGCCCCCAGGGTCTCCCCCACTTTCCCTTTCACCGTTTCAACCCACTCTCCATTACACAGCTTGACTTGGCTCTTGTGATGGCCCTCAGGACAAAGACTCACATCTAATGCCTCGTTTTCACTCATTGTCTGAGGTCACCTCCCTCCAGCTCCCTCAAGGCAAGGCCTTGGCACAAGCTCTTGCCTCTCCCTGGAATTCTCCCTTTCCTCTCTAATGAGAGAGATCTGGGAAAGAGGCTCAGTTCATTACTGTCCACTCCCAGCTTCCGCATGGTGCCCCAATTGTAGAGTCATATGTGTATGCGTTGTGTGCTAAGCCACTTCCGTTGTATCCAACTCTTTGTGACCTCAATGACTATAGCCCGCCAAGTCCATGGCATTCTCCAGGCAAGAATACTGGAATGGGTTGCCATTTCCTTCTGCAGGGGATCTTCCTGACCCAGGAACTGGACTTGTGTCTCCTGCATTGGCAGATGGGTTCTTCAGCACTAGGGTCATCTGGGATAGGAAAAGGTGTGACTCATGGTGCACTGAGGATCTGAACTCCAGTGGTCCCCACAGTGATGGGAGAGCCTGAGATGGGGACCCAAGCCTCTGTCTCATGCTGAGAAATGGTCTTCTGAACAGAGCCATGCTATAAACACTCCAAGGATAGAGACCATATGAGCATTATCCATCAACACACTCTCAAAGTCCAGTACAGTGCCTGGAATATTCAGCGCATGTTCCATCAATATTAGTTGAATAAATCAACCACTTTTAGGTGAAGCTGAGACCATCAGTCACCAGTGTCAAAACATCCTTCCTCCTACCATGGGTCTGGGCCCCCAGCCTTCATACCTTTCTTCCTAACTCTATTCATTGCAGGGCATGAGTGCCCCATCCTGTGCCCTATAGAATACCACAGTATTTTCTAGATCCAACTCCCAGGGAGAAGGGATTAGGAACATCCATCTCTTCCCTCCCTCTGGAGCCTGTAGCTCTGTATGTAAATCAAACCACTATTTCCTTTGACAAACAAAAAACTGATCACATTACCAAAGGTCATAACTTCAGGGTAATGGAGGTCTGCCAGCTTTTGCAAAACCAACAGAGCCACTTAAGCAACCCTCAGCTGTCTAAACCTCAGATTTCCTTGGAGAAAACTCTATCCTGATACTTTTAGAGCTGATCTCAGCTCCACGGGGTTGGAATGAGGGTGTTGTCAGACCTGTGCAACTACCTAGCCATGTGCAGACACATGTCCTGCAGGGTGCTCAACTTGGCAAGTCCACGGCTCACCCTTCCTCACTGGGGGTGGCACAAGGCGTTGTTAACAGTGAAGATCCCTAGAGGATCCAAAGTGGCTTTTGAAAGCAACAGAAAAGTACAGATAAAGAAAGAAAGAACGCTACAACCACCGGGAAAGCGCTACATACTAACCTCCCATCATGAATTAACTGCACTGATACACCACGTTCAAGCCCAGAGAAGACTGGACTGCAGGTGCATGCACTGCACCATTCAAGGATGTGCCAAGGTGGAAAGTGAAAACCGGGAGATGCCAGGCAAGGAGAAGAGACAGCAGTTCTGAGTTTCTGCTATTTCAGCGATTGAGATCAGGGCAGGTCTGATGGGGACATGCCCAGAATGGGTCTAGAGGCAAGAGGGATGAGAGTCAGTAGGTACATGGAAATGTAGAATAACTGAGAAGATGAACAACCTGGCTAGAGAAGCAAGCCTCTCCCAAGGTCTCATGTGCCATCCTGGGGATGGAATAAAGAAAATACTAATGGCTATGGAAGAAATGAATGGATTTCTAAGCTTGGCCATTCTAAAATGGATTTCTAAAATTCCTGGATTTCTGGCCAGAAATTGGTTTCTTTATACAGATTCTACACATCATACTTCATATTTCCACTATGGAGTGTTTTTCTGTGAATGCTACCTCTAAATAGACTATGTGGTGAGATTTCTTTTTGGTCTCTCAGATATTCCCAGGAGTGCCTGGAAAGGGGAGAAAATGTGCCAAATGGCAAAACTCCATAAAACTAATTACCTGGGAAATTTTCTGGGGAAAATGCTTTGTGCTACAGGTGTTCCATGTAGTTTATAAGTCAGGACAAGCCCTGCACTGATAAGCCATAAATGAAAATATTGAATATGTGATGTCTATTAGGCTACAGCCACTGAGTCTGAACCACTTGTTAAATGTGCCCTCAATACGTGACTGCCATCGGTCCATCACTTCTCAGTACTGAAGCGCTAGTCTCCTTTCAGAGTTCATTTTGCTTTGGGTTTTGCTTTTCCCTTTGCTCCAGAGCTGCATGGGTCATCTTGACCTCATCTGAAATGTTCCCGTCTGGCCTCTGGCCACTCTTTGCTAGAGTTCTAGGCTACCATTCCTCCTCATTTCCTCCAACACTGACTGTACAGATTCTCTCTTCCATCTACATAAAGTGGGAGTACAGAAACAATTACAGTGATGGTATAAACAGTTGCATTGTGTGCATGCTCAGTTGTGTCCAAATCTGTGATCCCATAACTGTAGGGGCTCCTCTGTCCATGGCATTTTTCAGGCAAGAATACTGGAATGAGTTGCCACTTCCTCCTTTAGGGGATCTTCCTGACTCAGGGCTTGAACCTGCGTCTCTTGCATCACCTGCATTGGCAGGCAGATTCTTCACCACTGGACCACCTGGAAAGCCCTAATGGTATAAATGCTTTACGCTAAACATATAAGTATATATTAGCCTTATGATATGACATATGTGTTAACCTCCGCCACCTCCTGCAGCATCCTCACCCTCACCCAATGCCCTTGCTCCGTATCTCACAGAGAACATTGAAATAGAAAGAAGAGAGAACTTTTCCAAGCTCCACCATTACCCATATCCAATTACTGGCATTCAATTACTTGGCTTTCCTTCCTATACTCTATCCGTGGCTGCTTATACTCTGAGCTCAGCCTAACATCTCTACTTGTGCACTGAAGCCCATCCCTTCTCACCAACTTGGCCTTGCTCTGGCATTCTCCCCCCTTTTCTCTTACATCATCAAATTTTTTCCTCTCTACCACATTATTCTCAGAGATAATATGTTAGACACACCCTAGGGTGCCTCATCCCCAATGAGTCACTTTCTTGGGTAACCCCTACCCCACAGGCGACTGCAGGCAGAAACTTTAACTTGGTTATAGCCCATAGAATAGGACAAAGGTAGTGGGGTTGCAACTCCCTGGATTATATCATGCTATTTGGCAAAGGTGAAAGGATCTAGCAGATGTATTATAATTAAGCTCCCTGCGCCAAAGAGAGGCTATCCCAAGTGACCTGACCTAATCAGAGGAAAGCCCTTTAAAAATGACTTAGGTGCTCTACAGTAGGTCCTTATTAGTTATTGATTTTATGTATACTAATGTGTATATGTCAGTCCCAACCTCTCAGTTTACCCTGCCTCCCCTGTAACCATAAGTTTGTTTTCTACATCTGTGACTCTGACTCCGTTTTGTAAACAAGTTCATTTGTACCATTTGTTATAGATTCCATATATAAGTGATGTTATGTCAGATTTGTCTTTCTCCGTCTGCCTCACTTCATTCAGTATGACACTCTCTAGTTTCATCCATGTTGCTGCAAGTGAATTATTTTTTTCTTTTTTATGGCTGAGTAAATGATCTAAGGCTTCCCGGGTGGCGCACTTGGTAAAGAACTTCCCTGCCAATGCAGGAGACTCAGGTTTGATCCCTGGGTCAGGAAGATCCCCTGGAGGAGGGCAGGGCAACCCAACTCCAGTATTCTTGCCTGGAAAATTCCATGGACAGAGGATCCTGGTGGGCTACAGTCCGTGGGGTCACAAAGAGTCGGACACAGTTGAGCGACTAACACTTTGGCTTTCATATATCTGTGTATAACTTACTCACCTTGCTGTACACTTGAAACTAATACAACATTCTAAATCAACTATGCTACATTCTAATTTTTTAAAAAAGGACTTAAGTGTTCATTGAGCTGAGAGGTTCTCCTGCTGGCCTTGAAGTGAGCTGGCATGCTGGGAAAGGGAACTTTGTGGGGCCACAGGCAAAGAACCACAGGTGGCGCCTGGTTGCTCAGAATGGCCCCAGCTGACAAGGAAGCAGATACTTTTAGTCCTGTAACTGCAAGGATCCGAATTCAGTTCACTTCCACATGAACTTGGAAGGGGATCTTGAGCTCCAGAAAGGAAGGATCCCAAGGATGCTTTGATGACAGCCCCATGAGAAACCCTGAGCCAGAGGTACAAACTCAGCCTGCACTGCTGACTTGCAGAAACTGTGAAATATTCCACGTGTGTTGCTAAGTGCATGTAATTTGTGACACAGCAACAGAAGACCAATGTAGCATACAACATGGTATTTCTCCCATTGAGAAAATCCTTCTCTTACCTTACTTCTTCTGGAGGTGCCACCTCTTTTCTCTTTCCTCTGACAGCAAGAAGTCCTTAAGACAGTGGGCTGACTTCTCAAATGTTCTCCCATTCTCTCTGGAACCTATTCCAATCAGGATTTTGCTTCCATCCCTCTTAGAAATCTTCTCTTAATCTAAGACACCAATGACCTCTCAGTTTCCAAACTGAATGATAAATTATCAGTTCATCCCTTGGCCTGTCAGTGGCCCTTGGTACAGCTGATCACTCTCTTCTGGTGTCAGTTCTGTTTTACTTTCTGTCTGTGATCCCACAATTGCCTGGTTTGCTTCCTGTCTTTCTGTAGCTCCTTCTCAGTCTCATTTACTTCTTATCTGTTCTGTAAGCACTGAAATGCCCCATCCTCAAGTCACTGCCTTGCAACCTCTAGACTGGTCTCATTCAGGCCCATGGCTTCCAATTTTGTCCATGAGCTGACTCCCAAGTGTTCATTTTAGCGTAAATCTTTGACTTGAACTCCAGACTCACATGACTGATTGCTCTCTCATCATCCAAGCCTCTTGGTATTCTAAGAGGCATCTCAAACTCATATGTTGAAATCAGAGCTCCAGAATCTTGCTCCCCAACCCTTCTGCATGTCTCCTCCATTTTAGTACATCGCAACTTCGTACTTTCAGCTGCTGTATCCCCAAACCCTGGAGTCAGTCTCAGACACTATAACCCATCTGTCAGAAAACCCTATCTGCTTTCACAATACGTCTAAGATCTGACCATTTTTCACACTTTCTATTTCTATCCCTTCTGCCTAAGCCAGTGTAGTGTTTCCAAGATTATCGCAATAGATTCCTGCGTGAGTCTTTGGCTTCGGTCCTTTCCCACAGTACTCTGTTCCCAACAACGCACTATCAAAATGCGAAGCCATGTCTCTGCTCAGCTCCTCCACTAGTGGTCCATCCCTCTCAGACTTGGAGCAGAGCGATGACATCAGATTATCATGTCCTTCCATGGAATTCAAGCCCTACGATGACCTATCCCTGAAGCACCGCCAGCCTCAGTTCCTCCACCTGCCCTCAACTCTCCCTGCTTCAGGCTCATCGGCATTCTTCCTGTTCCTGGCACTTGCAAGGCCAGTTCCTGCCTCCGGGCCTTTGCCCCAGATACCTTGCCTGTCTTTCAGACATTGTTCCCTAGAAAACCAGTGAGTCCCTCCCTCGGTTCCTTCCCACCTTTACTCAAGTCTCACCAGCTTCTCTGGTCATTTTGTCTAAAATTTCAGCATCCTCCAACACCTCCTATTGCCCTTCTCTGCTTTAATTTTCTCTTTAACAATTCATCACTATCTAACATTTTCCATGCTATGATTTTGTTTGATGTCAATCTCTGATAATGGGACATAGCTTCATAAGAGCAGATAATTTTGTCTGTTTTGTGACCTAATGTGCCCCTGGGCCTAGAACAGTGTGTGGCATGTAATGCTCACTTGTTGAGGGAATCACTGAGTGAATAGGAAACCTTCAAAAATATTCTGCAGCCCAGAAGAGCGAAGGGTTCAGCTGTCACAGAAGATTCCTTTTTTATGAAGTAGATGAACTAGAGGAAGCAGAAGAAAATTAAAGAAAATAGCTTTGTAATGTTTGAAATAAAAATTGAGGAGGGCTTTGCCAATTTTAGACAAAAATTGGACACTGATGAAGAAACATAACTAAATTATATTTCACATTGAATTCATTCCTATAGAAAATCAGTGATTAAAAGATAGAATTGATTAAAAAAAATTCTAATCAGAAATAACAAAATCTATAGAATGAAAAAGATGCGACCTAATTATTTCATACATGAATACTTTAAATACTGTAAGCTGAGAAAATATACTTGAGTTCTTCTCAAAAATATTTATTTAAAACATTCCCCAGATCAGTGGAATCAATAATAGGGAAGTTGTAGACGGTGGAGGGAGACTCAAAAAGTCTGGTGATGAATATCAAAACTAAGCAGAAATAAGTGTAAATGATGTGCCTTAAGTGTGGTTATAAAATTGATGAAAAAAGATAAATCAAGATTAAAGTATCAAAGAGGAAAAAGTGAGGAGAAGTCAGGGAAACAAAATCCTCATGTTGTTTAGGGAGCTCAGAGTTTTTATTTTGGCTTTGACTTTAAACAATTAGAAAAGTGAATGTTTTTAAGCTTTAAGGTATCCAATACTTTAATTAAAAACTGGATAACTCTATCAAATCACTGTAGATGCTAAAAGCAAATGATACATAATCTGTATTTAACAAAGGAATGATTTTTAAAAAAACCTTTGATTACAAAGTTATATAATGCTTTTTAAAAACAGTTATTTATATATTTTTCAAACCTTTTAATGCTTTTATTTGATCTACTTGATCAAAGAACATGGTTTATTCAACTGTCCCACTATGGTTGTGGTCATATCACATGTAGGTATATCTGATGTCTCATGGAGATATTTTTTATGAAGTACTTTTCAATAAAGAAGAGAAGGCTTTTGACCTACTACCTACTTTTCAAGGAGCTTCCAGATGATGCTAGTGGTATAGAACCTGCCTGCCAATGCAGAAAATGTAAGAGATGCGGGTTCGATTCCTAACTCTGGAAGATTCCCTGGAGGAGGGCATCGCAACCTACTCCAGTATTCTTGCCTGGACAGAGGAGCCTGGTGGGCTACAGTCCATAGGGTCACAAAGAGTAAGACATGACGGAAGCAGCTTAGCATGCATGCACACCCTATTTCTCGAGAAAGGAGATCAATAGCCAGAGCAGGGAAGGAGGCTCTCTCTCACTAAGGAATAAGACAGAAAGATATCATCTAAGATAACAGGACATCTGGAGGTCAGAGGAATATGGAAAGGGGGAAAAGTCCAGGTGGCCAAGGTCTGAGATGCTAAAAGCATGTGAGAAAGATCAAACCTGGTGGAAGACCATAAACAGGTGTCAAAGTCAAGAGGTTGAAGCAAGTACTTGGAGCAAAAAGTGAGGATAAGAAGCAGGTCAGGAGCAAATATTAGCAAAAGATGTATAAGCAGGGATATCCTTAAAATGGTCTTCAGCAATGAAATCCAAACAGTTTTAACAGTGAAGTCTTTCCTCAAGTGAAAATTGAGAGTAACACAGAAAAAAGAGCCAAGATAAAAGAATGGGGGCCATGAAACTCACCCAGTAGTGAGTAATATCTCCCCCATCCAGGGATAACCTCAAAGTTACTATCATTGAACCCAAACTGTTCCTGGAGCCAACTTTGGAAACTGTAAGCAAGATTACCTTTCATTTTTGGGTGGAGTCCTGTATACATAGAGCTTTCCAGGTGGTGCTAGTGGTAAAGAATCTGCCAAGCCTGCCAGTGCAGGAGACATAAGAGATGTGGATTTGATCCCTGGATCAGGAAGATCCCTTGAAGGAGGAAATGACAGCCCACTCCAGTATTCTTGCCTGAAGAATCCCATGGACAGATGGGCCTGGTCAGGCTACAGTCCACAGGGTCACAAAGAGTTGGACGTGACTGAAGCAACTTGACATGGCATGGTTTGTCTACATAAAAAATTTTGATTTTAAAATTTATACTGTAAATCCATGGATCCAATGTCAATTTCCTGTTTGAACTGTTTCAGGTGGAAGGAAATAAGTAAGATGTGGCAGCTGGGTACAACTTGTGACCCGGGACTGAATCTTATTGCTGTAAAGGATATCACTGGGAGAATTGAAGAAAAACTTGAAAGGGGCTTCCGTGTGATCAATATATGAGAGTTGTCAGTACTACCCATGTGCCTTTTCCCTATAAGTTTGAGGTTGTTCCAAAATAGAGAGTTAAAAAATAATCCATGGATCTATGTGAGTTAGAGTGATTTATCATGGAGATTCAGAACAGGGGCCAGATAATAAACATTTTTATTCAGCTTTGTGGACCATATGGTCTCTGCTGCAACCACTCCACTTTGTTGTTATAGTATAAGAAACCGTCTGAGAAAATATTCAAGCAAGGAGGGGCGGCCAGGTTTGCCCTGTGGTGGGCTTAGGCTGCAGTTTGTCAGCTTCTATTTTTGAAGAACAGGTGTGTCTTTATTGCCTAATTCATGAGCATAAAGATTCTTCATAAAAATTACTCTATTTGATATAATGGTGAATACACATCATTATGTGTGTGTGTTAGTTATTTGGTGGTGTCCGACTCTTTTGTGACCTCATGGACTGTAGCCAGCAAGGCTCCTCTGTCTATGCGATTTCCCAGGCAAGAATACTGGAGTGGGCTGTCATTTCCTCCCCCAAGATCTTCCCAACCCAGGGGTCAAATCCACGTCCCTTATGTCTCCTGCATTGTCAGGCAGGTTCTTTACTACTAGAACCACCTGGGAAGTCCATGTAATGCTGGTTACATCATTGCATGTGCCTCTGTATCATCTACACACTGCCCTGAACACTGGCTTTCAAGAACCCTCAAAGCTGCTGCAGGGATTCATTGGTGACAATCACAAAGTCAAGTCTACCTTGAGCATACAGCAAAACATAAACATTAGTTCATCTGTGTTATCATCTGAGAGTCACCATTTTGAGTTTTAGAGTATCAGTGCAAAACAACACATCTTTCAATTCTATCTTCTCCTGAATGTTTGAAGCCGTAATTGCTACTCTTTTCTGATTTCTTGATCTCTTTGAGTGTTCATGGCATACCTGCCCTCCTATATTACCATCTGGGGTAAGGACAAGCAAGGGGCCCTGAGAGGAGTCAGAAAAGAGGTCTCCTTCATACAAGGAATGTCCCTTGCTCATCAGTCACACGACACAGAGGGCATGGAAGAACACTCTGGGTACCAGCAGCAGGGGTGCACAGCATGAGAGGCATCTGTCACCACCCCATCACCCTTGGGTGCCGTAGACCAGACATAGCCCTGCAGGCAGAATATATTTGGGCAAGAATCAGGGCACATTCATCTGTCAATGGACATTTAGCTTGTTTCCCTGCCTTAGCTGTTGTAAATAGTGCTGCGGTGAACACTGGGGTACATGTGTCTTTTGGAAATATGACAAAAAGTTTTAAAGCAGGAATAGAGATGCAGACATAGAGAATGAATGTGTGGACACAGGGTGGGGAGGGGAGGGTGGGCTGAATTGGGAGATAATATTTGACATAAATACACTACCACGTATAAAATAATTAGAGGGAACTGCTCTATAACACAGGGAGACAGCTCAGTGCTCTGTGATACCTAGGAGGGTGGGGTGGTGGGGTGTGTGGGAGGAAGATCCAAGAGGGAGGGGATGTATGAATACATACAGCTGATTTATTTCATTGTAGAGCAGGAACAAACATAACATTGTAAAGCAATTATACTCCAATAATAATTAAAAAAAAGAATCAGTGCATACATATAGCTTATGCCCACATGTTGGAGGTAGACCACAGGAAACCCAGAGCCCAAAATGTATCCTCTGACATAAGTGAGAATCACACAAAATCCATGGCCCAAATCATGCCATTTCAAGATGGAAACACCCTGCTGGCCAGTGGGAGAGAGCCACTCACCAGGTTGTCCTCCTGGAGCCCAGTCAGGGGGCCGTGGACAGCCCATTCGGTATGTGAGTCTTAGAGCACTCAGGATATTTCTCCCACCCTATGCAGGGGACAGTGTCAGAGAGTGCCCCCAAAGGACCAAGACTCATGTGAGTCCTGGTCCAGGCTTGGGGAACCCTGTCTAGACACACTACTGGCCCCAGGTGCTCCCCAGTATGAAAAGGGGCTTAGGGTACCAGAAGAAGAAATGAATGAAGTTCCCCCAGCTTGCATTCTCTCATCCCAAGTAAATGGACACAAAACATAAGACAAATTGATCACAAGAGACAAATCAACAGCATTGCCAGAGCACGGGGAATGGGGCTAAGAAGTTCTCCTTAGGGGACCGGGATAAGCCGTGTGAGTATAAGCAGGACGTCGGTCAGGACAGCATGTGGATAGCTGGATGTGGTCAGCAGAAGGTCCTTTAGGTGGAGGGCATGGCATAAGCACTGTTTGAGGAAAGGGAGTCTGGGAGATGAGCAGTGAGGGTCAGAGTGTAGAGAATCCCAAATACCAGGAAATTCCACGAAGGCCTTGGCACTGGATTCTGAAGATGGCTGAGAAACACTGAAAGAGGAACATAATCTAAAGGCAGGAGGACTGGAAGGAAAAAGAGAAGCAGCATCTTAAAGAGTCAGTGTGGGGCAAACACAACCTAAGGCTTCCCCACCTGGCCAGTTCTCTTTCGGACACACATCATTCACTCTGCATGGAAAGAGGTGAATTCTAAGAGGACCTTCAATAGCCAATACTGTGAAAGTGGAGGATAATAATTGACCAGACATTGAGTGTAAGCAAAATGGGGAAAGGAAGAACCACTGCATTAATCATTGATTTTTTTTTTCCTGTGTTTTACAGTGTTTTGACATCTTAAAATGCTTGCTGGCAAGGGAGAGACTGCCTCTCTCCCTGAGGCAGCCAGTTCTTAGAGATTGTGAAGAACTTGTTGGGAGTACATCTTTTGCATGAGACTAAACTCCTCAACTCTTCCTTATCTGACACATCAAACCAATATTTTCTGGGCCCTAACACACACCAAGGCCAAGTATAGGCAACTAGAGACCACCCCTGTAGCCTGGCCTAGACCCAGCTGCAATTATTCAAACCAGGCAATCCCCAGCTCTTCTCTGTCCTCGCTTGCCTCTTCCATGGAAACCCCAGTAAGTATCTGGCTCAGGCTTTACCCTTTCTCCTGTCTTCTCTACCCTGATCAAAACTGGGAACTTCCCCTGTGACCCTGAGTGGCATGTGATGACCCCTCCAGGTCTCATGAGAGTAATAGACTCATCCTTCCAAGCCTAGTTCTCATTTGCTCCTGTGGCCGAACCATTGTTACTGTACTGTATCCTAGGTATGCATCCTTAGAACAGCCATCTATTTTTTATTATTTTATTTTTTATTGAAGTATGGTTGATGACAACATTATATAAGTTACAGATGGACAATATAGTGATTTACAATTGTTGAAGGTTACACTCTATGTATCTCTATTATAAAATGTTGTCTATATTGCCCATGTAATACAATATGTCCTTGTAGCTTATTTTATACCTAATAGCTTTTAATCCCTTAATCCCCTCCCCTTGTGTTGCCCCTCACTACTTCCCTCTCCACACAGGTAATCATTAACTTGTTCTCTAGATCTGTGAGTGTTGTTTTTTGTTATATTCACTAGCTTGTTGTATTCTTTTAGATTCCATGTGTAAGTAACATCATACAGTATTTTTCTATTTTTCTTTC
This sequence comes from Muntiacus reevesi, assembly GCF_963930625.1. Lineage (NCBI taxonomy): Eukaryota > Metazoa > Chordata > Mammalia > Artiodactyla > Cervidae > Muntiacus > Muntiacus reevesi. The sequence goes on from NC_089258.1 coordinate 1,424,238, forward strand.
TCAGTCTGACTTATCGCACTTAGCACAATACACTCCCAAGTCCATCCATGTTGTTGCAAGTGGCCAGATTTCATTGTTCTGTGGTTGAGTAGTATTCCATTGTGTGTGTGTGTGTGTAAATCACATCTTCCATTGTGTGTGTAAATCACATCTTCTTCCATTGTGTGTGTGTGTGTGTAAATCACATCTTCTTCCATTGTGTGTGTCTGTGTGTGTAAATCACATCTTCTTTATCCATCCATAAATGAGTGTCTATACACTATCTCTTGAGGTATTAGACTGGGGAGCTGAAAAGATGGTGTTTCCTTTCATAGAAATAGACAATGGGGACACTGACTAAGCTTGAGGGTCAAGATAATGAGTTTGATTTGAGAATGCTGAATTTTGAGGTGCTGGTCAGACATATCAGTATGGAAGCCCCCCTCAAAGGGAAATATAAGCCTGGAACATAACCAAAAAAATGTTTCCCTCTGGCATGGGACCTACCCCAGTCACTCAAAAATCCCCATCTCTAGGTTAGCCCATACTCCAGTGCAAAGGGGACTTGTGGGTGTTGGGGGATTTGGTGAAGAAATGAATGAGCAAATGAATGTATTCATTAGAAAAGGCAGGGGATGGGCTACTGAGAAATGTGTATATGTAGGAGACATGGGTTTGATCCCTGGATCAGGAAGATCTCCTGGAGGAAGAAATGGTAACCCACTCTAGTATTCTTGCCTAGAGAATCCCGTGGCCAGAGGAACCTCACAGGCTCATAGGGTCATAAAGAGTCAGACATGAAAGAAGCAACTGAGTGTGCATGCTCACACATGTATTATATATTATATATATATATATGAAGTGAAGTGAAGTTGTTCAGTTGTGTCCGACTCTTTGCGACCCCATGGACTATAGCCCATTCCGGGCTACATACCGGGCTCCTCCATTCTTGGGATTTTCCAGGCAAGAGTACTGGAGTGGGTTGCCATTTCCTTCTCCAGAGGATTTTCCTACCCCAGGGATCAAACCTGGGTCTCCCACGTTGTAGGCAGACGCTTAAAAATGGATTAATGAGAGCACCTACATCATAGAGTTGTTCTGAGCCTTCATTGTAACAGTCTGTGTAAAGCACTTGGCATAGGACCTAGCACACACTCTAAATATTAGCCAGCAAGCAGTAGTCTCAGAGATAGTACTAGTGTCAATGGGAGCAGAGGTTTCCCCAATACTTTGCGAGGCCATCAGTACTTTCCAATGGTGTTCTTGTGTGGAACTGCCGCCTGCTCTGTGTTCCTGTGTTCCTAACAGCTCTGAGCTCTGGGAGGGTCCTCTCCAAATTTCCAGGTCAAGTCTTTACAGAATATTCCTCTGCCCATGCAGCAGCAGCTAATGACTGCAGCCCCACCCAGCGACACCTCTGCTGAATTTGAGCTCATAGATTGGTTAGTAGACCTGGTGACGTTCATACTGCAATAAAAGTCCTTGCCTCGGTGTTATTTGTGAAAACGTGTAACAGCGGCTCCAAGAACCTTGCATTAGAGATGGAGGCAACACAACTGAGCCCCTGGTTGCTAGTTGAGATTGAAGCATCTCTGAGATCGAAGCCAGAGCTGGGAACAGGCCTACATACGGGCATATGGAGGAAGAGTGAGACACACAGTGAGACTGGCCTGGGCTCTCCAAGGTTCTGTTCATGAGCTTGCGTGTGAGTTTGCTCATTTGCTCAGCCATATCTGACTCTGCAACCCCATAGACTGTAGCCCACCAGGCTTCTCTGTCCATGGAATTTCTCAGGCAAGAACACTGGAATGGGTTGCCATTCCCTCCTCCAGGGGATCTTCCCAACCCAAGGATCAAATCCACAGCTCTTGCATCTCCTCCATTGGCAGGTAGGTTCTTTATCACTGCATTACATAGAAAGCACATTCATGAATTTAGCCTGGAAATGGAAGGTGGAAAGTGGGGACTGGGGGAGGAGGAAACGATGCTGAATATTGAGTGATGCAAGCAGGAAGGAGGCAAGCAGCCCCCCACCCAGTCCTCAGCAGAATTGTGATGTTGGTCCAAGTTGCTCATTTGCAGTAACAGGAGTCTTGCCCTGAACTTCACCTGGACCCACCTGCCACACTAGTATCCCAGACTTTCCCATTCCCCAGTCCTTCAGAATGTATCTACCAGATATGCGATGTCCTTAGCCAGCTGCCTTTCTGGAAAAGTTGTCTGCTAAACTAAACTAAAATAACTAGTGCCAAAATAATTAATTTTAACTAGAAACTCCTGAATTCACGTCCCTCTCAAAGGAATGATTTTCTATGATGAAATTTTCAGCTAGAAGCATGCCAGTCCAGGAGAGATTTGGGAGCAGGTTAGCCGTTAAGAATAGCTCAGATCATACTGGGAGAAGACCGCTCATCCCCGCAGTCTATTCACCCAGCCCTGCTTCCTGCTGGTGCAGCCAGGAACCAGCAGTGCTATTTGGGAGAAGAGAGGATGTTTCTATTTTGAGAGTTTCTTACAAGATGTCCTTCCACCTCAACCCACATCAAAATCTCAGAACCATCAGAGAGCCATAGAGCTGTAAAGAACCTTTTCAGATGAAGCATCACAAGTGATTTTATGACTTATCCAAGATCACACTGCTCATGGAATGCTTTCCTGACTCCTGGTCGGGTGTTCCTTCCACTCTGTGTGAAAGACAGATAACACCTCCGTCAGGGACCACAGAAAGCGTAAAGTTGTCATGCATACTTTCTCTGTTCTGCCTGTCCTCTTCTAAAAGTTATTTAGTAGAAAATCAACTCATAAACATTTCCTCTGCTACACTTCTCCTGCTAACTACCGTGACTTAACCACTTAGGGTGGCAACGATGCTAAAAAAGAAAATTCCAAAAGAATTCTGGGCACCAGCGCTGCTGCTTAAAAGGATGGTGCTGGAAGCTCATCTTTTTCAGTAACCAGAAGAGTCACCCTGACCCAGATAAAGCAGAGAACCTGAGTGTTACAACCCGGCTTTGAAGAAGAGCTGCCTTCATTGAGTTCAAAGAGAATGAAAAACTAGGTCAGTTGCCCAGGGTTTTTAAAGAAGAAAAAAAGGAAGGGGGGAAAGTTATATTTTTAATGAAATTGGTATCTTCCACCCTCCATTGTCTTGGTCCCTAACCAAAAGAAATAAATAAACTAGTAAGTTTTGAGTTTTATCAAGGTATCAGCCCAAGTACCCAAGAATCAGCAGCTAATTCACTTTTAAGTCACTTCTGCTTTGGTCTACCCCCTCCCTGTCCTTTTAGCCCTTGCCTGGGAGCTAGTAGTATCAGAAAACCACGATGGATGGGGGAATTGATCCCTCATCTGCTGGAGTCAGAGCTCAGAGCCGCTTGCCATGGAGATTGCTCCCATCCATGGGGGCATCTGCTTGAGCCTCTCTTCTCTCTCTTCATTCACTCATTCATTCCTTCACCCATTCGTTCATCAGATGTTTATACATTAACTTGTGCCAGGTCCTTCTACCCCAATCACCCTGGGATTTTCTAGGAGACCCAGCCCTACATGACAGGTCACTTAGATCTTGAAGCAAGCCTGCCAGGAAAGTATTATTTTTCCCAGTTTGCCAGCAAGGCTCAGAGGGTAGTTAAGGACCTCAAAGACCCAAGAATATCTTCCTCCTCCAAAGCCAGATTTCTCTCCTCATCAAGGTCCATTCATGTGGCTAATGACTTCCACATCCAGCCACACCTCGCACCCTGACTGTGTCCTTTTCACCTACCTGCCAGTGGAGTTCATTCACCCTTTCATTCCCTCTACACTGGGAACTGTTTGGAGAGTAGAGATATCTTACTTGCTTTTTGAATGAATGTGTCTTTAATGAAATTAAAGCCCCCCAAAACAGGAAGCCAACAAAGAATAGGGAGGGTGGGTAGGCAATCTTCTGGTCCACACTGTCCCCCATGCCCAACCCCAGGGGCAAACTCAGTAAGACCCCCAGGTGTTCCTCAACCTCTGGCATCATTACCAACAATACTTGGTCCCACATTCTCTTCCTCCCCGCCAGGCTGCTCCTGTGAATTTCCTTAAGACTTTAGGCCAGACCAAATCCCAGCAGGGCAGATGTTATGATCCAAGAAGTTGGCACAGGATCTATTAGAGGGCCCCGGTGAGTACAACAGCAGGAAGCCAGCGTGGCCATGGTGCCTATGGGCTGTATGCTTAGTCGCTCAGTCATGTCCAGCTCTTTGCAACCCCATGGACTGTAGTCTGCCAGGCTCCTCTGCCCATGGGGACTCTCCAGGCTAGGTCACTGCAGTGGGTTGCCATGCCCTCCTCCAGGGGATCTTCCCAACCCAGGGATCGAACTCAGGTCTCACATTGCAGGCGGATTCTTTGCCGTCTGAGCCACCAGGGAAGCCCACCTATCGGAACATCTGGGAAGAACCAGTGTAATCTGAACCAGGTAAGAGCTAGAGCCTGAGGAAGCAGGCACCATAGAAAGTGGAGGCGAGCATGGAGGGCTGGAGTCAGGGCCATAAGTACCTTGAACTCCCACTTCTTTTTCCACTGGCTGACTCCTCCAGAAGGCAGGAGGCAAGGGAGTCTAGGTGATGCCCTTCAGGTAAAATCAGCCTCTAGGACCCAGAGGAGGCAAGGGAAGACAGAATGAATCAGAGAGGAGGAGGAAGGTGGCAAGTGAAGAGAACGCAGCCCAGATGACCTCCTTCTGAGGACACTGAGACATTCCCAAAGGAGATTCCAGATCGGCCTCTGGGAGACCGAAAGGCACACCCTCAAGTGCCAGCCCCCTGCTCTGACTCTCGCCTCATGACTCTAAATAAGTGATCTTGTGCCCCAGCAATCATTGCCCTAATGGACAGAGAAGACGCTGATGGAGAGCAAAGAACTATTTTCCATATGAATTGTCTTGCGTCAATGACTTTTTGTTGAACAACTACTATAGACCAGACATTTATACTCAGATTACTGAGATTCTCTGTTCTCCAGGTCTCCCAGGAGCTTATGATTTTATTGGAGGAACTGGTTGTGTGCTGAAAAGTTAAGTAGTATAAGAGAACCTGTGCTCAAGAGCCTGGGTAGGCAGTGCCATGAATTGAAGAGCCATAGGCTTTGGCCAGGCCATTGGGAGTGTGATCTGCTTTGCTGCCCCCATCTCTGTAACCTTAACAATTCATTCCCCCTGGGTTTCCCCTCCTCTTAAAAGAGGGGCACATGTGACCTCCATGGCCTGGCTCAGTGTCTCTGAAGGGCAGATAACAAGAGTGTTTGGTGGGTCTCACAGAGCAAGGTGGCTTGCAGTGGTCAAGCTAGCTCCACAGAGAGGGCGGGCGTTAGACTGGGCCAAGAAGGATGGGCAATATTGAGAAAGGCCAAGATGGTGGGGATGGGGTGGAGGGGTCTCTCTGGGCAGAGAGACCAGCAGAAGCAAGAGCAGGGAGGCAGGAGGGTACTGACCACCAAGTGGAAGAGCAGGAGCTCTGCTCCAAAGCCTCTTGGAATCAAACCTGCTGACGAGGAGCCTGCAGGTGGAGCAGGGGCAGAGGGAAGTGATAAAGAGAAGATGTTGCACCCTCACTGAGTTATGAACCTGCTTGCTACTGGAGCCCAAACCTTGTTTTCCTTCACTTTGTTTAACTGGGAGAGTGAGAACTTGGGAAATCAAATAAGAGTCAATGCCGGAGAGTTAACTCAGAAATCAAGTGCCCTAGAGTTATATTTCTAAAACACAAATCAGATTAAGTCACTGTCTCACTCATAAACCTTGCACGGTGCCTTTTGCCCGTGGGACAAAGTCCGAATGCCTTAGCCTGACCGTGCAGGCTCACCCAATCCTAAGCAGCAATCCTGACGCTGAGCAAGTTACTTGCCGCTGATCACATTCTCCAAGTTCCTGAAACAAGCCTCTTGAAGCATGATTTATGCAAAAATTTGTTTTTATTGCTGTTCAGTCACTTAGTTGTGTCTGACTCTTTGTGACCCCATGGACTGCAGCATGCCAGGCTTCCCTGTCCTTCACTATCTTCTTGAGTTCACCCAAACTCATGTCCATTGAGTCAGTGATGCCATCCAACCATCTCATCCTCTGTCATCCCCTTCTTCTCCCACCTTCAATCTTTCCCAGCATCAGGGTCTTTTCCAATGAGTCAGTTCTTTGCATCAGGTGGCCAAAGTATTGGAGCTTCAGCATCAGTCCTTCCAGTGAATATTCAGAGTTAATTTCCTTTAAGGTTGACTGGTTTGGTCTCCTCAAAATCCAAGGAATTTTCAAGTTTTCTCTAGCATCGCTGTTCGAAAGCATGTTATTCAGCACTTATTAAGCATCTGCATATAAGCAGAGTACATCTGCAGAGTACATAATGAGAAACGCTGGTCTGGATGAAGCACAAGCTGGAATCAAGATTGCAGGGAGAAATATCAATAACCTCAGATATGCAGATGACACCACCCTTATGGCAGAAAGTGAAGAAGAACTAAAGAGCCTCTTGATGAAACTGAAGAGGAGAGTGAAAAAGTTGGCTTAAAGCTCAACATTCAGAAAACTAAGATCATAACATCCAGTCCCATCACTTTATGACAAATACATGGGGAGACAAAGGAAACAGTGAGATAACTTTATTTTCTTGGGCTCCAAAATCACGGCAAATGGTGACTGCAGCCATGAAATTAAAAGATGCTTGCTTCTTGGCAGGACAGTTATGACCAACCTAGACAGCGTATTAAAAAGCAGAGACATTACTTTGCCAACAAGGGTCTGTCTAGTCAAGGCTATGGTTTTTCCAGTAATCATATATGGATGTGAGAGTTGGACTATAAAGAAAGCTGAGCACAGAAGAATTGATGCTTTTGAACTGTGGTGTTGGAGAAGACGCTTGAGATTCCCTTGGACTGCAGAGATCCAGCCAGTCCATCCTAAAGGAGATCAGTCCTGAGTGTTCATTGGAAAGACTGATGCTGAAGCTGAAACTCCAATACTTTGGCCACCTGATGCAAAGAGCTGACTCATTTGAAAAAACCTTGATGCTGGGAAAGATTGAAGGCAGGAGAAGAAGAGGAAGACAAAACATGAGATGGTTGGATGACATCACCAACTCAATGGACATGAGTTTGAGTAAACTCCAGGAGTTGATTATGGACAGAGAGGCCTGGCATGCTGCAGTCCATGGGGTCACAAAGAGTCAGACACGACTGAGCGACTGAACTGAACTGGTTGATTAAGCATCTACTCTGGGTCAGGCCCTGACATGAACAAAGTGATCAGGATAGATATGGCCTCTATTTTCATAGTACTTCATAGTACCCCATCTGGAGATGGGGAAATGGTTTTTAAATAATCATTACAACTGTGATCATTGCAGGAGGAAAAAACATAGGCTACTGTGGGTTATGAGATGCAACTGGAGGGGTTAACCCATTGAGGCAGGGGAAAGCTTCCTTGTAGGTGCCTGAAGGATGCACAGGACTCAGCCAGACAATGGAGGGTGTGAACCATCAGAGAGAACTGTAGATGAGAAGCCTCGAGGCTGGACCAGGCTCAGTGAAGCCACACCATCCTCCCCGGGGTAAATATCAAGGGCCACACCCTTTGGTATGAATGTAGAGCTCTGAGGACTATGAAATGCCCTGGAGTGGTAAGCATGCAAAAGATATGACCATATTTTTATTGAATAATTTTATGGAAGATGGAATGTGAGGGGCAACAAAATTCTCTTCCAATCTCCCTCTCACTATAACAAAATTTGGTTTGCCTTTCTGGAACATGATGTCTTTTACAAGAACTTTCCTAGCCCCAGCAGACCAAGTAATCACTCACTTGCTTGTTCCCCATCCTCATCCCATAGACTGCAATACTCTATTTTAATATGTATAACACTATTCCCTTATGGCAGAAAGTGAAGAGGAACTAAAGAGCCTCTTGATGAAGGTGAAAGAGCAGAGTGAAAAAGTTGGCTTAAAGGTCAACATTCAGAAAAACTAAGATCATGGCATCTGGTCCCATCACTTCATGGGAAATAGATGGGGAGACAGTGGAAACAGTGTCAGACTTTATTTTGGGGGGCTCCAAAATCACTGCAGATGGTGATTGCAGCCATGAAATTAAAAGACGCTTACTCCTTGGAAGGAAAGTTATGACCAACCTAGATAGCATGTTAAAAAGCAGAGACATTACATTGCCAACAAAGGTCCATCTAGTCAAAGCTATGGTTTTTCCAGTAGTCATGTATGGATGTGAGAGTTGGACTGTGAAGAAAGCTGAACGCTGTAGAACTGATGCTTTTGAACTGTGGTGTTGGAGAAGACTCTTGAAAATCCCTTGGACTGCAAGGAGATCCAACCAATCCATCCTAAAGGAGATTAGTCCTGGGTATTCATTGGAAGGACTGATGCTGAAGCTGAAACTCCAGTACTTTGGTCACCTCATGCAAAGAGCAGACTCATTTGAAAAAACCCTGATGCTGGGAGGGATTGGGGGCAGGAGAAGAAGGAGATGACAGAGGATGAGATGGCTGGGTGGCATCACCAACTCGATGGACATGAGTTTGAGTAAACTCCGGGAGTTGGTGATGGACAGGGGGCCTGGCGTGCTGCGATTCATGGGGTCGCAAAGAGTCGGACACACCTGAGTGACTGAACTAAACTGCACTGTGAGTTTTTACCCTCCAGCCTCCCCCAGTAGATTGTCAGAGCGGGGATGGCACTATAGGGTTTTTCTGGTGGTTTTTCATTGCCGTTGTCTTTTTAGTCTTTGTGACCTTGAGATCTAACATATCCTGGAACCTGCAGACAGCCAGTAAATACCTATTAGTTAACTGATTAAATGAATGCAATACCTGAATCCCTACGGAACACCTCCTGTGGTTGACCTCTCTCTGGAGCTGCATCCCCGTACACATATAGTGATGTCTGAATTTCCCTCTCAAAGACAGAGAGCGATCCTTTCAAACTTGCTCTGAAAGATTCTCAATGCAATCCAGAGCCCACTGACCTAGAAAAAAGAACTTTATCTTAGCAGGGATGAAGGATGCAGCTGGGGATTCAGCAAGGAACAGACCAGTTGTTTTTGGTGTAACTCAAGTCTAAAGAAAAAAAAAAAATATTACAGTGAGAATGATATTCAATACTGCATGTATTTAGCTTAAAGGAGAGATGAGGGTAGGAAGGCTTCCCAGTGGCTGTGAGCAAGCAAACCCAAAACGGCAGATGGCTTTGGTGACTCGAGTTCAAGGCCACCCAATGAAAGTCAGCCCTTCTGACTCTCAGGCCTTCACCCTCCATGCTGGACCACAAATGAGGAGCCCCACACGTTCACCTACATGGAAGGGAGACACACTCTCGGCTGCATTTACATTCCTGTGTGCATACCCGTGTTTTCAAGTCCTGGGATGTGATGTTGATGAAAGACAGTTAATTCAATTTCTACAGAGAAATTGATTAATGGACTGGATTAAAAGAAGTCCCTTGTGTCCACAGCCTTCGCCCGGCATACCAATTCTGCATTATCTCCCCTGGTTTTCTCCTTCCCTCCTCACTTGACACTTTGACAATACACGCTGGGGCCCAGCGGGGAGAAGGAGGGAGGCAAGGAAAGATGAGAAGTCACAGATTAGGGCTGAAGCACACCTCTATATTTAATTAGTTCTATTAATATTTTTTAAAAAATAATAAAGAGCCCTGTGGGGAATATCCTGATCTTGAGGTTGTTCTAGCGACTGACAGCTCTTCCGGAGCAGAGACTCTATTAGTGTCCTTTAGCACCTTGGAACATTCGCCTTGGTAGGAAGGAGGGGAGTCACAGCCTCCTTGAAGCCCCTGTCGGTGTGAGGGCAAGACTCGCAATCACACACGCCTCTTCCCTTCTCAGAGCTCCTGGTCCTGGGAGAAAGTGTCTGCCCACCATGACCCATCAGAGAACGTTGGTCCTAGAAATATCAAGCCACCTGGGGCAGGCAGCTCACTAGGGGTTTCTTTTGCCTCGTATTTACCTGCTGCCCCTGTCGGTGTGAGGGCAAGACTCGCAATCACACACGCCTCTTCCCTTCTCAGAGCTCCTGGTCCTGGGAGAAAGTGTCTGCCCACCATGACCCATCAGAGAACGTTGGTCCTAGAAATATCAAGTCACCTGGGGCAGGTAGCTCACTAGGGGTTTCTTTTGCCTCGTATTTACCTGCTGACATCGATGAAAGAACAAGAGGAGGGGGAGAGCCATCATGACCCCAATCTTTCTGACCTCAGTCTTGGGGTATGGGGGAGGGGCAGTATATACAGCAATATTCACTCTAAGACTAATATCTGTCACACCTCTGAACTTTTCTCAGGCCTCCCAAATCTGGGATCAGCTTTGAATCCACATTGTAAATCATGAAAGTCAGGCCTAGTTCTATGAGTGTCCATGTGATTCCTCCCCCAAAATCTACGTGATGAAGCCCTGATCCTCAGTGTGCTGGTATAGTAGCAGGAGGCAGGGCCTTTGGAAGGTGACTGGCATCCTCACAAATGGGATTTGTTGATGTTCAGTTGCTCAGTCATATCTGACTCTTTGCGATCTCATGGACTGTAGTATGCCAGGCTTCCCTGTCCTATACTATCTCCCAGTTTGTTCATTGAGTTGGTGATGCTATACATATATCCCATGCTCTATATCCCCCTTCTCCGGACCTCAATCTTTCCCAGCACCAGGGTCTTTTCCAATGAGTCTGTTCTTTGTATCAGGTGGCCAAAGAACTGGAGCTTCAACTTCAGCGTCAGTTCTTCTAATGAATATGCAGAGTTGATTTCCTTTAGGATTGACTGGTTTCATCTCCTTGCAGTCCAAGGGACTCTCAAGAGTCTTCTGTAGCACCACAGTTCAGTAGCATCAATTGCCTGGCGTTCAGCCTTCTTTATGGTCCAATTCTCATCCATTCATGACTACTAGAAAAACCACAGCTTTGACTATAAGGACATTTACCAGCAAAGTGATGTCTGCTTTTTAATACTGAAGGATGGGATTAGTGCCCTTATAAAAGAGAGACCACAGAGGGCTCTCTCTCTCTTCCATGTGAGGACACAGCAAGAAGACAGCCATCTATGAACCAGGCAGCTGGTCCCCACCAGCTACTGTATCTACCAGTCTTGGTCTTGGACTTGAAGCCTCTAGAACTTCAAACAATAAATTTCTGCCATTTAAGCTCCCTTGTATATGGTATCTAACACCAGAAATTAGCTCATCCACCTAGAGAAATCAGCAAATATGCTGTCCTTTGTGTTTGCACTTGACACGACTGCTTCACGGTACAGCTGATGGCCTTAGGATAATACCACGAGATAGGCATGTTAACGGGTATCACCTCCTGACTCTGCCTTTCCCATGCCCTCGTTAGAAATGGAATCCATCAAGAGTCCTTATAAATAACCCAGTCCTTTGTAGCTTTAGTTAAGAGCAACTTGCTCTGGCTTTTGATTCATAGTGTTTGCCATGGCTGTGAACATTTCCTGCACCTTGGTGGCAAGAAATGACCAATGGAGTTCCAACAGGCAGGAGCTGGCGCGTCATTAAAAAAATGCTGATGAATAATTTATTCAAATGAGCCTGTGTATGTTAGATGATATTGTTATACAAAATAAATCAATTATGATTTTTTTAAAAAGAAAAAGAAACCTCAGTTCATTGAAAAACATTGCAAACCCGAGTGACTTTCTCTTTATTAAAAAAAAAAAAAAGTGAAATCTCATTTAAATAAGAATCTGTTACAACAGCTATAGAGCCATTTCAGTGACTCCTTAATCGAATGCCCCCCTAAACACAGCACAGCTGCCAGATGCCTGCCTTACCTTTTTCAGTTAAAATTCTGCTCCTGTTGTTGGGAGGTTAACTTTGAACTCACAAGGCTACGTCGCTCACTAGGGTATGGAGTTAGTTGCCTGTAAATATGCATAAATTAGCATCATTTATCCCATACGGAGTTTCCAAGAAGAACTGCAAGTACCTCCTTAAGTACCTGGATGGATCATCTTTTTCCCAACACCAAGGGAAGGAAAGTGTCATTCACTTGCTGAGAGTCTCAGGGGGTTAAATTTTTGAGAGGAAAAAAATAAAATCCCCATTTTGACTGCAGTTAAAATACAGAGAGAATAGAGGATTATTCTTATGTTCAATTAAAAAATGAAATCTCCATTCATTCATTCATTCAAAAACCTTTGTAACTACCTTGCCCAGGTCCAGCCTCTGCTTACCCCTGAGGCAGGTGCTGGGGTGCAGCAGAAGGGCTGGCAATAAGAGAGCTCACAGGCTGTGTCCACTCTCTGCCCTGACCAGCCTGCGCCCAGACAGAGGAGGTGACCTCATAAATCCCAAAGACCCAAGACTCGGAATTCGCCCTGCTGCCTGTGTGCTTGTAAATTACAATGCCTGGTAGAAGAGCTTGACTGGTGGGGAGATCAGACCTACAAGCCATACCTGGAAGCAGGGATGGGAGAAGGGAAGGTAAAACATATCATAATAAGGGGTTTGGGGCTATTGATGAAGACAAGCTATGCATCACACAATCTTGCTTTAGGTGGATTGCATTCTGTCTGTCTCTTCACAAAGGAAGGGACCCGAGGCAGCGGCTATATCCTCAACCATCAGAAGATAAACCACTTTCCCATCACTTCCTCTCAACCCCCACGTAGCACACAGTTTGCTTGGGGCACTAAAGAGGCAACCATGACCATGAGAAGTGTGTGTGAGCTCTAAAGGAGACTCAGACACAGAATGGGCAAGCCCTGGGCTGCTGGGGAAGCTAGGAGGAAGCCCTTAGCCTGAGGTCCTGCCCCTATTCAGGAAGCACTGCCAGAGGGGTGATTGGAAGCCGGGACAGAAGAAGGCCAGACAAAGCACCGGAGCAGAGGCGGAGATGTGGTGGGAGCAGAACAGGCTCTGGGAAAAGCAGGGAAAATGTACACACGGAGGTCTTGGATGAATTATGGAAACTGGTTCCTTTAAAGAACTAGTTCAAAGATATATATACAAATTATGTCTTTGGTTCCTCTTCAAACAGCTGAGGCAGTTGGAATATTCAAGAAGGTTTTACCATATATTACAGAAAAATAGCTGGGGAGAACAGAGGAAACATAAAAACATTGAAGTCCTAGGAATAGGCTATTAATCCGGCCATTCTAAGCCTTCTGGTTTACAGGTTCGATCCCTTTAAGGGGTCTCCAAGGTCCACCTTTAGCCAATCTCTGCAGCTGAGCAAAGGCCAGGATACCCCAGTAAAAAAGGAATGGCATGCCACTGGTGACAGTGAAGCAGAAGACAGACCTCATCACAACCCGACTCAACACCCTCTACTGCCTCATCACCTTAGCAAGTCCACAAGTCTTCCAAGATCTCCTGTTTTGGATCAGTCAGGGTTCTCCAGAGAAACAGAACTAACAGAACACAGGGTGTGTGTGTGTGTGTATGTAGAGAGAGAGAGAGAGGGAGTTTGATTCATTACAAGGAATTGGCTCATGCAATTATAGAGGCTAAGAAGTCACTAGATCTGCAGTCATCCAGCTAGAAACACGGGAGAGTCAAGGGTGTCCTCCAGTCCAAATTCAAAACCTGAGAACCAGAACTCAAGTGCAAACTTCTAAAATCCAGGAGGCCTAAGACTCAAGAAGAGCCAGTGTTTTAGTTCGAGTGCAAAGGTAGAAAAGGACAGCTGTCCCAGCTCAAAGCAGTCAGGCAGGAGGAGCCCCTTGCCCCATACCCACAGGAGGTCAGCCTTTTTGTTCTATTCAGACTTTCAACTGAGTAGACGAGGCCCGCCCACATTAAGGAGAACAATCAGTTTTACTCTGCGTCCTGATTCAGATGTTAACCTCATCGTGAAACACCCTCACAGATTCAGTCAGAATAATGTTTGACCAAATACGTGGGCACCCCATGGCCCAGTCAAATTAACAGATAAAATTAACCATCACCTTCTTCAGCTTGGCAGCTGCCCTTCTTCCAGCTCCCACAGCTCACGTCGCCTGACCAAGCCACCTGGTCTCAGAACCCTGGCCGTGACATATATGATTCCCTCCTTCTCTCCTTGTTGAACTCCTATTTAAACATCAAGAACCAGTTTACAAGTGGCTTCCCTAATGCCTCAGTCTATCTTTCTCCTGTGATGCAGAATAGCTCAGCATCATTCTCTGAGCTTTCGTTAAATACTTCCTACATCATGCATTGTCCACCGAGAAATAAGCATCACTTAAGACGGGGTCCCTGCTTCCTCTGCATCTATAGCAATAGGAAAAACATATATGAAAAAACAATTTTTAAACAAAATGAGAGACATCTAATCTAGACTGGGATGGGAGGTGGGGAAAGGGGAAAGGGGGTCTCTCTGGAAGAATAGAAGCAGATTAATGAGTGGAGTCAGGAAGTGGGAATCAGGACCATGATTCAGAAGAAGGTGCCACTTCAAGCTTGGAAAGCAACATAACCAAGGTGCAGAGATGTGAGCTCACCTGTCTACAGAGAAGCCAAAGTAGCCTGGTATAGCGTAAATATGAGGCCAAGCAAAAGTTCTTGGGGAAGATGTAGATGCCAGATCCAGGTCATAGAGACACTGGTAAACCATGCAGAGGAGGCTGGCCTTTATCCCAGCACAGGTAAGAGCAAGGCTTTAAGCATGTTGCTATTTTAACGTCCAAGGTCTGCCCATGTGTGTGTCTTTCCCATGAGACTGAGCTGTGCTAGTGGCTCAGTCATGCCCGACTCTGCAACCCCATGGACTGCAGCCCGCCAGGTTCCTCTGTCCATGGGGATTCTGCAGGCAAGAATACTGGAGTGGGTTGCCATGTCCTCTTCCAGGGGATCTTCCCAACCCAGGGATCGTATCCAGGTTGCCAGCATTGCAGGTGGGTTCTTTACCATCTGAGCCACCAGGAAAGCCCAAGAATACTGGAGTGGATAGCCTATCCCTTCTCCAGGGATCCTCTCAACCCAGGAATCGAACCGGGGTCTCCTGAATTGCAGGCAGATTCTTTACCAACTAAGCTACCAAGGAAGCCCCTTGAGAATAAGAACTCTGTCTGAATCACCCTGTAGCATTACCACTCAATTCAGTGCCTGGTTACAAATGAGTCGTCTATAACGTTTTTTGCAATAAATGGATGGATGGATGGACAAAGAAAACTATTTCATTCGGTCTTTGCAAAAATGTAAGGAGAGAAATAAGAGAGTCATTAGAGTTCCCATGTTATTGTTAGGGAGACCAAGACACAGGAGTTCAATGATGTGCATGGTCTCCTGCCTGTGCTTCTATCCTGACTCCTTGCCCAGGATCCTCCTCCGAAGGCTGCTTCTCCTCTGCAGGAAAGACTCAGAGGGACTGCCTGCCAGGCCAAAGCTCATCACCAGCCAGATTCTGCCACTAAAGTTGAGGATCTACGGTGATCAAATTATTTTAGGAAAGAGAAGGCCTCTGGGTTGCCCTCTTTTTTAGGGGTTAACTGGCAGAAACACAAACATTAAAGCATTAACTGCTTTTCCAGGATCTTTCACAATCACATATTTGGATTCCCTTTCCAAAACAGGTAGATTTGGGCCCAAACTGACCCTGAGTCCTCTTTCTTCTTCCCAGGTCGCTTTTTCCTTCTCCATCAACTGCACCTGCCTGTGTCTCTTGATCTTTCAGCTTCTCTTTCTCCTTCCTTTTCAGCCTCTTCTCCCTCCTGCTTCTCTCTCTGTCCCCCAGAGTGCATCCTGCTAACCCCCTCCCCAAACCTCCTGGCTCTGCCTCAGTATTTGCCTGCTCTTGCACTTGCCTAGTGGCTCAGCTGATAAATAATCTGCCTGCAATGCAGGAGACTCGGGTTCGATCTCTGGGTTGAGAAGATCCCCTGAAGAAGGGAATGGCAACCCACTCCATTATTCTTGCCTGGAGAATCCCATGGGCAGAGGAGCCTGGTGGGCTATAATCCATAGGGCTGCAAAGAGTCAGACACTAACACTTTCACTTTTCGAGAAGCTGTGGGCTACACCCTGGCTTCTTCAGAACCCTTGCTATGCCCTCACTGTCCCCATAGCCACCCCCACCAGCCCAGAATCCAGCAGGGCCAGAGAGGGAGGGTGTGGTTAGCAGGCAGCCTTGTGGGGAGCGGGTCAAGAGCCTTGATCTCTGTTTCAGCTGCTGGAACTGGCCAGGTAATTAACTCGTCTCCATGGAGCCTGCTGGTCCCCACGCTCCCTTTATGTTCACCATTTTACATTTCAAGGACGTTCCAGAGCCCACATCTGCTCCAGCAGCATTTTCAGGCTACAGCCCTGCCACCTGCCAGCGGAAACAGTGTTTGGAAATAGCATCTGCTTCTTTGCAGCCCTGACTTTTCCTGCTTCAGGGGTTACTCTGCCTCAGCAGGGCAACTTCTCCCCCGCCGACATCCAGGTCCTCTACCCAGCTCTTATCCTAGGTCAAGACCCAGAGGAGGCAGCTAGAGGTAGCACAGATAGGGAGAGAGGGAGGGGGACAGAGGATTTCAGCTCACAGAGCTCCCTCCCTTCCCAGTGTAACTCCCTCCTATCTTGGAAATGGAGAACTATATTTTCTATATTTTCTCTCTTGCCGAGCTCCCAGAAAAGTAAATCTCTCCTTTCAGTCTCACTTTCTAGATCAGGAATATTTCTTGGTTCTGTTTAGCTTTAAGAACTCAGTGTGGACTTGTGGATTATAATGGGGTTAAATAGCCAAGCTAAAGGTTAGCGGGGAGGAAGAGTCACAGAGGGCTGTAATTGTTCCAGGTTAGCATCACGTGGCTTGGTTCTCGGCTCTGCTTTTTGTTAGAATTGGACTTCGGCACCATGCCCTTGTGGTCCATGACCTGGTGGCTCAGACTGTAAAGAGCCTGCCTGCATGTTCTTGGTCAAGCCTGCCGCTCACCTCCAGCAACACCCAGGGTCCCTGCCTTCATCTCGCCACCAGATCCTTGTTTCCCCCTGGCTCCCACTTGCTTCTCTACAATCACAGTGATGGACAGCATGGCAGTCAAGGGGGGTGTGCCTGCAGGAAAGCCTGGAATGACAGCTCATAGGGGACCATTCCTGATACTCACTGGCTTTCTGCAAGTATCCGCAGATCTATCCTCTGGGCAGCGAGCAAAGAGGTTACTAAGAGCCTGCCCAACCTATCTGCCTGAATGGGATTTAAACCTCCTCCATCTATTGATTTTTCTCTTCCTTTCTCCAATGACACAGTAAAACCTTCAAAGGCCACACAGTGCCTAAAACATCCAAGGGGTGGATAATGGGGCCAATCCACCCCCAGAGCCCTGCAGGCCACCTTTGGTTCACATCTGTCAAGCTCCTGAGCCCCAGGAAAATCTATAGCTCGGAGGTTTCCAGGGCCAGCCAGAGAAAACATTTCCCCAATCTCACACAGTGACAGCAACATCCATCACCCTGTCATTCCAGGCCCATCAGTGGAAATGACCGGGAGTAATGCTTCCCTGGGACCAAGAAGGGCTTCTGGGTTCTGGGCTTCAACACAAGCCGCTCAGCAAAGAACACTGCGGGAAGAGGGAGAAGGCAGAGTGCCAGGATCAACCCACCCCTTTTCACTGACACATGCTTTGGAAACCATTTACAGTGAGAGAGGATACACTTTTATACATTGTTTGCTTATTATGGATGCATCTAATAAGAACATCCTGCAATTGTATTTTACTTGTATATATACATATATCAAAAGCTTCACTGGTGGGTCTGATGGTAAAGAATCTACCTGCAATGCAGGAAACCTGGGTTCAATCCCTGGGTGGGGAAGATCCCCCAGAGAAGGGAAGGGCTACGTATTCTTCCCTGGAGAATTCCATGGACAGAGGAGCATGTTGGGCCACAGGCCATGGGGTAGCAAAGAGTTGGACACAACTGAGCGACTAACACTTTTTACAGTGTATTCTGTATCTTTAGGATGAGGATAGTGTATACCTCTATTATTTCACAGCAGAAGAAATCAAGGTGAAGATAATAAACATGGGTAACTAAAGTCGCAGATTTACCTGTGGCCAGACTGAACCTATTGGGACTTCCCTGATGGCTCAGATGCCTGCAGTGCAGGAGACCTAGGTTCGATCAATCCCTGGATTGGGAAGATCCCCTGGAGAAGGGAATGGATAACCACTCTAGTACTCTTGCCTGGAGAATTCCATGGACAGAGGAGCCTGGCTGGCTACAATCCATGAGGTCGCAAAGAGTCAGACACAGCTGAGTGACTAACACTACTTTTGTCGAACTGAATCTATTACCCAAGGTTCCCTGGCTTCTAATTCAAATACACCACACCTACACCAACTCCTAGCCTATGACAGCAACACAGAATCTCCCAATCTTTCACTTGTCCGATCCAGATCTGGGACCACCCAACAGTTTATGAGATGGCTTGATAATAGATCCCAGAGCCTGGGAGCCTAGGGGTAAGAGAGAATAAGTGTGCAAATGTCAGAAAGTATAGAAATACAGAGAAAAGTAGGAAGCCAGGACTTGGAGACCAGGGGCAAAGTTTTACTGAGCTACTAGTAATAAATTGTGCTACCCCTCTCAGAGACATTGGCCTCAAATCAGCAAGCAGATTTGCTCATTTTTCATTAAGTATTTACAGTGTATCGGGCACAGAGTTGGTCACTGTGTGGAAGATATGGTTGGTGATAGGTTTTCTTGTCTCAAGAAATTCATTCTAATGAGGAGGACATATAATACTTTGATGCTGCTGCTGCTGCTGCTAAGTCACTTCAGTCGTGTCCGACTCTGTGCAACCCCATCCCTAGGATTCTCCAGGCAAGAACACTGGAGTGGGTTGCCATTTCCCTCTCCAATGCATAAAAGTGAAAAGTGAAAGTGAAGTCGCTCAGCCATGTCCGACTGTTCGCTACCCCATGGACTGCAGCCTAACATGCTCCTCCGTCCATGGGATTTTCCAGGCAAGAGGACTGGAGTGGGGTGCCATTGCCTTCTCCTAACACTTTGACGAAACCTAATAATTGACCCCCTTATACTAATCATCTCCCTCTTTCTTAGAAACATAATTCTCAGTTTTAGCTGGGATTAAAGATATTAAAGATATTTCTCAGTTTCACCTGAAGCTCAGATTGAAGGCATAGACAGAGGAGGTATGTACAATTTCTAAAGATTGTGAATAATGGGAAAAAATGTACCTCTTTAAAGAATGTGTCTTTTTTGTTCTTCCAGCTGGCTACAATATAGACATGAAGGCTGGATTTCCAGCAGCCACCTTTGACCTTAAGGTTACTTTCATAATGGAACCTAGGCGCAGAACACAGAACAGAAAGAGTTCTGTTGACACTGTAGGATACCTACCAGCCCAGGATTCACTCTGCCAAGCCTCCTTGCTCAGCTAGATATAGTCCTAACTAGTAAAGCACGTATCAGACAAGTCAGATGGGAGCGAAAGCTAACAGCATTCTAAGGAGTGCTCAGTGGGAGCAGAGTAGGATCGATTGACTCTGCACAGGCAGGTTAAAACAAAATCACAGAGAAGATGTGTGAATGAGTCTTTAAAATGAAGTAGGATTTCCTCTTCTGTACAAGAGGGATGCAGTGTTCCCGGTAGGGGGACAGCATCAGGCATGACAAGGCATGGCTTGGTTTGTTCAAGGAAGGGGCAGTCCCAGTGCTGAGGGATGCTGGTGGATTCCCTGAAGTGGAGGGGCCTTCCCAGGGCCAACCGGTCCCTCCCAGCCCCAGCCTAAAAGTGCAGCCTCAACTCCAGCACCCCTGCTCGCTTCTAAATAATAACTCTCCCAGTGCCTTTCTGTCTTACAGCTGTTCCACCAGCTGTTGTGACTGTTCTCACCACAATCTGTCAAGTCCACGGGGAACAGGTTGCTAGGTAGGAAGAGGTGACAAACTCTAAGGAGGGCCATTAAACGCCTGCTGAGCCCCAGTGAAAAGGTTTAGGAAGATAATGTTGGGCCTGGGGCCTTGCAAAGAAAACTGCTCCTTTCAAGAGCACTTAAAAGACCAAGAGTCTGAGATGCAGAAAACAAGACCATCATCCTGTATCAGTGATCTACTGTTGCATAACAAATTATTCCAAAACCCAGTGGATTAAAAATAACAGCTTGTTATCTCTCATGGTTTTGGGGGCTGACCAGGCTCAGCTGGGCATCCTTGTGTTGCTGGCTAGAGTTGTTCATGCAGCTACAGACACTGAAAAGCTCAACAAAGGCTGGATGACCCAGGTGGCTTCATATCCCTATCTGGGTAGCACCGCTGCCACATAGGGCCTTCCTCTCTGCAGTGTATCTCTAGAAGGATAACCATGCTTATTTGTAAGATGGCTTAAAGCACCAAGACAGGGGAAGAAAAATTCCCTTCTGCCTAAAGGTCTTGGTCAAAGCAAGATACAAGGTCAGCTTAGATTCAAGGGAAGCAGAGATAAATTCTATCTCTTCATGGAAGAAATGAGACTGTCACATTGCAAGAAAGCAAGAAAACATCAAAGTGGAAGGACTTCCACAACCATCTTTGTAAATAATCTACCACTATCTTCCCTTTGACCACATGAGTCATATCTCTTGAACATGCAAAACACCTCTCAGAGCAAAGATCAAATCAAGAACTGGACATAAGACCCTTGTGTAAGAACTCAGGAAGATTTTAGACAATGCATCAGAGACCCTTTCAGTATGACAAAAGGGCTTCTAAGAATCCCATAGTCCATGACTAATAGCCCAAGATAGAGATAGTTCTACCTCAGAAGAAATGTTGGGTGTGGCATTTATCATGGATTGGACATCATCTCATAGCATAGAAAACTCACAAAATTTTTAAAGGCGGTGTACCAGTTTTTACCATAAAGAAACATACTTCACAATGAAAAAAGGCCTTTGCCCTATTCCAACTTTCTACAGGCAGGAAGCAAATTGACAAGTTTTCTCAGCTTAAAATATAGACCACTTGTTGAAAAAAAAAAAAAGACAATGTTGTTCTGTCAATTCATTGCACTATTAACATATATACACTACAAAAAATATCTTCACAACCCAAATAATCATGATGGTGTGATCACTCACACTCACCTAGAGCCAGACATTCTGGAATGTGAAGTCAAGTGGGCCTTAGGAAGCATCACTATGAACAAAGCTAGTGGAGGTGATGGAATTCCAGTTGAGTTACTTCAAATCCTGAAAGATGATGCTGTGAAAGTTCTGCACTCAATATGCCAGCAGATTTGGAAAACTCAGCAGAGGCCACAGGACTGGAAAAGGTCCGTTTTCATTCCAATCCCAAAGAAAGGCAATGCCAAAGAATGTTCAAGCTACCACGCAATTGCACTCATCTCATACACTAGTAAAGTAATGCTCAAAATTCCCCAAGCCGTGATGCCGTGAACTTCCAGATGTTCAAGCTAGTTTTAGAAAAGACAGAGGAACCAGAGATCAAATTGCCAACATCCACTGGATCATCAAAAAAGCAAGAGGGCTCCAGAAAAACATCTATTTCTGTTTTATTGACTATGCCAAAGTCTTTGACTGTGGATCACAATAAACTGTGGAAAGTTCTGAAAAAGGTGGGATTACCAGACCACCTGACCTGCCTCTTGAGAAACCTGTATGCAGGTCAGGAAGCAACTAATGTCCAGTTAGAACTGGACATGGAAAAACAGACTGGTTCCAAATAGGAAAAGGAGTACGTCAAGGCTGTATATTGTCACCCTGCTTATTTAACTTATATGCAGAATACATCATGAGAAATGCTGGGCTGGAGGAAGCACAAGCTGGAATCAAGATTGCTAGGAGAAATATCAATAACCTCAGATATGCAGATGACACCACCCTTATGGCAGAAAGTGAAGAAGAACTAAAGAATTTCTTGATGAAAGTGAAAGAAGAGAGTGAAAAGTTTGGCTTAAAGCTCAACATTGAGAAAACTAAGATCATGGCATCCGGTCCCATCACGTCATGGCAAGTAGATGGAGAAACAGTGGAAACAGTGGCTGATTTATTTTTAGGGGCTCCAAAATCACTGCATATGCTGATTGCAGCCATGAAATTAAAAGATGTTTACTCCTTGGCAGGAAAGTTATGACCAACTTAGACAGCATATTAAAAAACAGAGACATTCTTTGTCAACAAAGGTCTATCTAGTCAAGGCTATGGTTTTTCCAGTGGTCATGTATGGATGTGAGAGTTGGATTATAAAGAAAGCTGAGCACTGAAGAATTGATGCTTTTGAACTGTGATGTTGAAGACTCTTGAGAGTCCCTTGGACTGCAAGGAGATCCAACCAGTCCATTCTAAAGGAGATCAGTCCTGGGTGTTCATTGGAAGGATTGATGTTGAAGCTGAAACTCCAATACTCTGGCCACCTGATGTGAAGAGCTGACTCATCTGAAAAGACCCTGATGCTGGAAAAGATTGAGGGCAGGAGGAGAAGGGGACGACAGAGGATGAGATGATTGGATGGCATCACCGACTCAGTGGACATAGGTTTGGGTGGACTCCGGGAGTTGGTGATGGACAGGGAGGCCTGGCAGGCTGCGGTTCATGGGGTCACAGAGAGTCAGACACAGCTGAGCAAATGACCTGAACTGAACTGAACACTACCATGTGTAAAACAGATGGCTAGTGGGAAGCTGCTGTGTTGTGCAGAGAGCTCAGCTCAGTGCTCTGTGATGCCCTAGAAGGATGGTGTGGGAGTGTGGAGGGGAGTCCGGGGGGAGGGGATGTATGTATTCATATAGTTGATTCTGGAGTAGGAAATGGCAACCCAATCTAATATTCTTGCCTGGAAAATACAATGGACAGAGGAGCCTGATAGGTTACAGTCCACAGGGTCACAAAGAGTGAGGCTGAGCAGAAGCACATAGCTCACTCACATTGTTATACAGAAGAACTAACACAATACTCCAAAGCAATTACACTCCAGTTTTAAAAGACAGGAAAGGAGAGATACTTCAAAGCATAGAGCCAAGAGTCCAAAGGACAGAGCTGAAAGTGCAGAGGACAGAGACAAGAACTAAGGAGATCAAGGGATATAGGAATTCCTCAAGGAAGCAGCACTGGGCTCTAGTTAAGAGAGGCCTCGTGCCCCCGGAGTTGGGGGAATTGGCAACACATGCTTGGCTGGATTTCGGAGTTTCTCTGGACCAGTGGGTGCCTCTTGTTCCCCCACCTTTTCTCTGGGAATATCTATCTACTCTGACTGTCCTCGCTCTTCCCCTCCACTGTATACTGGTACATCATGTATGGAGTACGTGGATGGAAGAGATAACTTGTCTTTTTCATTCACAGTTTTCTTAATCACTAATAGCCTCCTGGGAGCAGCAACACACAAAGGACCTCGTCTACGTCAGGACCTGATGCAGAACATGAGATCAGGGTCATCAACCCTAACACTATGATTAGGTGAGGCTTCAGGGCCTTGTGAATGTCATGTAATGGAAGTGATATTTTGGAACTTATGAGCCAAGACCTTCAAATGTCTTGCAGCTTCTAATTTACTCCCTTAGAAATCAGCCTCATCATGTAAAGAACTCCAGTTCATCCTGTCGGATGGAGAACAGAAGTGTAGAGAGTCAAGAGACTCCACTCAACAACCAGCACCAATATACCGTCATTCCTCAAGACCTCCTCTTGGAGACTGAATGCAGCCACATGAGTGAGTGCAGCCAAGACCAGCAGACCTGCCAGCCAGTCTACAGAATCATAAGAAATAGCAAATAATTTTTGTTTCAATTTAAGTCACTAGGTTTGGGGGAGTAGATTACCACACAGGATTATATTATTGCCATAGTCTTTTGCCCATTGTGTATTTAACTTTCTGCCAGATTAGATGGAGAAATGGTAGATAGAGAATGCCATTAATAGAAATGTCTTTAGTGGTACTAAAGGAAAAGATTTCACAACTTGCCCCTTCCCAGTGGACAAGGGAAGCTTCATGTAATCCTACAGAATTTAGAACTGCTCCAACACTCTCACTGTACTAAGGAAGGCAAGGATACAAAAAATGATTTGTCCAAGAAACGCCTGCAAGATGCATGGTTACAACCAGCTTGTGGCTCCAAGTTTATGGCAAACCCAGCACTAGAACCTCAGATTCTGACTGCTCATCGAGGCCTCTTCTTGGTGGCCACGTGGTTTCGGAGCCGAGGGAAAGATGAGGTGTTGAAAAAAATTTCCATAGATCTGGCACCCAAGTAAAATGCTTATACTGGATAATCATACTTGAAAACATTTGACAGTCATCTAAAAGCCAACCAATAATGGTTTTAAAAAGTACAGTTTACTTTTTTAGGTAAGGAGATGTTCAGAGGTAGCAGTTCAGCTGCTCAAAACTACCATCAGTGACCAGCCTCCTCCTGTCTGCTCTGCCGTCTTCAACGTGGGACTTCTAGTCTAATCCTCATAGTTGCAGAGACTGTTTCACCTTCTGGCCTTGTTTCTATATATATCACAAGCAGGGAGGCAAGAAATAGGTTAAAATATAAGATAAAGTCTTTCTTCTAACAAGGCAAGGTGTTTTTATCCAAGAATTGAAGCTGTCCCAGGGACTTCTGTCAATTTCCAGTTGTCCAGAAGGGTGCCACACGGCCACCCGAGACTTGTTAGGGGTGTGAGCATGCTCAGCCACTTCAGTCACATCCAATTCTGTGTAACCCTATGGACAGCAGCCCACCAGGCTCTTCTGTCCATGGGATTTCCCAGGCAAAAATACTGAAGTGGGTTGCCGTTTCCTTCTCCTGGGGACCTTCCTGACCCAGGAATCAAACCCATGTCTCCTGCATCTCCTGTATTGGATGGGGATTCTTTTTCACTGCACCACTGGGGAAGCCCCAGACTTGTGACAAGCAAGTCTGGAAACTTAGGCCTTTTGACTTCTAGAATGTATCAGACAGAAGAACAAGGTGAAAGGTTGTGAAGTGGGTTTTAGTGCACCATTGAGGAGCTGGTAATTGTTGTTTTAATCACTCAGTCATGTCCAGAACTTTTGTGACCCCATGGACTCTAACCCACCAGGCTCCTCTGTCCATGGGATTCTCCAGGCAAGAATAATGGAGTGGGTGGCCCTTCCTTCCTCCAAAGAGTCTTCCCAACCCAGGGATCGAACCTTTATGTCCTCCACTGGCAGATGGATTCTTTACCACTGAGCCACTGGGGAAGCCAGGAGTTGGTAATACATTTTTCAAAAGAGGGAAAACAAACAAACCAGGGAGAAAAGAAAGTCTGACACTGCCCCATAATCCCCTAAACCATCATCATTTCTAGTTCTTGAATCCTCCTGTGGCTGGAGGCAACCAAAATGGAATGTGTGTCTGTGTCCGTGTGTGTGTGTGTGTGTGTGTGTGTGTAGGTGGTAGGGGGCAGGTAGATGCATAGACGCATCCAGAGGCTCAGAGGTCTTCTGAGAAAAGTCTTTAAGATGTACAGTATTAATGCCCTTGTGGATTCGTGGAATCCCATGCATTATGCATATGCCAATAAAT
This sequence comes from Muntiacus reevesi, assembly GCF_963930625.1. Taxonomy (NCBI): domain Eukaryota; kingdom Metazoa; phylum Chordata; class Mammalia; order Artiodactyla; family Cervidae; genus Muntiacus; species Muntiacus reevesi. The sequence continues at coordinate 1,449,659 of NC_089258.1, forward strand.
CATCATTATGTTGGGAGTAAGCAAAGAGACTGCTCAATTTAGAACAAATTTCAAATTAACCTAAATTATACCTGGTAAATGGGACCCTTTTGTGAAGCAGGAAGCTCTGTCTATCTGGAACGTTCAGCCTTGGGTCTCTGGGCAGAAACAAGTTAAGAGGAACACTCCATTCTCAGAGCTTTGTTTCTCATATCAGACTTCTAACAATCCCCATTTAGCATCCAGGGGCCTAACTGGATCTAATCCCTCATCAGCGTCGTTTAGGAGAAACTCAGAAACTTCTGTTCCTTGGCATATGGTTAACATGTGTGAATACAGAGACAAAGTGTTACCAGAGGGACAGATAGAAGCTCAAGAAAGATCTACTGTAAAAACAAAAAAGGAAGAAGACAGCCAGCTGGGGAGTCAGCAATCATCATTGTATAGTTAATGAGGCCAACAATGGAAAAGCACAGAACTCCGGATGAGAGCTAGAAATTAGCCGAGTTCCAGCCCAAGGAGCTCGGGCTTGACTTGGAGGTCAGTTCTGGAGCAGAGACTCAAGCCCAGGGGAAGAAAAAAATCATGAAAACCTTCTGAAGATCCTTTCCTGGTCCCTGGAAAGGATCAAGTTTCCTGGTCAAGTCACAGTCACCAGGAAAGCCCAGTTGTGAAGAGAGCATCACTGCCAACTGTAAAAACTTGGAGGTCTAGAGGGATGAAGGTGTTTTGTCTCAAATTCCCCCCAGCACTTCACTCCCAGGAAGCTACCACAACCTGCAATCAGCTAGATGGTGCTAATTCTCCAGCAGGGAGCTACCAGGCAATGGGTCAGCAGCAGTACCAGAAGTGTATCCAGCCCTATCCTTCCCTTTGGGAGTCCGCAGCCCAGCTGGGGTGGCCAGCCACACGGTACTCAAAGATAATTAACAGGGAGCCAGGGGAAGCAGAGCTGCCCAGGTCAGGAGACATGATTTCCCATCTCAGCTCTCTCGCTAATTGGCCATATGAACTTGGAAAGGTCACACCCTCCACCTCCTTGGACCTTGGTTACATCATTTATAAAGTGAGATGGCTCAACTAGAATCAGGGGTTTGAAAGCTTTGCTTAAAGAGGGACCAGTTGTTGTTTTTTGTTTTTTGTTTTTTCCCCCAGGTGGAGATTCGCAAGCAAACCATTATATAAAACAGATAAAATTGATGCTAATTTGTTGGAAACAACAGAAGTCCAGAGCCTGAATGCTGCAGCCTTCCCAGAACACAGTTTAGAAAACACTGAAATAGGGATCCTATGAGCTCTGAAGAGTCTGGAGGTCCATCAACCTTGCTCTATCTCAAAACGTATGTGTGAAGGGAATGAACTAGATGCATGACACTTCATGAGCTCAGAAACCCAACCAGCAGACAGGCTGAGCAGAACAGTATTCTGCTCCAGGTAAAAGATGTAAAATGACACTAATTAACTATTAATACCAATAGATGCAGCATTCAGCTTCACTCAGCTTCCACGATAAATCTGTGTGTGAAAGATTCCTTGTGCTGGAAAATAGCCTGTCTCCCAGGTTGCAGCCTGCTCCTGGGTCAAGTTCTCTCTGAGTTCCCCAAAGCAGTGACACAGAGTAAGACTTCCTGTGAGGAAAGAAATGTTCTGATTCTGTGCCAAGTAATACAGTACATTAGCCATCATTCACCTTAAGTGCCCACTGAGCACTTGAAATGTTTCTATTTCAACAGAGGAACTGAATAGTTTATTTCATTTAACTCAAATGTAAACAGCTATATGGAGCTGTTGTCGCTGTTTAATCGCTGACTTGTGTCCGAATCTTTGCAATCCCATGGACTATGTAGCCCGCCAGACTCCTCTGTCCATGAGATTTCACAGGCAGGAATACTGGAGTGAGTGGCCACTTCCTTCTCAGGGGATTTGTCCCAACCCAGAGATCGAACTCACGTCTCCTGCCCTGGCAGGGGGATTCTTTACCACTGAGCCACCTGGGAAGCCTCCCATATGGAACTAGCAGCTACCATATTGAACAGCATAGCCTTGGAGGATCTGAATTTTCTTTTCCATCCCACCTTATCTCCTCCCTTCGTCTAAGTTAAATGATCTTAGAGGGCCCCACTGAGAAAACAATAGTGTGAGTGTGTACCCCATTCTTTACTTCCGAAGCAGACAGAGTCCCTAGCCCTTGACTTCTCCACGTATAGGACCAGTAACATCAGCATCCCCCATAAGCTTGTTACAATCTTGCTGAATCTCAGACTACATCCTGGATCTACTGGATTATCATCTGTACAGGAACCCCAAGTGATTTCAATGCATATTAAAGTGTGAGAAGCATCATTCTACACCGAGTGAGTTATGCAGCCACAGGAAGAAACTGAGGCCAGAAAATGTTGATACAGTCAAGAATGGGTTGAAATAGTGGTTTCACCTACATCATCTGATTTAGATTCACTAGACAGCTTACAACCTCCCTTTATCTATCTGTCCTTTGTGTCTGCCCAGGAAGAGCCATTATCAATTTTTTAACAGGAGTCGTTTAGTCTCCCAGACTGCCTGCTTGCTTGCTCATTACCACTAAACTGTTAACACCTCACTCCAGCCATTAAAGAAGCTCTTTAGCATAAACAGAAGGCAGCAGCATCCTGGCCTCCAACACAGTGTTAGTGTAGCTAGATCAGTGGTTTCCAACCTCAGAGGCTTTGCAAGCATGTGATTCTTATTATAAACATACATATCAATGCTTTAAAAGCATAATGCAAAATAGCAAGAGCATTAAAATGTGCAACATAATACGTTCAAGCACACAGATGACCTCTACCCTGTGAATTTGGGAAGCCAGGTTCAATCAGCTTTGTTCAGACCTCAGAATACTGTTCGCCATCTGTGACAAATATTTAAACTTCTGGCAAATGTGTCATTGACCGGGAATATGGCTTTGCTTTTCAGCCATTTTCCATGTTGTTCTTTGGTTTTTAATTTAGATCTTCCCATGTCTCTTTGTGTGAGGCTGTTTGAGAAAACATGCATTGTTCCACGTGTGTGGTGACCAGTTCAACCCGGGAGAGCCTCAGGGTCCACTGCTGGGAGCATCCTTTTCTTTCAAGGCATCACCTTCATGCAGTCACGAGTGAGGAGTGACTCACAGCATCATAGAACATCATGCAGTGACAGTAAGTGCTTATGATAATTTATGAGTGATTCTTAATTGGCATTTCAGATCGCTTTTATTGAGGTGAAATTTGCATACAATGAAATGTACGGATCGTAACAGTTTTAATTGATAGTTTTGACAACTGTTTACACACCTGTGGAGACAGCACCCAATGTAAGTAGGGAACATTTCTGTCACTCTAGCAGATTCCCTCATGCCTTCTTCCCATCAGAACCCACCTCTGTATGCCCATATATTATTTTTCTTGGTCTACAACAGAAATGAAATCACCCAAGATGTATTCATTTGGGTCTGCCTTCTTTCACACAATATGCTTCTGAGATCCATCCATGTTGTTACATAGATCCATGGTCACTTCTCTTTCATTGCTGAGTATTCCATTCTATGAATATGTCACATTTTGTCTAGTCATTCAATTGTCGATAAACATAGGTTCCCCTGGTTATTCATATAATTATAAATAAACTTACTAATTATACACAATTGTTTAAAACATAGGTTTTTATTTATTTTGGGTAGATACCTAGGAATAGAATTTCTGTGTCATAGGTGAGGTGGATTTTAAGCTTATAACAAACTTCTAAACAGTTATCCAAAGTAGGTGGGACTCTCCAATCAACAAAGTTTGACAATTCGAGTCACTGTGCATCCTTGCTAAAATCTGGTGCTACCAAGCTTGCTTCTTTCATCTGTTTTACTGGATACACAGTGGCTACTAGGAGCCTGTGGGTTTTGTTTGTCAAGCATCTCTTCCTGTGCTTATTGGCCATTTTATATCTTCTTTTGTGAGGTGTCTGTTGAAGTCTTCCTCACTTCTTGAAGGCTTGTTTCTTTATTCTTGATAAATTGGAGTGATTTTTTTTTCACATTCTGGATGCAAGTCTTTTGTCTGATATATCTGTTATGAATGTTATTTCCCAGTCTGTGGTTTGCCTTTTTAATTTCTTAATTGAATTTTCAGTTGTTTGATTTTTTTTAACTGCAAATGATGTTATATATTGTTAACATTTTGCTTTGATATAACAACTTCCTACTCTCCACCTCCTAAATCTCTGGAACTTCATTTTTAAATAAAGACAGGGACTGATGGGGAGGAAGAATTGAATAGGCTGAACATACAGGATTTTTAAGACAATAAAACTACGCTATATGATATGATAATAGTGGATATATGTCATTATGCATTCATCAAAACCCATAGGATGTACAATACCAGCAGTGAATCCTACTGTAAACTATGCACTCTGGATGATAATGAGGTGTCAACATAGGTTCATGGATTGTAACAAATGTACCACTCTGATGGGGGATGTTGGTAGTTGGGGCGGAACTGGGAGGGGGCTAAGGGGTATATGGGAAATGTCTGTACTTTCAGCCCAATTTTGCTGTGAACCTAAGACGGCTTTAAAAATTAAAGTCTATGTAAAAATATAAAATAAAATAAAGGAAACTATTACCATTTACAGCCACAGATTCATGTATAGATTTTTTATAACTATTCTCATTTACTGACTTTATAATAAGCAAATGTTAAACATTTTTCCAAAAAAAAAATAACACCTTTAACTTTCTGTATATCATAATTCCCTATTACACTTCATTTATGTGAAAGTTTCTGCTATTAAAACAAAGAAAACTTTTAAGAAATGAAAAATATATAGGTATGCACAGGCTACTAAGTCATTTAGTCCACTCTAGTTTATGATGAGAACTGTATCACTTCTCCTCATGCTTGTAATGCTCTGATCAACCATCAACCAAATAAAAACACTTCTATACATAGGCACACTACCTCAACATGTAATTCAATTACACAACATGAAACGGCAAATGCTCTGGGGTCCCCTGGAATCCCAATCAGTTTGTACAGTTCTTGTGGCCTTGAGTCCTTTATTAAGTCGTTCAATACCAGTCATTCACAACCTAAGAGTCCATTCTTGCCTCAATGAGGGCAAACACCCATCGGGTCCCAAGTTTCTAGAACTTCTCACCAGGACAAACTGAGCTATCCTGGCTCAGAAAGCCTCTGTCAGCATTATTAGTTCAGTGCAATTGGGATGCATTGAGCATGGATCAAAGGAGGATAGATAGAAGCATACCTCCACCAAACTACGGGGGTTTCCTCTCTCACCAATTCTCCTGTGACTCACCAAAAATTAAATTTCCCTGAAGAGCTACATTTTTATGTCAGAGGTATGTTCTAAAATCAAAGGAGAAATAGAAAATTGAATATGCATGACATTAGTCTTATAAATTCCTTAAGTTTTCTATAAATTATATTATGTTTAGAGAATGCAGCACTGTATATTATTATAGATACTATATAACATATATATACATTGTGTTTGTGTATCTATACATCAGTTCAGTTCAGTTCAGTTCAGTCTTTCAGTCATGTCCAACTCTTTGCGACCCCATGAATCGCAGCATGCCAGGCCTCCCTGTCCCTCACCAACTCCCGGAGTTTACTAAAACTCATGTCTACCGAGTCGGTGATGCCATCCAACCATCTCATCCTCTGCCGTCCCCTTCTTCTCCTGCCTTCAATCTTTCCCAGCATCAGGATCTTTTCAAATGAGTCAGCTCTTCGCATCAGGTGGCCAAAGTATTGGAGTTTCAGCTTCAACATCAGTCCTTCCATGAACATCCAGGACTGATCTCCTTTAGGATGGACTGGTTGGATCTCCTTGCAATCCAAGGGACTCTCAACAGTCTTCTCCAACACCACAGTTCAAAAACATCAATTCTTCTGTGCTCAGCTTTCTTTATAGTCCAACTCTCACATCCATACATGACTACTGGAAAAACCATAGCCTTGACTAGATAGACCTTTGTTGACAAAGTAATGTCTCTGCTTTTTAATATGCTGTCTAGATTGGTCATAACTTTCCTTCCAAGGAGTAAGTGTCTTTTAACTTCATGGCTGCAATCACCATCTACAGTGATTTTGGAGCCCAAAAAATAAAGTCTGACACTATTTCCACAGTTTCCCCATCTATTTGACATGAAGTGATGGGACCGGATACCATATTAGTTTTCTGAATATATGCACTTAATATATACACATTATCTATGCAGGTATTATATATAATATACATATATATATAATTGTTTACACATGTATATTTTATTATTTAGGTACATGCATGTATATATATATATATATATATATATATATATATATATTCAATACAAAGTGATGGTGAGGACGATGCAGAGCAATGAAAATTCTCATAGCCTGTTAATGAGACTAAAAACTGCTATAACCACCTGAAATTTTGGCATCACCTAGTAAAGTGACTTAGCAGCAGCAGCAGCAATCAAGTTGAACAGGCACATGGCCCAGAAATAGCACTCTTAAGTTTAAACCCTAGATAACCACTTGCATTTCGATACCAAGATCTAAGGAAGAAACACTGTTCATGGTGGTAAAAAATTGCAAACCACAGAAATGTCTTTTAACAGTAGCGTCTGTAAGTAAAAGAGGAGAATAGTGTGTAGCAATGAAGTGAACTGACTAAAGTTCACAAGCCAATGGGAAGTCAAAGAGGAAAGTCATAAAAATATGCACGTACATGTGTGCTCTGTCACTTCAGTCATGTCTGACTCTTGCGACCCCATGGACTATAGCCCACCAGGCTCCTCTGTCCATGGGATTCTCCAGGCAAGAATATTGGAGTGGGTTGCCTTCCCTTCCCCAGGGCATCTTGCCAACCCAGGGATGGGACCTGCGTCTCCTGCAATAGCAGGTGAATTCTTTACCACTGTGCTACCTGGGAAGTGTAAAGCAACTATACTCCAATAAAAATTCATTTTTAAAAAAGGTGCTTGAAAACCAAAGGAAAAAAAAGGAAGAAAGCCTCATAGTGACAGGAATCCCGGTCCTCATAGCTGCTCAGACAGTTGCTTACTTGCCCAGGTTCCAGAAGTCCCCCTGTGTTGCTGGCTGGTCACCAACTCAAGATGTCTCAGTGACCTCTTCCCTCCAATGGGAGGAACTTAAGCCATTCATTCCTGTATGCATAATAAACTCAAATTTTCTTTACTCCCCTTGCTCCTGCTTCTACATTTTCTCTTTGCAATCAGATACCACAGTCAGCCAGAACAGTTCCTTGTAGAGTAGGTCCTGTGAGATCAGGCACTCTCTTCTTTACATTTGTACCCAAAGTCCCCAGTGTCCCACAGACAACATTAGTTCTGCACTGCGGTACGCTTCCATGTCTGTCTATGTTGAGCTGTCCCTCAGACCCTATTTCTGGACACTATCATTTGTCCTCAGTCCCCTTTGAGTGCCTTCCTCTCACCCCTGCCTGTCTTTTCTCTCCCTTGCTATCTCCTAGCTCCATTTTTCCACTTGTAGGAATCATCTTACCCTTGAGTGGAGGTCTCCCTCCCTCTGCCCTGTGACTCTCTCATTTCTTGAGCCCTGACTCCACACCAGTTTTGTATTAAGTGCTTTCTGTACCTTAAAATTAAATCTTCATCAACCTGCAGAGCAGGTGTTATTATCCCCATTTTACAGAGGAGGATATTGACATGCAAATGGGTTATGTAATTTACCAATCTAGAGCATAGCCAACCTAAGACTGACTGACTCTAAAAATCATCCCATTATTTTGCTTCTCACAGTGCCTCAGACAGTAAAGAATCTGCCTGTAATGCAGGAGACCTGGCTGCAATCCCTGGGTTGGGAAGATTCCTGGAGGACAGAATGGCATCCCACTCCAGTATTCTTGCCTAGGAAATCCCATGGACAAGCGAGCCTGGTGGGCTACAGTCCATGGGGTCTCAAAGAGTTAGACAGGACCGAGCAACTAACACTTTCACTTTCATTTGTACAGAAGACTTGCTGCGGCCCAATGCACCCGCCATCGGCCTCCGGCAGGCCCCGCACTGCTGTCCCCTCTGCCAGCAGTATCTGCCTGGCTGGCCATGAAAACATCAGGTGAGTTGCTAGCAAACTCCCCGCTCTTGCCACAGCTCCGTCTCACCCTGACATTCACCCATCCAAACCCCACGTGCTCTGTGTACTTTCTTGGATTTGCCAACACTGTGCAGTGTCTTTCTAATGCAGACGCAGTGTCTCCCACGGCCAGTGTTTCATTTCTTGAAGAGAATGAACACAGCCTTTAGCTTTAGTCTGATCTACTCAATCACCTCAATTTCTCCCAGTGGCTCTGGTCCTTTTCCTCCTCATAGGGTGTCCAGAATAAATCCAATTTCTCCGCTGATCTGAAGCTCACATCAGATTCCTTTCTTCCAGGCATGTGAATTACTGCAAATATGTCCCCTGGGTTTATCCCAATTGAGCTACCTGACTCAAGGTGCTGACAATTTTGCCTCATGTAAAGAAAAGGACATGAGAACTGAGGTGCTGCTCTGGACTTAATTCTGGTCAACAAGGAAGAACAAATTGGTGAAGTAGAAGTGATGGGAACCTTGGGAGAAAGGGACCATGTCATGTTGGAGGTGGTTGTTGTGAATGAAACAAACATTGGATATAGTCAGACACCGTTTTAGAAACGCAGGTTTTAAAATATTCAGATTGGGCTGCTGCCACGGACACACTCTAAAAGAATGGTGATCATATTTCCAAACCAAAACTCAGAACATGTCACAGGCCAATAGATTATATTGTAGTTGGTGCAAGGGACACTCTGAGGAAAAGAAATTTAGATGCAGAAGCAATGATTTTAACACACATTTCAATAGCTGGTCTATGGGAATAACAGGACCAACTACCTGAAATATTGGATGCCTCAAATTTTACAACATTGGAACACTGAAAGAGAAGCTAGCAGTAGTACTGTTAGTCACTAAGTTGTATCCAGCTTTTTGTGACCCCATGGGCTGTAGCCACCAGTCTCCTCTGTCCTTGGAATTCTCCAGGCAAGCATAGTGAAATGGGGAGTCATTCCCTTCTCCAGGGGATCTTCCTGACCCACAGATCAAACCCAGGTCTCCTGCATTGCAGGCAGATTCTTTACCCTCTGACCCATCTGGGAAGCCTGAAAGAGAAGTTGTGAGGCCCTAAATCAAGAAGTTCTCAGGATGTAATTATAGTTGATCCCAATTAAAAAGACATCCAAAGAAATCAATGTATCTGCACAAGGAGCACTTTGATGAATATAGATTTCAAAAGGATGTAGGGGGTGGAACATAGAAGGAAGGTGTAAAAGAAAGGATGCCTTTGAATGAAAAACTGAGAAAACACCAACTCAAATTCACCTAAAGGAAGAAAACGGCACAGAGGTTCAAATGTGGGTGGGCCCCTGGGTGGTGTATGCGGGCAGATCCTCTGACTTCCCTGGCCTTAACTTCCCCGATGGGTTATCTTCACCCTCAGGCTGGATGAAATTGGATAATAAGATGATCCCTAAACTAATTCCGGGCATTAACTGTTTCATAAAATCATAGGAGCATAATTACCTAGGATATAATGGATGTTGAGGAATCAGCCAGAATAACCACTGCACATGGGCACACGGCCAGGGAGAAATGCCAGAGTGGTATATGCCGATAAGAGTAGTATCCAGAGGTCACAGCTAATGATGAGCTGGGTGACATCGGCAAGGACAGCACAAGTGCTCTCCCGGATACACTCATATTCACAGGACACGGAAGCAGCCCGCTGGGGGCAAACAGTGCAGCGTCAGGCAGAGACGGAGGCGGGACAGGCGGTGCCTCTCAGTCACTGCCGAGCGCCTGTTTTCATCAGAAAGGTGGAACAACCCTCAGTCAGAAGACACTGGTCAGGAGAAGCAGTTTGAGATGAAAAGCGCATCCCCAGACACTCTTGTTGAAGTCTGGGTTGAAGACTCAAGCCAATTTCATCACAGAGAACTGAAAGAGTTTGCAATTGGGAGTGTAGGGCTTCTGATTGTATACTTAAAGATTCAAAGAATAGAGAGACAGTGACCTAATTTTCTAAAATATTTCAGTAAAAATCAAACCTCTGGACACGGAGCAGCAACGTCACTCTCTCAGTTAATTCTCTCCTTCGTCTTCCAACACTCCCTCATCCAACACTCTTGCATCTCTCCAAGAGCTTACACAAATGCTCCTTTCTGTCGCCCATTCTCTGGGGCTTCCCAGGTAGCATAAGAAATGCAGATTCAATCCATGCGTTGGGAAGATTCCCTGGAGGAGGAAATGGCAATCCCCTCCACTATTCTTGCCAGGAAAATCCCATGGACAGAGGAGCCTGGCGGGCTACAGTCCATGGGGTCGCAAAGAGCGGCTGACACTTCCACGTTACCTGGCCTGACATGTGGTTGAGCAGGATTCCCTCCTAACGCTCCCTCCTCTTGACTTCTGCAATCTCCACTTGGAGACTTCCTCTGACTCCACAGGGCCAGTCTTCTGTCTTCTCTTCTGTCCTCTCTCTTTCTCTCTCTACCCCTCGTGTATGTGACAGCCCATATTGACATTCTCTAGGATTTTGTACTGATCTCTATTTGTTGTTAATATTTTTCTGATGTGGTATATGTTAGTCGCTCCATCGTGCCCGACTCTTTGCGACCCCGTGGACTGCAGCCCACCAGGCTCCTTTGTCCATGAGATTTTTCCAGGCAAGCATACTGGAGTGGGTTGTCATTTCCTTCTTCAGGAAGAAATGTAATGTGGGCCATTTTTTAAATCTTAATTGAATTCGTTACAACACTGCTTCTGCTTTATGTTTTGGATTTGGGGCTGTGAGGCATGTGAGATCTTAGCCCCCTGACCATGGATTGAACCCACACCCACAGCATTGAAAGACACAGTCTTAATCACTGGACCACCAGGGAAGCCCTACTGATCTCTACTTTTATCTCTCTATACCCTCTTCAATCCCATGGCTCAATTCATGTACACAATAAATATTTTAAAATTTATATCTCCAGCCCAAACCCCCTCTTTGGTACTCCAGATTAAAACATCCAGGGCCCACTTGACCCCTCCATTGGAATGTCTCCCAGGTACCTCAAAGTTCATATTTCTGAAGGTGAATCCACTCTCTTCTCTCTTAAAATTATTTCTTCTTCTCCCCATCTACATGAATGGAGCCCCCCATTCCCAGAGGCTCAGGCACAATATCGAGGCATTGTCTTTGAGTTCTTCAGATACATAATACCTAATATCTAATCTACTAGAAGGTCTTACCCTCTACTTCCTAAATATATTTTGAGTCCATCTACTTCTCTGTTCCCAATATGAATTTCCTTGCCAAGCCACCTTCTTTCATCTCAGTTAATTCAATAGCCTTCCAACTGGTTCCCCTGCTCTCACTCTTGTCCTCATGTAATCCATTCCCCCACATAGCAAGCAGAGGGAGATTTTTACACAAGAAAGCAAATAGCTTCACTTCCCTACCTAAAAGCTTTCAATGGTTTCCTTTTGCACCTTGAATAAAATCCAAACTCTTTATTGTGGCTTAGCAAGCCCTACACATTCTGACTTCAGTCAACCTCTTAGTCAAAGGAAGGGCTTGGGCTAACCACACAGTGCAAGGCAGAGAACACAAGCACAGCTTCTGCAACATGCGTGGAGTGGTCAGTCCCGTCTATATGCACCCTAAGATGAGCACCTGTATACATTCCAAACTGTGCTCCCCTTTATTTAGACTCTTGTGAAAGTGGCCTCAAGAAAGGATGGGTGCCAGATGCTCAGGGGAGTTGCATACAACTGCTAAGAAAGCCAGCAGCCCAGTGCCAATTACACCTGGAGGCCCTATGGAAAGCAGAAGCTAGGCACAGCCTTGCCATGGAGGGCAACAGAGTGACCAGTCACCATCAGATGTTGCAGGCAATACAGGGAGTGTCCTGGGGGTTGCTCAGAGTTCATCCTGCTTGCCACTCCATACTCCTCAACCTTGGGCATCAGCTGCTCCTCCTCAGTCTTGGGAGTCCAGCTCAGCTAGACTCCTCTCAGGTTTCCACACAGTACGCTCACCCATCACGAATTTCACCCATATTGCACTCTCTTGGAATTTTCTGATGCTCCTCCATCTTTAAGCTGAAATCCTACTTCTTTGAGTTTTTGTCTATTTGCTTGTTGTTTTGTGTTTTGGCCTCACCGTTCAGCTTGTGGTATCTTAGTTCCCCAATCAGGGATCAAATCCACACCCCTTGATTTGGAAGCACGAAGTCTTAACCACTAGTTGGCCAGGGAAGTCCCTAAAATCCCATTTCTTTGAAAAGCATTACCTAGCTACTTTCATCGGAGACGGCAATGGCAACCCACTCCACATCCATGGAAAATCCCACGGACGGAGGAGCCTGTTAGGCTGCAGTCCATGGGGTCTCAAAGAGTCAGACAGGACTGAGAGGCTTCACTTTCACTTTTCACTTTCTTGCATTGGAGAAGGAAATGGCAATCCACTCCATTGTTCTTGCCTGGAAGATCCCATGGACAGAAGAACCTGGCAGGCTACAGTCCATGGGATCTCAAAGAGTTGGACACAACTGAGCAACTAACAATTTATACCAAGTTTCACAATTTGCACTTTATACTTATTCCTTTGTTTCTTTCTTTCAAGTCTGACCTTCACTGGATTGAAAACCCCATGAGGGAAGGGACTGTGCCCTTTATAGTCTGAAATGAAATGGTATTACAATCATTTCAATAGTATCATTTTGCAAAATAACCCATTGAAAAATGCTGTTGTATCACCTCTTTATTCTTATTATTTGTATTAATATTTTTACTGATCCATTACATTTAAATATTAAAAATTAAATTAAAATTTCTGAAAACCACGAGGCTAGACAATAAGTACATTTTAGTGTGTTTATAATCAAGCTAAATATTTTAGCCCCAGACAGTAAATAAATGGACTGATGTAAGCCTGTCTAAAGAGGCATAAGAAGTTTATGGCCAGGAGACATTTCGTATTCACCATTACCACCCCAATGTAAGACACTGCCAGCAGATGTTAGTTATTTAATAAATATTCGTCAAATTAGAGAGATTAATGAGGCATACCTCCTCATGACCTGCTTCAGGAACTTGTTGTTACCCTTGTCCTGTTCAACAATTTTATCAACACCAACCCAGTCCTGTTCAATGTTTTTATCAATAAATTGAATAAAGATGATATAAATCTGAGAGGATAAAACAGTAAATAAGAAATCAAGACTCAAGATCTTGTCGGGTTGGAAGAATGAGCCAAAACCAAGAGGATAAAATGAACAGCCTTTCTTTAAGTTTAGAAGATAAGTTATACAACACACCATGACAAGGACATGGTTTAATAAGTGACATGGGAAAACAATACCAGTAGGAGATACTTACAGGTACAAGGGAAGTGATCAATATAAGGATGATGGAATGGAGTAGCTGCTGTGAGTACCACTGATATGCTGAAGAGCAGTGATGTGCTCAGTGTGACTCACCACTAATTTAAGAAAAGATGTGAAAGCCAGAGAGTTTCCTTGGCAGGATTTAAGAAAATGCTAATCTCCTGCAGCCGCTGAGAAAATAATGTAGCACCAAGCTCAATAGAGACTCTGAGAAAGTTGAAGTTCCAAACCCAGCAGGTCTTCTACAAAATATCAGGGCACTACTACAGAAGGCATGGGACCTGAGACTTTGGATGAGAGTATGTGAATCTTTACCTTTGAGAATCCCGAACTCCCAGATTCTCCAGAACTTTCTAGGCATGCACAAGTGGCCCATTCTGTTAGAAAATGGTGAATCCCCCTTGCCTGAAGATCATGCAGGAGCTTCCATAGATTGGTGCCTCACAAGATAACACTTACCCCTCTATGGATCTACCCCACCTCCCCTCCTACCAAGCAGACCAATAAGAGATGAGATCAGATAACTGGCAGGACACCAAAGACATTCATTCTATCAACTGGCATGGATGAGAGGAAGTGGCAAGTACATTGGAGGCCTTAGGATGATGCATGCCTTCCACATAAAGATAAACCCACCTAAGATTCAGTGATGTTTTCAGGGTCCAGGGATTTGGGACATGTCTGACTCTCTCAAAAACATAGGACAAATGGCATTACAAAATGTCCCTAAGTGAAAAAGGAGTATAACATTTGCATGCATGCATGTGCTCAGTCGTGTAACCCTGTGGACTGTAGCCCACAGCTTCCTCTCTCCATGGAATTTTCCAGAGAATACCACTGTCAGTTGCCAATTCCTACTCCAGGGGATCTTCTTGACCCAGGGATTGAACCCACATCTCTTGCATCTCCTGCATTGGCCAGTAGATCCTTTACCACTGAGCCACATGGGAAGACTATAACGCACAGATATCTTTAATTTAGGAAACTACATGTTCATTTACCAGGTGACTTAGAGGCTGCCAACTCTGAGTGGTGTCTAGGGCAGGACAGGACCCTACAGGGGTTCAAGTCTAGTTGTATCACCCATTAGAAGCAAGACCAACGAGGATCCTGAAGAAACTATACCCAGAAGCCCAGAAAAGGCAAACTTATGAGAAGCAAGTGTATCTGAGCAGTACAAGAGGTAAATTCCAGTGGAGATTGTTAGGCTCCACCAGCTTCCTTCTCTAGGTAAGGCATCTGCTTCTTAGTTGCTGGATGGAAGAGTTGCTGAGGGCTCACAGCTACATCCCTCACTGAGACACACCCTCAGCCACAGAAAAGGACTCACCTGGTCTATGGTCAATGAGGGATTGGAATAATGAGGAAAAAACAGAGCTTATCCTTTTTTTTCTGATTCAGGACAACTTTGAAGGCCATCTGGCTTCAGAGCTCTGTGCAGAATTTGCTTAGACCTCAGTTGCAATCACAAGTCAACTTCCTCTTTGCCCAATTCTTCTTTATTCTTTTCCTTAGAGATGTTGCCCTGAGAACACATTCCAATAGATCTTCTGTATGCAACTGTCTACCTCAGAGCTTATTTATGCAGAACTCTATCACTCAGAGGTAAAAGTATCCTCTTGCAATTCAGGAGCCACAGGAGACGTGAGTTCTATTCCTGGGTCAGGAAGATCCCCCGGAGGAGGGTTTGGTAACCCATTTCAGTACTCTTGCCTGGAGAATCCCATGGACATAGGAGACTGGTGGGCTACAGTCCATGGGGTCATAAAGAGTTGGACATGACTGAAACAACTTAGCGTGCTATCAAAGACAATAGTAACTATCACTGCATGATTATATCTTTGCACTTTTCCATTTGGTTTCATGCAATTTCTTCAAGCTATCATGCCATTGTTCTCAGTATCATTGTATTTTTCTTGCTTTAAATGGGGATTTTATCTCTGTAATGTTTTTATCTTCCATTTTTCTTCAGAAGCTCTAACTTATATGCCATGTCTTTTCATTGTCTTATTTTCTTTCCACCATCCATTTCTTTTTGAGCTCTAAGATATTATATTGTGTGTAACTTCTGCAAGAATTGAGGGAAATGTTCAAATCAAGCCATATGAAATTGTATTTTCGTGACTCAAAAAGCTTAAACACTGACAATTTCATATGGTTGAACCTAATGTTTACTGGAAGGTTTCCTGTTCTTTCTGGATCATTCTTCCTGACTTGTATGTTTTTTATCTACTTTTATGTTTTTTTATCCCTCTCTACCCTATCCCTCTTTATTTATCATTCCTACGCAAAGATCTTCTATTTGTTTCCTTTCAGAAAATAACAAAATGTCCATGAGTGAGGTTAACTACCTACTAAAGAGTAATATAAGGGGAGGTGTAAGAGTAATATAAGGGGAGAGGGGTTGGACCCTCCCAACATGCCTTTGAGCATATCGTGAACGATTTCTTCTCACACATCTGGCATCTCTTCTTCCCTCAAAGCAGGTTTAACTCTCACTTTTAGGTGCTTCATGGGCTTCCCTGTTGGCTCAGACAATAAAGAATCTGCCTGCAATGTGGGAGACGCAGGTTTGGTCACTGAGTAGGAACAATCACCTGGAGAAGGGAATGGTAACCCACTCCAGTATTCTTGCCTGGAGAAGTCCATGAACAGAGGAACCTAGTGGGCTGCAGTCCATAGGGTCACAAAGAGGCTGACACAACTGAGCAACTAACACATTCACTTTCCTTTCACTTGAAGTGCTTCAAAGGTCAGTGTGTCTCACAGGCATCAGATTCACTCAGAGCAGAGTCTGGGAAGGAAATTCTTGTGCAAGGAACCTGAAGGGGGTGAAGGAAGTTGGATAGAGCAGAAGAACAAGCTCAGCAGAGGTTTCAGCCAAAGTCAAGTATCAGCCTGAACCTTTGGGGAGATCTGGAACATGAAATGTATCACAGATTTGTCCAGCATGAGGTTTTCCTCTTATCATTCGGTCAGAAGCTGGAGCCCAATCTCACCCCAGAGATAGAGTGTAATCTACCAAGCATCTCAGGACGAGGCAGCACCTCTTACATTGTGAGAAATTCTCTGGAGAACGGCAGCTGTGGACCATAGCACCCAACACCATCAGCAACTGCAGAATGGAAGTGCTGGCCTAGGAACAGGAATCTGGGCTCTCTGTATTGCCTCTTTTTCTTTCTTCCAGCCCACTGGGTCTCAAGCAATCACTTGGGACAGGCAGCCAGGTTATCAACAACTTGGTCATAGGACTGACCTGCCATCTTCATCTTCAGCTCCTCTTGCCTTCCATTTCTGCCAAGTCATACAGCTGGTTCACACAGACTCCTCTCCTGGGGCCAGGTCATACCCCTGGGTCTCCTTGTTTTAGACAAAAGACTGCTGTCTTTCCAGATGAAGACACTGGACTATGTGGAAGGCTGCACAAGGTCAAGGTGGCAAGTATCAGCTTCCAGCATATTTGTGTAACCAAGCAGGACCCACGGGACCCTCCCGGAACAACTCCTCCACTTCCATGTCCTCTGCCTTTCTCTCTTTTCTTAAATTAATTTGCTTATTAATTGAAGGATAATTGCTTTACAGAATTTTGCTGTTTTCTGTCAAACTTCAGTATGAATCAGCCATAGGTACACATATGTCCCCTCCCTTTTGGAACTCCCTCCCACCCCCACCCCTCTAGGTTGATACAGAACCCCTGTTTTGAGTTCCCTGAGACATACAGCGAATTCCCATTGCCTCTATATTTTACATATGGTAACGTAAGTTTCCATTTTTCTCTCTCCACACATCTCACCCTCTCCTCCCCTCTCTCCATGTCTGTTTTCTATGTCTGTTTCTTCATTGCTGCCTTGAAAATAAATTCTTCGGTACCATCTTCCTAGATTCCATATATATGCATTAGTATATGATACTTATCATTCTCTTTCTGACTTACTTCACTCTGTATAATAGGCTCTAAAAGTGGCATCAGATACATTCCTTTTTATGCCTGAGCAATAGTCCATTGTGTATATGTACCACACTTCTTTATTCATTCATCTGTTGATGGACACCTAGGTTGCTTCCATGTTCTAGCTATTGTAAATAGTGCCACAGTGCCTGACTCTTTGTAGAAAAGCTTTCGCCTCCTAAGCCTCCAAGTTGCAAAGAGAAAATTTAATCAGAGAACTGAGAAAATGCAGAAAAAAGGAAAACACTCAAGCAAGACAAAATAGTAACAGTTCAGGCATTTCACAAAGTCAAGGACATCATCAAACCCCATGTGTGCCCCTCCCAAATTCATATTCTCCTGCTCCTCCCCAGAAGAAACTACTGTTCTAATTTATGTTTATCCTTGTCTTGCTTCACTTTACAGTTTTTAACCAGATGCATCTATAATTCCTTAGCAAAAGAATGCTTAGTTTTCCCTGATTTCACTCTCTTTGACTAGAATATAACCTGTTTGTTCCTCTGCAAATGCTCTTTAGGCTCAATATTATTGTTCTGAGATGCTTGCATGGGAAGCACTGAGTCACAATTCACTCATTTCTATCACTGTACAGTATTCCTTTGCATGACTATACCAAAAATTTACTTACTCATCCTATTGTTGAGAGAAACATTTGGGTTGTTTTCAGTTTTGTATTATTAAAGGTAGTACTGCAGCTAATATTCTTATACTTTTGTCCTAATGCGCACTTGCAGTAAATTCTTTAGTACATACATGTGTAAGTGGAATCATCAGGCCATAGGAAATTCACATTTTCAACTTCAGTAGGTAATACCAAGTTGTTTTCCAAAGTGGCTCTATCAGTTACACCAGCCGTATAGGTAAGTTTCCTTGGCTCCATATCCTTGCCAACATCACACGGTATTTTTAGACTTTCTGATGATTGCTTAGCTAGACAGCAAGAAAGCATATCACAAGATGATTTTAATGGGCATTCCATGATTCCCAGAGAGGCTAAGCATTCTTTTCTATGCTTATTGGCCATTCAGTCTCTAGTGTGAAATTTCTGCTCAAACATTCTGTTTCTCTTTCTTTTGAGCTGTTAGTCTTTTCTTTACTCATTCACAGAAGTTCTTTATTATATTCTGTACACTGAGCCAGTGTCAGTGATGTGTGCGGCAAACCTCCTGTCTTAGTTTGTACTGTGTCTTTTAGTTTCTGTTGTCATTGAAAAAGTAGACATTATTCATTTTAATTCACCCTGCCTTGACAGTCTTCTTGTTTGTCATAGGATCTTCAGTGTTTTAGAAATAACTTTTCTTAATAAGTTAAATTCTTAAAAGTTCTTAAATAACTTAAAGTTATTTAAGTTAAATAATTTAAGTTTAAGTTTAATTTAATTTAATTAATTTAAGTTTTTAATTTAATTAAATTGAGTTTAATTTAATTTAATAATAATTTAAGTTCTTAAAAGTTCTTAAATAACTTTTCAGAAGTCATAAAGATATTGTTTTTCACATTTTCTTCTAAAAGTCTTAAACTTTTGTCTTTCACATTTAAGCCTTTAATCCACCTGAGATTAATTTTTGTGTATGGTGTGAACTAGTCATACTTTTTTTATTTTCCATCTGGGTAACTAGAACCACACATTGAAAAGCTCATCTTTTCCCCACTGATTCACTCTGTCACCCGTCAGTTCCCAACACACGCATGGGGAGTTTAGAAGCTCTTTTTTATGTTACTTCAGTTTATTTGTCCACCCCTGTGCCAAAACTACACTCTTTACTTTTATAGTATTAATATTTTATGTTGTTAGTTAATGGGGCAGGTATTTCTCTCTTCTCTTGTTCTTATTTTTCAGGAATACACTGACTCCTCTTGACTGTTCATCCATATAAATTCTATAACTAACTGGGCAAGTTCCACGAAAACCCCTTTGGGATTTTGACTAGAATTATATTGAATTCTAGGGAGCAATTTGGATATAATTGGTATCTTTATGCCATTAACTCATTCTATTCATAAGCATGATGTGCTCATCTATTTACTTAGGTCTTTTTTGATATCTTTCAAAAAAATTTTGCAATTTCTCCAGAAATGAAAGTGTAATTAACAACACATACTCTGGAAACAGATGCTGAATTTGAATCTCTAGTCTCCAATTTACTAACTTTGCAATATGGATAACTCATTTTATCTCTTTGACTATTAATTTCAACAACTACAAAATGAGACAAATTTATAGTATCTACCTCAGAGAGGTTTTATAAGAATTATATGGGTTAATGTAAAAGAGTACTTAGCATACTGCATGGCCCATGATATATGCTGTATATATCTTTGTTTTAATATCCTTAGGTACATAACAATTTTTTCTATCACAAATAGCATTTTCATTGAATTTATATTTTTCCCAATTATGCAGATACAACTGACACTTGTATTAATCAAAACCAGTCAACTTGCTAAATTCTATTATGCATTATCATCATTTTTTGTAGATTATTTCAAGCTTCTTATCATATTATCTGCTAATAATACTGTTTATTCCTTTCTAGCTCTTACACAGTTTTTCTTGACTTATTGCATTGTCTAAAACTTCTAGCATATTGTTTGAGATAGTAGTGGCAAGAATTCTTTCTTTCGCCAAATGTTGAAGAGAACACTTTTAATAGTTTTTCACAGAATAAAAAGTTAGCTATAGATTTCAGGAAAATATAATCTATCAGGCTAAGGAAAATTTCTGAATTTGCTAATACATTTTACCATGAATAATTTATGGTAATTGATAATTGAATATCACATTTGTTGTAATTTGCTAATGTTGGAATTTAAAATCATATATTATTCTAGTGTTTTAACTACCCTTACATTCCTGAAATAATATAAATTTGGTCATAAAGTATTATTTTTGGTTTTTGATTCAATTTTCTAATATACTGATTATAATGTATTACACACTAGCCTTGAGTTAAATTGGCCTGTAACTTCCCTTTCTTGTACTGACTTTGTCAAGATTTAATATTCAAGATATCCTGCCTCTTTTTGACTCTCTGAAACATCATGTGAGTTTATAATTTTTTGTCCTGTGAAAGTTTGTAGAGCTCATAATTTACAGAACTGCCTGTGACTGGTGTCTTCTTTGAAGAGATGTTTGTGGATTTGAATCCATGCCCTTCATGGCTATAGAATCATTTACTTTTGAGTCAATTTTCATGATTCTTATTTTCCAAGGAATTTATGTATTTTGTATGAGTTTTGAAATGATTACCATGATTTTTTAGTCTCATTTCTTTTCCATCTCTACTGCTTCAGTACACAGCTGTGCCCCCTTTCATTCCCAAAGTCGTTTGCTTGTTCCTCTCACTTTTATGTCTTGCAGAGGTGTGTTACTTTTACTAAGATTTTAAAGAAGCAATGTACACCCTGTTCCTTCTTTCTGTTTAGTCTTTGTTTTCCATTTCCTCATTTTTCTGACCTGGCTTTACTTCCTTACTTCTTTGAGTTTTTTTCTATCTTTATGTTCTGCACTTTAAAGTTCAGTGTTTAGTTGTTTGTTTCTTTCTATCCTCACTTCCTTTATAATAAAAACACTTGAGGCCCTAATTTTATCGGAAGCATCAATTTAGATGAATCCCACAAGGTCTGATTTTGAGTAGTTTCATTACTGGTTTTCTTACCATATATTTGTTATAGAGTTTCTTTCATTTCTATTATAGTTTCTTCCTTTTTATTCATTTCTATAATGAATAAAATTCATTATAGAATTTTATATAATTTAATGAATGAAATTATTCATTAATTTCATTGTTGCCTAAGAATGCAGCCTGTCAGTCTAGATTCTTTAAAATACCTAGTACTTAATCAACTTTTATAAATGTTCTATGTGTACTTGAAAAGAATGTATATTCTCAGATCATTGGTATAGTGTTCTATGTACATCTCTTCTATCATGCTTGTTAAATGGGTAGTTCAGATCTTCTCTGTCATTATTGATTTTGATCTGCTTGACCCATCAGTCTGAGAGCAGGATGTTAAAATCTCCCACTTAGACAGTAAATTTATCAATTTGTCCTTATAGATGGATCAATTTTTCTTTTATGTATTTTGAAGTCACACTATTAGATACATTCAGATTTAGAATTGTAGCAGAGTGATTTGATTATTTTATCAATGTGTAATGAGCTCTTTTTTTTAATTTCTAAAAATGTTTTTGGCCTTAAAGGCTATGATATCTGAAGTATACACACTATACCAAGTGTCCTTTAATATTTTCCTGGTGTTTGTGATCTCTTCCATCCTCACTTTCAGCCTTTATAGATCCTTGAATTTTGATATTTGTTTTTTAACTGACATATATTTGGCATATATGCTTTGCTTTATTATTTAATCCAGTTTGGCAGTCTATCTTTTAACTGAAGCATTTAGTCCATTTACACCGATTGTGATTTCTCATTTATTGGGGATCATCTCTACCATCTTATTTTAACATTTTTAAAATTTTATTTTTTGCTTCTTCTAGACAGACTGAGTTTTCCTTCCATTCTTGTTCTTCTTATATTGGTTTTAGAAATTATTCCCTCTATTTTTATTGTTTAAATAGTTAAATTCAACATTTGTTACATTGATTAAATTAAAAGTTACTTATCTTAGTTTGAGCTCTCCAATTAACAGAAACTAAGACAAAGTCTTCGAGGCAGATGGCATCTTTGGCAGGCAACCCAAAGGAGCAGGAGTCAGAGAATGTGCAGATGGGGAAGAGAAAAGGCCCTTCTAAGGGTCTTTACTAAGGTCACTGCCATGACCAAGGAGGGAGGAGATTGATTCCGCCACATTGCATGAGCAATGTCTTCAAGAATTATTCATCTGGATGATGGGAAGGGTGGGCATTCCCCATCAGTTAGGAGTTGCCTCCAGTGGCAATAACTCACCCAAACCTCTGTACTGTACATACTGTCTATACTCTGCACTTGAGCCTGTGGGTATCCCATGGCTTTGGAGAAGCACAGAGAAGCAATGAGTATGGTGCATCAGAGGTCGGATGCTGGCAGCATGAGCGTGAGGTCACTGATTACTGTGCGCTGCAACACAGAGCCCACACACAAATAATTATCTTTACTATTCTCACAAAACACAAGGATATTAGGATGCTTGAAATGCAATCACTCCCATCTGACTTATATATAACTGTCCAAAATTCTGGATCTCTGCTGATTTTTTAGCTCCACAAATTAGGCATTATTAATATTGGGTTTTCTAGAAGGGAGTAGGGAGGAGAGATGATTGTTTTATTTAATGTGCAAAAATCAACACAGAGTCAAGAAAATGAAGAAACAGAGGAATATGTTTCAAACAAAAGAAGAAGGTAAAATTCAAGAAACAGATCTTAATAAACCAGAGATAAGTGATTTACCTCACTGAGTTCAAAATAATGGTTATAAATTTCCTCGCCAAAATCAGGCAAGCAATGCATGAACACAGTGAGAACTTCAACATAGCCATAGAAAATACCAAACAGAGAAACCACAGAGGTAAAGAATATAATAACAACACTGAAAATTCCAACAGAGGGGTTCAACAAAAATCTACTAAGGATTTTTGCATATATTCAATGAGACTGGCCTATAATTTTTAGTTGTTATACTATCCTTGTCTAGTTTTGGTATTAAACTTATAACAGGTGTATATTGTTTTATATGTTAATGCTGATTTAGATTTACCCATTTATCATTTCCTTTGCTCAACAATCCTTCTAGCACTTACACACTTCTTTGGAAATCCTTTTCTACCTTCATAAGTTCAGAACGTTTGGAAATTTCCTTAGTGAAACCCA
Organism: Muntiacus reevesi; assembly: GCF_963930625.1. NCBI lineage: Eukaryota > Metazoa > Chordata > Mammalia > Artiodactyla > Cervidae > Muntiacus > Muntiacus reevesi. The sequence goes on from NC_089258.1 coordinate 1,472,857, forward strand.
CTGTCAGTACATACTCCCAGATTTTGGTTGCTTGAAAATTTATTTTTGTCATCCTTAAAAATTAAGTCTCATTAGACATAGAATCTTATGTTGGCTGTACATTCTTTCCAAAATCTGAAGATCTCATCTCCCAGTATCTGAATTTGATTGTTAATGTTGAGAAGCTATCTGTTGAGTGTAATTTTCATTCTGCTGCAGCAATTTGTCTTCTTCCTGACTGTTTTAAGTTCTCTTCTTCTTAGGTGCCCTGTGATGTCACTATGTTGTACCTGGGCATGTATGTAATGAACTCAACCTTTGGTGTCTCATCAAATTTACAAAATTTTCAATCATTATTTATCCAGGGTGTCCTCTCCCCTCTTCTTTCTTTTGTCTCCTTTTTAAATTTCAATAATAGAGATGCTCGATCTTCCTATACATCCTTGACTCTTTCAGGTCGCTTTCAGATTTATATTTAAGTTCACTAAACCTCTCTTTAACTATCCACTGGTAGCTCAGCTGGTAAAGAATCTGCCTGCAATGTGGGAGACCTGGGTTCGACCCCTGGGTTGGGAAGATCCCCTGGAGAAGGGATAGGCTACCCACTCCAGTATTCTGGGCTGGAGAATTCCATGGACTGTATAGTTCATGGGGTCACAAAGAGTCAGACATGACTGAACAACTTTCACTTCACTTCAAACCTCTCTTTAACTATTCACTAAGTTTTAATTTCATTGCAAAGGTTTTTTTTATCTCTAGATTATCTGTTTGATCCCTTTTTAAATCTCCCTGGTCATTTTTTATAAGCTCTTCATTTGTTTTTTAACACCTTTTGATTTAATCCCAAGGATATATTAAACATCTTTGCTTTAAATTCTCTACCTGCCAATCCCAATATCTACAGTCTTTGCGGTTCTGATTGTGCAGTTGGTGTTTCTGCTGCCTCTTGCTTATGGTGGTTTCTGACCTCATGTGTGTACTGATTTCTTCTTGTGAGCTTGTGTTCATAGCATCTTTATCTGAGGGAATCCTCCAGACATGCATTTAGAGTTTGTCTCCAGAGAGTGTTTATTTCTTCCAAATGCCTAGAGACTCTACTAACCTGAAAATACTTAAAACTAAATTTTCAGGTTATAGGTAATGTAAATTCAGACAGCAAATCTGCATGCGGAGAGTTTGTGAGTGAGTTTTCAGGGGACCTACATCATTTTATTCTGCTCTGCCCAGAGAGACATGTTTTTTTCATCATCTCCTTCTGTGGGATGTGTAATTTTTAGGTCTCCTACTGAGGGACCTAGCTTTTCAAGAAACTACTTGCAATGCAGGAGACCCAGGTTCAATCCCTGGGTTGGGAAGAGGAGTAACAATACATGAGCCCTAGGTGCCTACTCACCCAGCAGACATTAGCTCTCACCTGACCAGGCTTCCACAGAATATTTAGGGTGAGGGAGGCAAGGAGCAGGCAGGAGATCTCTGGATCCCAGTGCATTGCCTAGAGAGGGAAATGGGGAGTGAAGATTAAGGACAGAAAGACAAGTTGGTGTTGAGCAGGGAAGCTAGATGCAACAGCATAGCATGGACTTTCTTAGGGAAACTGAGAGGTGGGTGAGGTAAGCAGCAAGAGAGCAATTGAATGTTAAATGTAAACCATGGAGTCTTTACTAAGTTGCTGAAACCCAGCCTTACTCCTGGGAGAAACATAAATAAAAGGAATGAATAAGATTTGTGTGTTACACATTTGAGTCATAGAATCTCCTAGTCTGGTTTCCTCAGATGAGGAAATAGAACCCAGGTAGGTAAGGATATTTGTCCAGAATCACACTCTGAATGTTCAAATTTAGGTGTTCAGATTCCTAATTCCAGCATTATTTTTATCTTCCAGCATATCCTATCAGTCAGTTCAGTTCAGTTGCTCAGTTGTGTCCAACTCTTTGAGACCCCATGGACTGCAGCACGCCAGGCTTCCCTGTCCATCATCAACTCCCGGAGCTTGCTCAAACTCATCTCCATCGAGTTGGTGATGCCATCCAACCATCTCATCCTCTGTGATACCCTTCTCCTGCCTTCAATCTTTTCCAGCATCAGGGTCTTTTCCAATGAGTCAGTTCTTCACATCAGGTGGCCAAAGTATTGGAGTTTCAGCTTCAGCATCAGTCCTTCCAATGAATATTCAGGACTGATTTCCTTTAGGGTGGACTGATTGGATCTCCTTGCAGTCCAAGGGACTCTCAAGAGTCCTCCAACACCACAGTTCAATAAGCATCAGTTCGTTGGTGCTCAGCTTTCTTTATAGTCCAACTCTCATATCCATACATGACTACTGGGAAAACCATAGCCTTGACTAGACGGACCTTTGTTCGCAAAATAATGTCTCTGCTTTTTAATATGCTGTTTAGATTGGTCATAGCTTTTCTTCCAAGGAGCAAGTGTCTTTTAATTTCATGGCTGCAGTCACCATCTGCAGTGATTTTGGAGCCCAAAAAAATAAAGTCTGACACTGTTTCCCCATTTATTTGCCATGAAGTGATTGGACCAGATGCCATGATCTTAGTTTTCTGAATATTGAGCTTTAAGCCAACTTTTTCACTCTCCTCTTCACTTTCATCAAGAGGCTCTTACTTCCTCTTCGCTTTCTGCTATAAGGGTGTTGTCATCTGCATATCTGAGGTTATTGATATTTCTCCTGGCAATCTTGATTCCAGCTTGTGCTTCATCCAGCCCGACATGTCGCATGATGTATTCTGCATAGAAATTAAATAAGCAGGGTGACAATATACAGCCTTGAAGTACTCCTTTCCCAATTTGGAGCCAGTGTGTTGTTCCATGTCCAGTTCTAATTGTTGCTTCTTGAGCTGCATACAGATGTCTCGGGAGACAGGTAAGGCGGTCTGGTATTCCCATGTCATTAAGAATTTTCAATACTTTGTGGTGATCCACACAGTTCAAGGCTTTGGCATAGTCAATAAATCAGAAGTAGATACTTTTTTGGAACTCTCTTGCTTTTTGATGATCCAACGGATGTTGGCAATTTGATCTCTAGCATATTCTATAATGTGATTTATACAACACTAATTTACTACTAGGGGCTTCCCAGGTAGCACAGTGCTAAAGAATCCTCCTGCCAATGCAGAAGACTCAAGAGATGTGTATTGGATCATTGGGTCAGGAAGATCCCCTGGAAGAGGACGTAGCAACCCATCCAGTATTCTTACCTGGAGAATTCCATGGACAGAGGAGCTTGGTGGACTACTGTCCATGGGATTGCAAAGTGTCAGACATGACTGTAGATCCTTACCACTCTTATTATAAGGATTACAGGAAGAAAGAGATGAAGAGCCAGATGTGACTGGGAGACTTTCAGGTGGACATTTAGATATGCTTGGGAAAATTTTTTAAACCCCTTTTAGTATGCAACTGTGTTTTGTGATGCTAAAAGGCAGGGTTGCAGAATAAACAGCTTCCCAAACTTATTTGACTATGGAATCTGTTTTTTAATTGAATATCTCAAGGGATTAATGTTCAGCAGAAAACAATTTGGAAGATGCTAGGCTATGTCATACTGCTCTTGTAATTCTCTAACTCTTCTCAGATGTTTGTTGAATTCATGACAGCAAGCATTTCTTGAGCTCAGGCCATCTGCCCTGCACAGTGCTGAAACAATGAAGGACACCAGGATGAACAAAATTCCCAGCAATATAACCAAGATGCTTATATTGTCCTAACAACATCCAGACACGTGCACACATTGTAACCCTGCACAGAATATCATCACGTAGCTTTTGAAAATTACAACCACGTTTTAGGGATTGAAAGGTTGAAGATTTCACAACTGGACAGAATCTTCACATCACTTCATCACTTGGACCTCTGACAGATACCTAAAGTTGACCTTTTCAAAACTGAATCTCTGATATCCACCCAGTCCTGCACACCACACATTTCTTCCAGTCTTCCTCATCTTGGTTAATGACATCTTTCTGTTCAGTTCAGTCACTCAGCCATGTCCAACTCTTTGCAACCCCATGGACTGCAGGCCTCCCCGTCCATCACCAACTCCCGGAGCTTACTCAAACTCATGTCCATTGAGTCAGTGATACCATCCAACCATCTCATCCTCTGTCATTCTCTTCTCCTCCCGGCCTTCAACCCTTCCCAGCATCAGGGTCTTTTCAAATGAGTCAGCTCTTCTCATCAGGTGGCCAAAGTATTTGAGTTTCAGCTTCAACATCAGTCCTTTCAATGAATATTCAGGACTAATTTCCTTTCAGGCTAAAATTTGCATAATCACCCTCAACTCTTCTTTGACTGTCCAACTCACAACTAATCTTTCAGCAAATTTTTCGGCTCTGCCTCCAAAATACATCCAAAATGCAAACACTGGTCTCCATCCTCTCTGCCACATGGGTGCAAATCATCATCAACTCTACCCTAAATGACTTCAATAGTGTGGAATCCCAGTGAGTACACATCTCTCTGCCTTGTGGTTTAGTCACTAAGTCATGTCTGACTGTTTGCGCTCCCATGGACCCACCAGGCTCCTCTCTCCATGTGATTCTCCAGGCAAGAATACTGGAGTGGGTTGCCATGTCCTTCTCCAGGGAATCTCCCCAACCCAGGGATCAAACCCAGGTCTCCTGTGCTTCAGGCGGTCTCCTGCATTGAAGGCAGGTCCTTTACCAACTGAGCCAGCAACCTGGGTGTCCCTTTATCTTTTCTTATCACTGTGTTAGGCATAATCATTCCAAAATCCAAGTCATCTCACAAGGTCGCTTGTCTCAAACCCATGTAGTGCTCCTCATTTGACCAAGAGCAAACGCAAGCTCTACGGTGTCCTGGAAGGTACTAAATGATTTGACCTCATTGTCCCTTTGGTTTCCCTTTTCTACCTACATTGACGTTTTCAGTCTTCTTTCAACTCTCTTGGTACCTTCCTACCTCCACATCCTCACATTTCCTATTTCATTTTCCTGGACCAGACACTCATGTGTTCTCTTTGCACTTCCTTCACATCAGTGTTTCACTGTCATTTTCAAATCAGAGAAAACCTGTTGTAATCCCATCCCACCCTTAGCTTTCCTTCCCTTGCTTTATTGTTCTCTAAACACTTATCGAATTATTTGTTTGTTTATCATTTCTCTCCCCACTAGAATATAAGTTCCACGGGAGCAAAGATTTTCATATCTGCTGTCTCCTGCTGCTTTCCCAGAACTTAAAGCAGTGCTTCACACGTAGGAGGAGCTCAACAAATATTTGTTGAGCGGAAAATGAACAAGTGTATTGTAAATGTTGAGAGAGCCTTAATGAAGAAGGTGGCATTTGAGAACAGCCTTGGAAGAAGGGGCTGAGTGAATAGAATATTGACAGGTGCCCTAAGAGCAACTGCACCCAGGTCCATTTCTGCCAATGACTAGGATCTGACCCTGGTCCAGCCATAGCCTCCCTTGGTTGGAGTTGGCCTTTTAAAAATCTTTCTCTCTGAATTTAATGACTCTACTTTTTTAAATCTTGGAAAAAAAGTTGACATCCAAATATGCACTTTTAGCATAATTGGGCTATATTTCTGACTTAACAGAAACAATTTAGTCAAATTTTGAATGGAAGTTTGCAAAAAATATATGATCGGATGCAAATGTTATTAATAATGAAATTGTTAGTTTCCTCTTAAGCATTCTTTCTTAAATTTAAGTATAGTTGACTTTTTCTTGTTCAGTCACTGACTGAAGTCATGTCCGAATCTTCATGACCCCACGGACTGCAGCATGCCAGGCTTCCCTGTCCCTCACCATCTCCCAGAGTTTTCCCAAGTTCATGTACATTGAATCGGTGATACCATCCAACCATCTCATCCTCTGTCACCCTCTTCTTCTGCCTTCAGTCTTTCCCAGCATCAGGGTCTTTTCCAATGAGTGGGCTCTTCAAATCAGGTGGCCAAAGTATTGTTATATACAATATCATATAAGGTATATATATGTGTGTGTGTATATATATATATGTGTGTGTGTGTGTGTGTGTGTGTGTCTGTGTGTGTGTGTTTGTGTGTGTGTGTATATTATATAGTACAGTTGATATTCACTATTATATAAAGTACAAGTACAAAACATAGTGAGTCACAATTTTAAAGGCAGCACTCTATTTACAGTCATTATAAAATATTGGTGATATTCCTCATGTATTCTTGTAGCTTATTTATACATAGTAGTTTGTACCTCTTAATCCCCTACCCCCATATTTCTCCTTCCCTCTTCCCTCTCCCCACTGGTATCTCATGGTTGGGCTTTGATCATGAACTTTAGGCTAGGATGAGTTTCTGGGTCTGGGAAGAAAAGAGTATGTGACACCACCTGTTTCCTCCAGAATAGCTTTGCTCTTCTCTTGTGGACATTTAGCATTCTGCATAAGATTTCCTTTGAAGCCTTACACTGTTAAAAATGAAAGCTTGAAAACCATTGCCTTTGGTAGCCTCTAAGGCACCTGACCCTCCTTGAACATTACATCACATCGACCACCCAAGTGGATGAAAGCCACCCAGCAGGAAGAAGACCCCTTTGGCTCAATCTAATCTGAAGCGGAAGGTGTGAAACCACAATTTGTACTGAATCTTGAATTCTGGTCAGGTCAACAGGTCTCCCCAAGGCAGGTATCGGAAAGATGCAGAACCAACCTCCTCAGTCTAGTTTAGTGGGTGAAGAACAGAAAAGACAGCCCCACTTGGGGAATTCAGCAGGTGTCAAAATTCAGTTTGTTCAACTTCCTGGATAAATTAAGAGCCCATGATTCCAGCCTCACACTAATTAAATCATAAGAGAAAATGATAGAGTGAAGAAAGAAGACACTGAATAGTTGAAAGCTGTTGAAAGTCTGCACTAATGATAGCTGATTCTACATTAACATGAATGCCTTTGGTTAACAGGAGAAATGTGCTGAAGCAAAGGCTTTTGTCAGACCAAACACATCTGTGAATAATTGAACAATATTCATGTCGAAGGAGTCAGCAATTTATCACCGACTCGGCCTCCACTTTTAGAAGGAGTGAATAACTTTTTGAGTGAAGATATTAAACACGTGTACACACACACACACACACACACACACACACACACACTGCTCTTGCTGTAGAAGAAGGTTCAAAATCCAACAGCTCTTGAATGTGGCCATTAGAAATTATATGAGTTTTAATTACGCAGGATTCAGAATCTGATGCAACTAACTTGAACCCTCTCTGCCACCACCCCAGTCACCCCAGGGGCTATCAGTCTCGAAGGTCATTGCTCAGACCATCAGAGGCATTTCCTATGGCAAGCGTGCTCTCAGCTCTGGGCCACCAGCCCCCCCTGCACCTCAGAGGGGAACACTCTCTCACCAGAACTGAGGCAGCGGGGAGGAGTCAGGCAGTGATGAGAGAAGAGACTAGCAGAAACTTTAAGACAGCCATGAACACAAACAGGAGGCGGCCTCTGTTGGTAGGAAACCAGAGAGGGAGAAGGGCAGTGACTTAGCCAAGGTACACAGTGAGACTATCACACTGCCCTTTGACGCCTAATGTCTTCAGACAAATGGACCCACAGCCCCCAGCCCCTGCAAGGCAGGGGGTGGTCTGCAAAATAGAGGGGGCTCTGCCAGACCCCCAGGAGGGAGACACTTGGAAGCACAGTGAGGAGTGTAATTACTAGCCTCTTGAATGGACCCTGGGGATAGGTCCTGGGATCTGCCAGCAACTGCTTCCTGAAGGGAAGAGGTCTTGCACCTGGAGTTTGACTCCAAAGGGAGAAGGGAAAGGAATGGCAGCCTTGAGTGGAAATCTCCACCTTCCACATCCATGTATGTGGGTGTATACATGCACATGTGTGAACATGTATCTGCATGTATATGTGTGCATGTATGTGGCTATATCTTCACACATACGTGTGTTCCTGTACATGTATATGTGTATGCAAGTGTATATTTTTGTATGGAATGTATATGCACGTGGGTATGGATATGCATGTCTGTGAGTGTATATATCTGTGTGTTACTTGTGTGTACACGTGTGTGTTTGTGTGGATGTGTTATGTGTGGGTGCATATATGTATATGTGTGTTGTGTGTATATGTATTGCATATTGTGTGTATATGTGTGTGTATGCTTGTATGTACATGTGTGTATACCCGTTTCATGTGTGTGTGCATGTTTGTGCATCTGTGTGTATGTTTGTGTCTATGGCCATTTCTTCCAGAATATCAGAGACAACTAACTTAGGCCACAGGTGGAGGAGCTGCCTTCCCCTGGAGAGTGATTTTGAGAGAGGGACAGCAGCATTGAGAGAAGTGAATGCCCAGGGATACCATTTGGGAGTTGAAAGTAGCTCCAAGCAGAGCCCTCTCTGATGACCCCTCTTGCCTGGCCCTGGCCCCCAGCCCACAGACAAGTCCCCTCAGATCCACAGCCTGAGCCGTCCCTACAGTCATTAATGAAGCTCCACTCTGCTCTCAGGGAGGGCGGAGAGGCCAGGAGGAGGGGATGAGTACCAGATGGAGCCCAGCGGTAATACAGTGGAATAAAAATAAAGCCAGCAGCGGCTTGCATTAAAAGTGAATCTTAGCTGGGTACACAGTTCTCATCGAGTTGGACCCCGAAAACCCTGAGTCCTGTAGGTGCTGCACCCCCACCTCACCCGGTGCCATCTCCCTGCAGGCAGCCCCTCCCCAGCAAATGCATCCACATTCGTGGGTTTCCCAGCCCGGGCACAAACATGGGTACATAACTATTCATTCCTGCCCCCGCAACACTCCAACAAATTTGTACCCTGGCAAAAATTTAAGCTAAAGTAAAGAATTAGTCACTAACACACTGCGTAGTCTTGCACAGTCATGCATTTTTCCTGGGTCTCTAGTTTCACAGCCATAAAATGAGGTGCAGGACAAACAGTCTCCAAAGATTCTGCCAGTTTTTGTAGCTCTGTTTCTGTCAATCATAAATAGCAAAGTTGAGGAATGTAAGCCGAAGGGCCAAACCCATGGTCCATCCCCACCTGTTCAAGTAGATGGACAGTTTTCTGAAAACTTAGTCACAAGCAGCCTCGGGTTTGGACCTTCCACTTTCTCCACCCTACCCCCATTAACTGTTCAATTCACCAAACATGGTCAGTACCATGTTGTTTAAGTAGGGCTGTTTCACAGATGCAACTGACATGAACTTTGACTAAAAGGAGAAAATAGAATCTATGACTCTCTCCAGCTGGGAAATCTGAGGATTCACTAGCTTCATGCCCAGATTTACCAAGAGGCTCAAAGATGTCACCAGGACCCTAATGGTCATCCGTTAACTCCATTTGTTTGGGGCATCTCAGGCAGGGTTCCCTCAGGGTGGCCTGTGGCTGCCCCAGTCCCTCCACTCTTACCAGTTCCATTCCGGGAGGACATAAGGCATTTTCTTCCAGCCGCTGTTCAGTCACTAAGTCGTGTTCAATTCTTTGTGAGCCCGTAGACTGTAGCCCACCAAGCTCCTCTGTCTATGGAATTTTCCAGGCAAAAATACTGGAGTGGGTTGCCATTTCCTTCTCCAGGGGATCTTCACAACGCAGCAATTGAACCCGCAACTCCTGCATTGGCAGTTGGATACTTTACCACTGAGCCATCAGGGAAAACCTTCTCTTCCAGTAGCTCCCACAAACATCCTAGATTTGCACTAAGTAGATGAGCCAAGCTCAGGAGCCCACCTCTCTGAGTGGGGAGGGCTGGGAGTGGGGCAGAGTTTGGGTGGAGGTGGATGTCATGGTTCATGGTAACATAGGAAAGCTTGGAACTCAAGATGGGTAACACCTAAAAGGAGTGATGGACCCCATTTGCTCTGGGATTTTAGTCTTAGAATTTTGTAGCAACATGAATCCTCGTATCTCCTCTTCCTATTCCCTCTTGGCTTCCCACCGGGGAAAAGGATTATAGTCACCAAATGAGAAATGGGAGGTTACTTGATTCATGCCGGAGACAGTGGGTCAGAATGTCTTAGGAAGGAAAGATGGGAGGAGACACATGGAGCATCAACAAAGAACACAGCCCACATCATTGGGTGCAGGCTGCATTGAGTCTCAGGCCCTCTGATCGGAGCGTCACCATCGCTCATGCTGTACATTAATTGCAACCAGATGGTGTTCTCGTGACCTGGGTAAGCCAGATCCTGGAAACACCACACTCCAGGCTTTACTGTTCCATCTTGCCTTCTGGGTTCCCCGTCCCCCGCCCCCTGTCCCACATAGCCTTCCCTCCCACCCCCAAGCAGGTGGTTCCGCCTTCTCCGAGGCATCTGCAAGAACAGACTGACTGAAAACGACAAGAAATCTCACTCCAACATCAAACACTGCCTCTTTGCCCAGAAATCTCAATTTGTTTTCAGGCTGAATGTTACAGTTTGTAAATAACATAAAATAAAATAGATGTTGTTGTTTTTTTACACTTAATACCGTGACAGCTGAAGAAAGCTAGGGAGCTCAGTCTGCATCAGGCAGGCAGTTTGCATTTAGAGAGGCGAGAAAAAGAAGCAGAACTCACACGCAGCAAGTCTTTGGTGGGATCAGACAGGAGTCACTGTCATCCAGCTTATCTGCCCCATCTGCCCACAGGGCCTCCCTACTGCAGTGCAGGTTCTCTGAGTAAGAGTCTGGACGTGGACATGCCAGACCTCCTCCCAACGAAATGGCAGAGGATATACTGGATGGACTGCAACTTTGTCCTTTCCTCGCACCCGCTGCAGTTAAACACGCACACACAAGGCGCGTGTGCACTCTCTCTCATCCCATCTTACTCTGAAACCATGTCTCTGATAGTTTCTTTCTTCCTGGCTAAAATACCTCCTTCCCTTCACTTCTTTGAATTGCACGCTTTCATGAGACTCAAGGGGCTTCCTAGGTGGCACTGCAAGTAAAGAATCCACCTGCAATGCAGGAGAGATGTGGGTTTGATCCCTGGGTCGGGAAGATCCCCTGAGCAGGAAATGGCAGCTCACTCAGTATTCCTGCCTGGAAAATCCCACGGACAGAGGAACCTGGTGGGCTACAGTCCATGGAGTCGCGAGGTGGATGCAATTGAGCGCACACACAACAGCACGACCCAAATCCAGCACCCCCTCCTCCAGGAAGCCCCCTCTCCCTCCCAAGCCCAAGCCCAGGCAAACCATCTCTGTGGAACTCCAACTGCACCTCATGTGTGTACCCCTCAAATGCTCCTCACGGTGTTGGCTCTTTCAGGCCGTTATCATGGCACCTAAGAGGTAGGAGCGCCTAGGAAGGCCGCATGCACTCAGCGTCCCACTGGCTCAGGTGGGATCCTAGCTCTCAAGCCTGGGCCATGTCACAGCGTTCACCCACAGGCCGTGTATTTAACCTCACTGTGCCTCAGTTTCCCCTTCTGTAAAATGCTGAAGATGATACTGCTGTTACCTGCTGCACAGGGTGGTTTAAGAGTTCAGAGTGACTGCCCATCGGACACTCAGAACAGCGCGTGGCCCATGAAAGCTGTTAGCATGAGCCCCTCTTTCTCCCAGCTCAGTAAGGGCTGGGGCTGTCTTTTCTGTTGGCTCCCCAGAGTCGGGTACACCGAGCATGCTCAGTAGTGCATGTTAAACGAGAACCTGCTGCATACATGCGGAAACAGCTTAAGGAAGAAGGAGATGCGAGGGTGGCCGCGGTGCAGGGGGCCTGAAGGCCCAGAAGGACCAGCCTGCTTCCCTCCCCCTTGAGAATGTGTGTACCTTCCTTTCTGCCTTTCTGCATTGCTTCTGGGAGAAAGGCTAATCCTCCTGACGTTTATTTTATAAACCGCTCTCTTTAGGTATACCTGGGCTGTCCCATCCCAAGCCCACAGAATAGCAAATACACTTTTATAAAAGAGCAGGCTTTCAACGGAAACAGTATCCATAACATCCAAAGAAGAGGGCAGGAGGTAAGCGATGAAATTAAAGATAAACAGGACGGGACCGGAGAGCAGAGGAAGCGTGGAGCGGTGCGGGCAGGCTGTGGCAGGACTGGCAGGGCGGCTGCGTCTGAGCGGGCAGGGTCTGGATGGAATCTGGAGCAGGTTCAGAAGGTAGGGGATGAACGCTCAGGCAAGCCAGGGAGACCAGCAGATGCCCAGGATACACGAGGTGAGGGAAGAGGGAAAGAAAGGCGAGCCGGAAAAAAGAAGGGAATACATAAGCTCTCTAGCAGAGATTTCTGTTTCAGATAAAGGCCTTCCCTGGTGGCTCAGTAGTAAGCCATCCATCTGCAATGCAGGAGAGACGCGGGTTCAGTCCCTGGGTCAGGAAGATCCCCTGAAGAAGGAAATGGCAACCCACTCCAATATTCTTGCCTGGAGAATCCCATGGACAGAGGAGCCTGGGGGCTGCAGTCTGTGGGGTTGGACAGAGTCGGACATACTTAGCAACTAAACACATACACAAAGGGCAGAAGAGGAAGAACTTCCTTCCTCCTTTACTTCCCCTGCAGTCGGATCTTGGTAAGACAGTCACAGGGCTTCCCAGGTGGTACTAGCGGTAAAGAACCTGCCCGATGATGCAGGAGACATAAGAGAGGGGTCCGATCCCTGGATGTGAAGATCCCCTGCAGGAGGGCATAGCAACCCACTCTAGTAGTCTTGCCTGGAGAATCCCAGACAGAGGCGCCTGAAGGGCTACAGTCCACAGGGTCACAAAAAGCTGAACATGGCTGGTGACTGAGCACACACACAAGGTGGTCACAACATCACCTGAGTGTGGGGAATGGAGACGGTAGCAGGATAACAAACTGGCAAGCAGTCCTTCTGAGACTGCTTATGAACTGAAATTAGTTGCGATGTTTGTAACACCCAGAGCATAGTCGTTATCGGGTATATCTTCTCATACACCCACAGCAGAGTCGATGTCAGCTATGTAGTCTCGTGGTCATCATTATCACTGCACTCAGAGTGTGCACATCCAATCACCCTGAAGATCAGGTGTAGAGGATGCACGGGTCCATAGAGAAAGCCACTGCCCTGACGAGAGAGGAGGATGGCTGCAGAGACAAGTCAATTTCCAGGCAGGTGAGGAGGGAAGCAGATGTCACCAGGGACCCCCTAACTACAAGGTCAGAATACGCGGGCTGATCTTGGGGGGACCAGCCCGCATCTTCTCTGTGCCACTAAGGGCTGGGATTACCTGGAGTGAGTCCTGAGGCTCCAAGCTGTGGCTCTCTGTGCCAGTCAGGGCTGTGGGGAGGGGGCTGGGGAGAGACACCACAGTCCCCACCATGGTTCTGCATTCACAGCCGGCCAGAGCTGCCCTAGGCCTTGGGAGAGGCTACCTCTTATCAAGGTCACTCTGGAAATTCTGCCTTTAAATCGTTTCCCTGGTTCAATCAACTTTCACATTTATAATACAGCAGAGATAGACAGGGTTGCCGCGTGGAAAACGTCTGCAGCTTTTCATTTCCTGGTATGATTAGGGGGATAATCACTGTGCTTGGAAAAATAATAAAGCCAGGGCCTGACGTGAGATCAAAGCAAAGAGTCCGGCCATGTCCACAGGCCCAGAGATGCCGTGACACAGACTCAAGCCTTGCCTAGGGGTGGGAGAGGCGAGAGGCCCTGTCACCCAGCCTGTGCAGAGGGTCACTCGGATCAAGCCTGCAGCTGTCTGCTCAGCATCAGCACCAATTGTACGAACAGGGAAATGTCTCCATGCTGGAATGGCAGACAAAGTGGAGATCAGAGTTGCTGACAACCATCTGCTCACAACTGCCCCCGGCCTCCGTGCAGCCAGGGAACTCAGAAGGCAAATAGGTGCTGGGGAGCAGAGCTCAGTGTGGCCACACCAGTGGATTCTTTTCTCTTTTTTCAATTTATTTTTGGTTTCATGGGCCTTCACTGCTGTGCAAGGGCTTTTACTAGTTGCAGTGAGCAAGGGCTGCTCTTCGTTGCAGCGCACAGGCTTCTCTTGTTACAGAGCACAGGCTCTAGGTGCGTGGGCTTCAGTAGTTGCAGCACTCAGGCTCAGTAGTAGTGATTCATGGGCTATAGTTGCTCCGCAGCACGTGGACTCTTCCTGGACTAGCGATCGAACCCACGTCCTCTGCACTGGCAGACAGATTCTTAACCACTGGACCACCAGGGAAATCCCACACACCATTGGCTTCTTAGAAAAGGGGCCTGGGGATGTGAGGGAGGGGGCTTAGGAAAGGAGCCACAATAAAGGACAGTGCCAGCTCTACCCTGCTGGCCAGCACCCCGGGCTGGATCTGATTTCCTGTCTGCCTGATGGAGGGAACAATTCCAGCCTCACCTCTGGACATGTGAGGAGTCAGAAGGCAATGACAAAGATGGAGTATTCATCCTGAGAAGTGACTCCAACAGGACTGGCCAGGTAGGGCTGCTCCCAGGGGGCCCAGCGGAGGAGCCAGAAAGACAGAGCTTCTGGGTAAATGGGAAAAGCTTGTTAGGCCCCAGAAGCACTACACATGCCCTTGGAGGTGAGGAGACAGATGGAGATCCAGCAGGGAGGGAGTCCCAGCTGAAGAACCCAGGGGTGCTCCAAGCCTCGGAGGGAGAATTGGGGCGGCACTGTGGGTCCCTGCTTTGCCCCCAACACAAGCCACGACTCCCCTCATTGCAAGTCATCGTGCCCAGATGGTACCAGCCACGCTCGCTGTCAGATGTGTGTTTCTTTCTATCCTCCCCTCTCTGGGTCTCCGACCCCACATCTGTAATGAAGAGATTGTACCCACCACAGTCTGAGGCCCTCAGAATGTCTATCCTGAGTGTCACCGAGAAAGGTGGTTACTTGAAGGGCAGAAATTAGAGGGGGACTTTCAGGGAATTGTTGCGACTTTTTATTGCATTTATTAATTGACATGTTTCCCAACCCCAACATAACTTCTCTGAAGGCAGGAATGTTGTTTCAATTGTCTCTGTACTGCCAACTCTTAGATCACTGTCTGATGTCTATCATACAAAAATGCCACAGTCTGATTTTATGAACAAGTGCCCCCTGGATGCCAGGCTTTAGCAAGCCAGTTAGCAAGTCCAAAGTCACCCAAATTCACAGCTAATGGCTAGACATCCCTTCAAACCACATGGGAAAGAAAGTATAAGACTTGAACCCTAAAACCTTGTTACAAGCCCTAGTATAATAACAGCTTTGTTTACTTTTAAATTTTTATTTATTTACTTCTGGCTGTGCTGGGTCTTTGTTGATGTGCTTTCTCTAGCTGCAGCGAGCAGGGGCCATTCTTCTTAGCAGCGTATGGGTTTCTTGTTGCAGTGGCTCTAGGTACACTGGCTTCAGTAGTTGTGCTACACAGGTTTAGTTGCCCCATGGCCTATGGGGTCTTTCCAGACCAGGGATTGAACCCATGTCCCCCACTTTAGCAGGTTGATTCTCAGCTACTGGACCACCAGGGAAGTCCCAACAATTTTATTTTAGAAAAGACAAATATGGGGTGCGGGGGCCATGGGGGCTGTGGGGGGGTTTGCACTGAAATCTCTTCTATCAAGAGAGAAATCTGGGGAGCAGAGAAAAATCCTTTACACGGTGTCATTCACCCCCAGAAGGCCCCAGGTTAATGCAAAAACATCTTGCAATGAAAGTCAGGCCAGGATAAAAGGAGAATGTGCCTTTAACAAAACAAGGTCAAGGTTATTATTTCTCCAGGAGTAGGGATGCATGAGCTGGCTTTCCCCAGAGTGGTAGGAGAATTCCACACATAACCTCGACTGGAAAGTCTATCAAGAAAATTTATTTTCAAGGAGGTAAGTTCCATTTGCCTTTAGGAGTCTCGAGAGGGGTACCAGCCAGGTTTGGCAGTAGGGACAGCTGGGATGCAGGTCTGAAGCTGCAGCTGCCCAGGCTTCTCTCTGGCCTCTGCCACCCCTCCCCCTTCTAAAGCAGCAAGACTGAGCCCAGAAGACCCACTGGCATTTGTCTGGACCCTGGGCTAGCAGAACATGTAAGACTCGGGGGTTGGGGCTGGGACATACTTTGGTGGCAGTCGGTGAAGATGGGGCGATCCAAGGGCAGAAGGCCAAGACCTGGATGGGAAGGCTTAAAAAGACTCATAAACAGAGGAACAAATGTGTGGTTACCAAAGGAGAAGGGTGAGGACAATAAATGAGGAATATGGGATTAACAGATATGCGCTACCATATATAAGGTTTGGCTCAGATGGTAAAGAATCTGCCTGCTATGCAGGAGACCCAGGTTCAGGCCTATCTTATATATCTATAAAATAGATAAGCAATGAGGATTTACTGTATAGCACAGGGAATAATATTTAATATCTTATACTCATCTATGATGGAAAATAATCTGAAAAAATTATATATATGTGTGTGTATATATATGTATATGACTGATTCCCTTTGCCATACACCTGAAACTAACACAATATTGTAAATCAACTCGACATGAATTTTTAAAAAGAAAGAGAGGGCACTTGAGGAACATAAGAACTTAAAATAGGGGTGGCTGGGGAAAAGTGGAGCCTGCTGGAACAAGGACATTTTTTTAAGTAAATCCTACCCCTGTGTGAAATAAGGGATCAAGCTCACTCTTAAACCCTGCTCACTTCAGTTCAGTCTCTCAGTCGTGTCCAACTCTTTACAACCCCATGCTGGACTGCAGCACGCCAGGCTTCCCTGTCCATCATCAACTCCCAGAGCTTGCTCAAACTCATGTCCATCGAGTCGGTGATGCCATCCAACCATCTCATCCTCTGTCATTCCCTTCTCCTCCTGCCTTCAGTCTTTCCAAGCATCAGGGCTTTTTCCAATGAGTTGGTTCTTTGCATCAGGTGGCCAAAGGATTGGAGTTTCAGCTTCAGCATCAGTCCTTCCAATGAATATTCAGGACTTATTTCCTTTAGGACTAACTGGTTTGATCTTCTCGCAGTCCAAGGGATTCTCAAGAGTCTTCTCCAATACCACAGTTCAAAAGCATCAATTCTTTGGCACTCAGCTTTCTTTATAGGCCAACTCTCACATCCATACATGACTACTGAAAAAGCCATAGCTTTGACTAGACGGACCTTTGTTGACACTTCAAGAGTCAAATAAGTGCTTTAGCGTTCATGGGAGGCCAAGATGCCTGCTGCCCAGGGAGGTCAGGTGAGGCAGAACTGGGACAGGAGGAACCTGCTCCAAGGTCACTCAACAGACACAGTCTGCCTTAATGTTGATTACCAGAAGGTGATCTTACAGACCCTCAGATAAGAGGGCCTTCTCTAATCCTTCTTCATAAACTGTGAATGATTGATGCCACATCTCCACACACACCAAGTGCACGTGATAAGGTGGCAGGAAGAACTCTGAACAGAAAGCCACTAACCAATAATGGGGAAGACCACAGCATACCTCCATCATCCGTTCTCTGGCTCTCTCCACTATGACCTTAGCCCCAACTTGGCACAGCTGATCAAAAGCATTTTCTCCAGGCAGCTTTTGACGTCACCCTTGCATCCTTCATTTGCTGTGTGTGACTCAGACAGTAAACAATCCCCCTGCAATGCAGGAGACCATGGTTCAATCCCTGGGTAGGGAAGATCCCCTAGAGAAGGGAATGTCAATTCACTCCACTATTCTTGCCTGGAGAATTCCATGGACAGAAAGTCTGGCAAGCTACAGTCCATGGCATCGCAGAGTCAGACACAAACTAAGTTACTAACACTTTCACTTTCTTCATCCTTCACAAAGTTTTATGGAGAAGACTCCTTCCTGAGCAATGTCGATGTCCTTCATCTCTCTCCATTAACATCTTCTCTCTGAGGCATCTTGTCCACCACCTTAACTAAAGAGCCTCTTAATGAGGGTTAAAGAGGAGAGTGAAGAAGCTGACTTCAAACAACATTGAAAAAACTAAGATCATGGCCTCTGATCCCATCACTTCATGGTAAACAGAAGGGGAAAAAGTGGAAGCAGTGACAGATTTGTATTTTCTTGGGCTTCAAAAGCACTGTGGACAGTGACTGCAGCCATGAAATTAAAAGACATTTGCTTCTTGAAGGAAAGCTATGACAAACCTAGATAGCATATTAAAAAGCAGAGACATAATTTTGCTGACAAAGGCCTGTATAGTCAAAGCTATGGTTTTTCCAGTAGTTGCGTGCAGATGTGATAGTTTGACTATAAAGAAGGCTGAGCACCAAAGAATTGATGATTTTGAACTGTGATAATGAAGAAGACTCTTGAGAGTTCCTTGGACTGCAAGGAGATCAAGCAAGTCAATCCTAAAGGATATCAACCCTGAATATTCACTGGAAGAATTGATGCTGAAGCTAATGCTCCAATACTTTGGTCACCTGATGCAAAGAGCTGACTCATTAGAAAAGACCCTGATGCTGGGAAGGATTGAAGGCAGGAGGAGTAGGGGGTGGCAGAGCATGAGATGTTTAGATAGCATCACCACTTCAGGGGACATGAATCTGAGCAAACTCTGGGAGATAGTGAAGGGCAGGGGGGGCTTCACTGTTGTGTTGCTATCCATGGGGTCACAAAGAGTCAGACACAACTTAGCGACTGAAAAATAACCACGACAAAGAGGCTGGAAGTCCAAGATCAAGATTCTACAGGGCTGTTTTCTGAGATGTCTCTCCTTGGCTTGTGGACAGCCACCTTCTACCTGTGTCTTCACAGTCTTCTTTTGTGCGTGTCTGTCCAAATCTCCTCTGCTATGCCAGTCATTTGGATTAGAGCCCAACCTAGTGATCCACTCTACCTTAATCACTTCTCTGAAGACTCTGTCTCCAAATACAGTCACATTCTGAGGTGCTTGGAGTTTGAACTGGGGTGGATGGGGCACACATTCAGCCCATTGCAAGGCTGGTCCCTGTTTAAGAACTCCATGAAGCCTTTTCTGAATACAGCCTCTGCATTAAGCCAAAAGAAGGGGAGGGGGACTCCATGCTGCTCTATTCTGCATCATAGCACTGCCCTCACCCCTGGTCCCACCCAGACTTGGCCATCAGAAGGGCAATACCCTCAAATTTCATTTCTGGGCCCCCGCACCTCCCACAGTCCCTAAGAAATAGCATGCATGCATGCTAAATCATTTCAGTTGTGTCCGACTCTTTGCGACCCTATGGAATATAGCCCACCAGGCTCCTGTATCCATGGGGTTTCCTAGGCCAGAAGACTGGAATGGGTTGCCACGCCCTCCTCCAGGGGATCTTCCTGACCCACGGGCTGAACCCTCATCTCTTCCGTCTCCTGCATTGGCAAGCAGGTTTTTACCACTAGCACCAACCTGGGAAACAGCAGTGCTCAGTAAATGTCCAGGGAATAAATGAGAGATCAAAGATGTGCCGTGTTCTGTCTTGGTTAAAGACAAAAGCTATCCTCGAGTTTAGTTTAGAGAAGGATGGTTCCAACACATATGGTATAACACGTGAGTAAAGGCCAGGTTTGATTTCTTGCTCCCTTTTATTGTGTAATCAATAACTTCTGAAAATCCTTAAAAATAAGCTGCAGGGCAAGGCTAAGGCTCAGAAGAGTGGAGAACAGGAAGACGTCTAAGGAGCCTGCAAGGAGCATTATTAATATGATGTTGGCTTTACAAGGGATATCAATATTAATAGCAATATTAGTGCCAAAATGCATCGGCCTCAATATTTTGCAGTTGCTTACAAACACCTTTAATGGGTGATGACAGATGGGCAATTTCAGGGTGGAACTGAAATGGACTGTTATGAGGGTTGAGAAAGGTGAAGCAAAGCATGTGTGCTTCTCCTTAACAGGATCGGTCTTCCATCACCCCCACCCCCATCCTCGCACGTTGTGCCCTGAACAGCCCCACATACCAGTGTTGCAGGCCCAGCAGTTCTCTTCAGATGCTAAAGGGCAGAAGGATAAAACTATTCAACTTATTAACTATGTGTCTTAAAAGTTATTCCTGCATGTGAGTGAGGTGTTGACTGCAGCTTGATGGATATGCTGCCTCCTCCCACTTTAAGCTGGAAATGTTCTCCTGCAAAAAGTGACAAGGATCTAGGTTGTTTGAAATTGCATCCTGCTGCAAATGCCCAGGGGATTTACCCTCTGAAGAGATCCTTTGGCAAAATTATTTATATAACCTAGAATCCTTTTGTGAAATGAATACAGGTGTGTTCTCCCTTAAGCAAATCTAATTTACAAATTCAATTTAATTCAGCAAATGTTTATTGATTACTTTTTCTGTACATAGGGCATTGTGCCAGTACAAGTGATAAAAATGTATTTAAGATGTGATCCCTACCCTTAAAAACTCATATTCTAACAGAAGGAGGCAGACATATAACTAATACTTCTATCAATATGATATTGCTACAGTGAAGATGTATTAAAAATTCTCTGGGGATCAAGACAAATGAAACAGTTCATTAATAATGGAATAAGCAAGGAAAGTTGCAGAAAGGAGGGGATATGTGGGATGGGCTTTGAAGTTTGAGTAGGAGTCCTCCAGGCTGGAATGCAGCCATGACCATCATGATAAGTAATCAGTATTCCGACATCTAGAATGGGTGGGGAGGGAAGCATCAGGAAGGAGAAATGGAGAGAAATATCCCAGACAGACAGCATGCTCTACACTGAAGGATCTGATTCAGTCAGACTCAAATTTTTATTCCTCTCTGATTTAGCTGTTGTACCTAAGAGGTCACCACAGAATTCTGGTAGCTCGCAAGCTCTCCTACTACGTTGACAAATGACTCAATTTACAAAAAATTTGATTTATGTACTTAGAGGAACTCATTGATTTTGTGGAGAGAGGTACATTTGTAAGGAAAGAATTGTTACGTTCGAGTGTTCACAAAGAATAAAGAAAAGGAAGATGCTTGCTGGAATCCAGTGTTCTGCTATACTGTTTCACATAGGCAACTCCAGGAAAGGGAGGCTTGGGATTGAAAGGCTACAGCCACTTAGGCTGGATATGGGTTAAGACTAAAATGTCCACTTGAACTGAAACTCGTCTGAATCTGTCAGAGTAAAACCTTGAAGGAAACCCTGGATCCAACCCAGGAGGTTCACAGTGCTGCATTAAGGAGAGGCTACTACATTTCTCTGAATGCTCCTCTCAGCTGTATTGACCACTCCCCTTGTAGGTTTCAGATTTCACAGTTCACATTTCTCACTTGTTCTGTGACCCTCTTTTGTCCATCTTCCACCTTCTCCAAGTTTTGTTATTTTTAGAATCCGACTGATGGCCAGGTGGAGCAAACTCTTATCATCATCAGCATTATCATCATTGCGGTTTTATTCCCTTTGGACTGTTGTAGCAGAAATATTATGGATTGGAGAACTTATCAACAACAGAAACGTATTTTTCACAGTTCTGGAGGCAAAGAAGTTCAAGCTCAAATTTCCTGGTTCATAGACCGCTCTCTTTTCCCTGTGTCATCTTTGGGGGGAGGGACAAAGAACTCTTTAGGGCCTTTATAAAAGCACTAATTTTATTCATGAGGGTTTCACAATTATAACCTAAAAATCTCTCAAAGGCTCCACCTTCTAATACCACCACATTGAAGGTTGTGGCTTCCAGATATGAATTTAGAGCTCAGCTGGGTGTTCAGTGGTGACCTAGACAGATGGAACGGAGGTGGGGAGGGAGGTGTAAGAGGGAGGGGAAATTTGTATGTATATAGCTACTTCACTTCGTGTACAGCAGAAAATACTGCAACATTGTAAAGCAACTCTACCCCAATTAAAAATATATGTTTAAAAAAAAAGTTTGATCAGGACACAAATATTCAATCTATAGCAATCATCATCACTTTTTTGGCATATAGTTTGAAAACTATACCCTCTCTCATTTGATGCCAGCCAGAACCCTGAGAGGGATGCAGGCTATTATCCCCAAGTTCTAAGAGAGACATCAGTGGCTAAAAGAGGTTATTTAATTTGTCCAGAGGTCACACAGCTAACTACTTGCAGAGATAAACCTAAAGCCAGTTCTCCTGGCAACCCATGCAAGGTACCCCCACCTACACAACACTGCCTCCAGAGAAGATGCACTCAGCCTTGTACATGGGCAAAGCAGTGGGCTAGCTATCAGGTGTGCATTGAGAGACCTCACGAAGACCTCCCACTTTTCAATTTTTTCCTAGCTAACCAGTCAGGAGGCATGAAATTGGACCATTTGATACTTTGTGGGCATGTGCGATAAAGATAAATGACTTCAATTTATAGAGTTTGCAACTTTTCTAAAGTCTTTCTACATGTTTTACCACAAAATTCATCTTGCCAGAGGGCAAGGGCTATCTGGGTTTGAGATTCTTTCCACTGCCAAGTGCAACTGACCCAGGTAGAAGTAATCAACACTTCCGCACAAACTCTCAAGACAGAGAATTTCCAGGGCCAGGAACAATAAAGTCACACAAAGATACCACAAGGCTTCTGCGTCCTCAGCCAGCTGGCAGCTCTTCTCGTGGGCACAAAATGGCTGCAGCCGGCAGCTCCTTGCATCTCCTCATACTGCAGTCAGAGACGGGAGAAAAAAAGTGTCTCTCTTTATATGTCTCAATTTCTTTAAGAAATTGTAGAGAGTGGTTTCAGACACCTCCAAGTAAACACCCCCTTACATCTCATTAACCACAGTAGAGTCCCAAGCCCACAAGCCCTAATCAGACCTGGCTGAAAAATTGGAATTTTCTTGATTGATTTTATCTGCATAGCATTCTTCCCCTAGAGAAGGAGCAGGGTCAATAAAGCATGCTCTACCCCAGCACTTGAATAAAATCTGGGTTTTGTAAACAGGAAGAAGGTGGCATGATGCCTAAATAGAAAACTAACAATTTGTTGCTGTTGTTCAGTCACTAAGTTGTGTCCAACTCTTTGTGACCCCATGGATTGCAGCACACCAGGCTTGCCAGTCCTTCAGTATCTCCTGGAGTCTGCTCAAGTTCATGTCCAGTGAGTCAGTGATGCTACACAACCACCTCATCCTCTGTCTCCCCCTTCTCCTACCCTCATCTTTCCTAGAATCAGGGTGTTTTCCAATGAGGTGGCTCTACACATCAAGAGGCTAAAGTATTGGAGTTTCAGCTTCAGCATTAATCCTTCCAGTTAATATTCAGAGTTGATTTCTTTTAAGATTGATTGGTTTGATCTCCTTGCAGTCCAAGGGACTCACAATGTCTGCCACGTATCCCCAATTTTCAGAAGGAAAACAAAGATTTAGAACCTTCCAGAGCATTCCTTCACCCCGGGAAGAGTAGACATCTCTCCCAGTAGCACCATATAAAGTTATTATCAGCATATAGAACTATAACAATTAAGTTTTATAATGCTATTAGCTATTAACACCTTTATTCCTATGTCACCCATTATTAATCCTATCAGGTGTCTGGTTATGAAAAGGACTGTTGTAATTAATCTCAAAAAACTCTAAATTATCTTTCTAAATGATCACAACACAAATAAAGTGCAAAGTGAGGATGGGCTTCCACAGAACAGGAGATCAAACCTAAGAGGGGCCTGCTGAGGATGCAGTGGTTACAGTGGCGCAGGGGCAGAGGGAGGAGGGGGTGAGACAGGGGCTCCTCACCCACCGCCCAGTGTTGACTTCAGTGGCCCAAGGGAGGTTGTGAGCCTGAGAAAGTGATATGGGTCATGATGACTATAGACAATAAGCAACTCTCAGACCAGATGAAGTCAGCAGTCAGGGGCTTACCCAACACTAAATCCTCTGGTAGGGCAGTTCTTCTTAATGGTAAACATTTACACTTGTTCTTATTATTCTTTAGTTGCTAAATCATGTCTGAATTTTTGTAACCCCATGAACTGTAGTCTGCCAGGCTGCACTGTCCATATAATTCTCCAGGCAAGAATACTGGAGTAGATTGTCATTTCCTTCTCTAGGGGATCTTCCTGACTCAGAGTCTGAACCTGTGTCTTCTGCATTGGCAGGTAGGTTCTTTACCACTGAGCCACCAGGGAAACCCAAAACATTTCCACTAATAGCACCAAATTGCAAGTCTTGCTTTTATCCACCCTGTTATCTGCCTGCTATTACATTTGTGATTGCTGGTTTGAGTCAGGATCAGTAGCAAAATGGGGAACACAAGGTGTACCAGCTCCCATCCTCACGGGTTAATGTTTCCTAATTCCCGATTGATAGTAATCTTCAAGATTTGAGATCAAGAAATCAGACTTCCTGGTAATTCTTGGACACCACCCATACCATATAATTCTGCATTTTTCATAGCACTTTGTATATTTTAAAATAATTATGAATCACTATAATAATAAGTGAGTTGTTTGTGGGTTGTGGGCTTATCACAGAGTTTTCTGTTAAAATATACAATAAATGCATGGTTAAATTTTGTTTTAAGCCAAAATATTATGACAAGATTATATACTTCCATGATATGTAAAATGATCTCTCTTATAGATCTCTTATACATATTTTATAATCAAAAATATTAAAAGAAGCAAATAAATGCCAAATAAAAATCTTTTAAGTAGATATACACAATAGAATATTCAGTTCAGTTCAGTTCAGTCACTCAGTCGTGTCCGACTCTTTGCGACCCCATGAATTGCAGCACGCCAGGCCTCCCTGTCCATCACCAACTCCCGGAGTTTACTCAAACTCACGCCCATCGAACCGGTGATGCCATCCAGCCATCTCATCCTCTGTCGTCCCCTTCTCCTCCTGCCCCCAATTCCTCCCAGCATCACGGTCTTGTCCAGTGAGTCAACTCTTCGCATGAGGTGGCCAAAATACTGGAGTTTCAGCTTCAGCATCAGTCCTTCCAATGAACACCCAGGACTGATCTCCCTTAGGATGGACTGGTTGGATTTCCTTGCAGTCCAAGGGACTCTCAAGAGTCTTCACTAACACCACAGTTCAAAAGTATCAATTTTTTGACACTCAGTTTTCTTCACAGTCCAACTCTCACATCCATACATGACCAATGGAAAAAGAATAGCTTTGACTAGACAGACCTTTGTTGGCAAAGTAACATCTTTGCTTTTTAATATGCTATCTAGGTTCATCATAACTTTCCTTCCAAGGAGTAAGCATCTTTTAATTTCATGACTGCAGTCACCATCTGCAGTGATTTTGGAGCCCCAATAAATAAAGTCTGACACTGTTTCCACTGTCTCCCCATCTATTTTCCATGAGATGATGGGAACAGATGCCATGATCCTAGTTTTCTGAATGTTAAGCTTTAAGCCAACTTTTTCACTCTCTTCTTTTACTTTCATCAAGAGACTTTTTAGTTCCTCTTCACTTTCTGCCATAAGGGTGGTGTCATCTGCATATCTGAGGTTATTGATATTTCTCCCGGCAATCTTGATTCCAGCTTGTGCTTCTTCCAGCTGATCATTTCTCATCATGTACTCTGCATATAAGTTAAATAAGCAGGGTGACAGTATACAGCCTTGACGTACTCCTTGTCCTATTTGGAACCAGTCTGTTGTTCCATGTCAAGTTCTAACTGTTGCTTCCTGACCTGCATATAGGTTTCTCTACTCAGCCATTAAAAGGAACACACTTGACTCAGTTCTAATAAGGTGGATGAACCTAGAGCCTATTATACAGAGTGATGTAAGTCAGAAAGAGAAGAACAAATGTCATATATTAACGCATAATATGGAATCTAAAAAGCTGGCACTGATGAATCTATCTGCAGAGCAGCAATGGAGACGCAGACATAGAGAACAGACTTGTGGACACAGAGGGCAGGAGAGAGAGTGGGATGAACTGAGAGAGGGGAGCACTGAACATACACAGTAACGTGTATGAAATCAGAGAGCCGGGGATTCACTGTACGATGCAGGATGCTCGCGAAAACCTACCAGATGGAAAGTGGTGGGAGCGGGGAGGGAAGTCCAAGAGGGTGGTGACATATGTGTACCTATGGCTGAACTAAAATGGACTGGAATGGGTGAATTTAACTCAGATGACCATTATATCTACTACTGTGGGCAGGAATCCCTTAGAAGAAATGGAGTAGTCCTCATCACCAACAAAAGAGTCCAAAATGCAGTACTTGGGTGCAGTCTCAAAAATTAAAGAATGATCTCTGTTCATTTCCAAGGCAAACCATTCAATATCATAGTAATCCAAGTCTATGCCCCAACTACTAATGCCAAAGAAGCTCAAGTTGAAGGGTTCTGTGATGACCTACAAGATCTTCTAGAACTAACACCAAAAAAAGATGTCCTTTTCATCATAGGGGACTGGAATGCAAAAGTAGGAAGTCAAGATACCTGAAGTAACAGACAAGTTTGGCCTGAGTACAAAATGAAGCAGGTCAAAGGCTAACAGAGTTTTGCCAAGAGAATGCAGTGCTCATAGCAAACATCCTCTTTCAACAACACAAGAGATAACTCTACACATGGACATCATCAGATGGTCAATACCAAAATTAGATTTATTATCTTCTTTGAAGCCAAAGTGGAGAAGCTCTATACAGCCAGCAAAAACTAGACCAGGAATGGGCTGTGGCTCAGATCATGAACTCCTTATTACCAAATTCAGATCTAAATCAAAGAAAGTAGGGAAAACCACTAGACCATTCAAGTATGACCTAAATCAAGTCCCTTATGATTAAACAGTGGAAGTGACAAATAGGTTCACAGGAGTAAATCTGATAGACAGAGTGCCTGAAGAACTATGGACGGAGGTTTGTGACATTGTACAGGAGGCAGGGATCAAGACCATCCCCAAGAAAAAGAAATGCAAAAAAGGCAAAATGGCTGTCTGAGGAGGCCTTACAAATAGCTGAGAAAAAAAGAGAAGCTAAAGGCAAAGGAGAAAAGGAAAGATATATGCATCTGAATGCAGAATTCCAAAGAAAAGCAAGGAAATATAGAAAGCCTTCCTCAGTGATCAGTGCAAAGAAATAGAGGAAAATGATAGAATGGGAAAGACTAGAGATCTCTTCAAGAAAATTAGAGATAACAAGGGAATATTTCATGCAAAAGTGGGCACAATAAAGGACAGAAATGGTATGGACCTAACAGAAGCAGAAGATATTAAGAAGAAGCGGCAAGAATACACAGAAGAACTATACAAAAAAGATCTTCATGACCCAGATAGCCATGATGGTGTGATCACTCACCTAGAGCCAGACATCTTGTAATGCAAAGTCAAGTGGGCCTTAGGAAGCATCACTACAAACAAAGTTAGGGGAGGTGATAGAATTCCAGCTGAGTTATTTCAAGTCCTAAAACATGATGCTATGAAAGTGTTGCACTCAATGTGCCCGCAAATCTGGGAAAATCAGCAGTGGCCACGGGACTGGAAAAGGTCAGTTTTCATTCCAATCCCAAAGAAAGGCAATGCCAAAAATGTTCAACTGACTGCACAATTGCACTTATCTCACATGCTAGCAAAGTAATGCTCAAAATTCTCTAAGCCAGGCTTTCAACATTATGTTAATCAAGAATTTCCAGATGTTCAAGCTGAATTTGGAAAAGGCAGAGGAACCAGAGATCAAATTACCAACATCCACTTAATCATCGAGAAAGCAAGAGAATTCCAGAGAAACATCTACTTCTGCTTTATTGACTTGGCTTGGACTATGCTGAAGGCTTGGACTGTGTGGATCACAACAAACTGTGGAAAATTCTCAAAGAGATAGGAATACCAGAACACCTTACCTGCCTCCTGAGAAATCTGTATGCGGGTCAAGAAGCAACAGTTAGAACTGGACATGGAACAACAGACTGGCTCCAAATCGGGAAAGGAGTACATAAAGGCTGCATATTGCCACCCTGCTTATTGAACTTATATACGAAGTATATCATGTGAAATGGCAGGCTGGATGAAGCACAAACTAGAATCAAGATTGCTGGAAAAATTAGCAATAACTTCAGACATGCAGATGACACCAACCATACGGTAGAAAGTGAAGAGGAGCTGAAGAGCCTCTTGATGAAAGTGAAAGAGGAAAATGAAAAACCTGGCTCAAAACTCAATATTCAAAAACTAAAGATCATGGCATTGAGTTCCATCACTTCATGGTAAATAGATGGGGAAACAATGGAAACAGTGGCAAACTTTATTTTCTTGGGCTCCAAAATCACTGCAGACAGTGACTGCAGCCATGAAATTAAAGATGCTTGGTCCTTGGAAGAAAAATTATGACCAACCTAGACAGTTTATTAAAAAGCAGAGGAATACTTTGCCGACAAAGGTCCATCTAGTCAAAGCAATGGTTTTTCCAGTAGTCATTTATGGATGTGAGAGTTGGACTATAAAGAAAGCTGAGCACTGAAGAATTTTTTATTTTTAACTGTGGTGTTGGAGAAGACTCTTGAGAGTCCCTTGAATTGCAAGGAGATCAAACCAGTGAATCCTAAAGGAAATAAGTCCTGAATATTCATTAGAAGGACTGATGCTGAAGCTGAAACTCCAATACTCTGGCCACCTGATGCAAAGGACAGACTCATTTGAAAAGATCCTGATGCTGGGAAAGATTCAGGTGGAGAAGGGGGAGACAGAGGATGAGATGGTTGGATGGTATCACCAAGTCAATGTACATGAGTTTAAACAAGCTACAGGAGTTGGTGAAGGACAGGGAAGCCTGGTGTGATGCAGTCTATGGGGCCACAAAGAGTGAGACACGACTGAGTGACTGAACTGAACCACAATATATAATTTTTAATATTTAAAATTTTAAAACACTTCAAGCATTCATTGCCCTATCCAAGAGTCTCAGTCTCTCTTTGGGTGACAAATATTTCAGACATAGGACTTCCTATAGCTCAGATGGCAAAGAATCTGCCTGCAATGCAGGAGGCCCAGGTTGGATCCCTGAGTCAAGAGGATACCATGGAGGGAGAAGGAAACGGCAACTCATTCCAGTATTCTTGTCTGGAAAATCCCATTGACAGAGGAGCCTGTCGGGCTACAGTCCATGGAGTCGCAAAGAGTCAGACATGAGTAAACAACTAATACACACATTCCAGACATAGACAATTTCTCCCATCTTGCATTGACCTTGGTCAAATTGGTAAGAGTGTGTCCAGTAGTAGCAAATTCAAGTTGAGAGGTAGGGTTGTTTTATATAAGCTCCTTTCCATTTTCAATGACAAAAGCATTTTGTCTGTTTGATTTGATTTTGGGTGGGTCTTCGAATTCATCACTGCTGCTGCTAATTCAGATTCTTAAATTCGTTTCTGATTTAATGTTGCAGTATTTCCTCAACAACATCTTCTCTTTGCATTTCCCTGTTCAAGTATTTGCAAAAGAACGGTTAAACTACAGTAAATATTCGAGCCATAAACATTTTTGGATAGTAATGAAACAAAATAACATCCTGACTTCTTAGCAAGCACTCCTAACAGCAGCGCACAGAATCACATGCTGAAATTGCCAACTTAGAGTAGTATTTCACTTCCAAAACTTATTATTTCTTAGAACACCATCCATAAAGTAGTCCATGAGTATAAGCTGACTAATATTTATTTTATTTGCAGCAATGACTTAGCATTAGCACAGTCAGGGTGGCAAATAACTCTTCTCTCCTGGCAAAAACTGGAACCAAGGCTGACTGATGAGACTTTGATGTTCCTCCCTACCTGCTCCTGTCCTGACCCCTCGAAACTCTGACCTTCACCTTCAGCTCTTTGGGTCACCATCTCCTGCTCTAGTTTTCGACTTTATGTCAACAGATTCTTTCAAAGCAGTAACATCTCTTCATTGATTGTTGAGCTTCGATTCTCAGAAGAAACTTATAATACTTTCTACAATTTTCCCAGTTTCTCAACTGACTTTTCTCAGCATTTGGAAAAAATGCACATTTCCTGTGAAATACTGAAAAAATCATTTCTACTTTGAATACATTCATCAGGCAAAAGCTTCAGTGGGTCCAAGGCAGATGCTGAAAGAGGATGTTTTAAGACTCTCTCCCACAGCCCAGGCAGAAGGGCCAGAGGACCCAGGGCACCCCATTCTCACTCACAGTTCATCTCCCCTCATGAATCCTGGCCCCTCTTTGCCTAACCTGTTATCCCAAAAGCTCACCCAGACCTACCTATGGTAGGAATCTCTGTCCATGAGATTCTCCAGCCAATAATACTGGAGTGGATTACCATTTCCTTCTCCAGGGAATCTTCCTGACCTGGGGCTCAATCCCTCCTCTCTTACATCTCCTGCACTGGCAGATTCTTCACCACTAGCACCACCTGGGAAGCCCAAAGTTCCAATTACCTGGTCTTTGTTGCAAAAATTCTTATCTATCTTTGACTCCTCTCTTGCCTCTTCAAAGCATTCTCTTAGAACCATCAGAGATACTGTGTCCTGGGTTTAAGTCCTCAAATAATACATAACTCTCAACTTTTAGGCTGTGCATTCTTTTCAGTCAACAAAAGTATCAGCCATGAGCGTGGTCTAGTTGCCACTATGACAATTTAATTAAAGCAATTCAGACTAAGGTGTGAATCTTACATCAATGTCCACTGATTTTTAGCATGATGCTGACTAAATCACTTCATCATACAGAACCTCAATTTTTTCAACTGTAAAATGAAGATTAAAATTCCAGCTCATAATTTTTATTTATTTTTTTAAAAATTTTATTGGAGTATAGTTGATTTACAATACTGCATTAGTTTCTACTGTACAGCTAAATCCATCTGTTATGCATTTACATATATCAGCTCATATTTTAGCTTCTTCCTCCATATAGGTCATAATATATAAACAGTGCATTTAGCTCACTATCAAAAAAGAAAAGAACCTTAACCAAAAGGTGGGCAGGAGATCTAAATAGATATTTTTCCAAATAAGACATACAGATGGCCAAACAGCACATGAAAAGATGAAATCATTGAGGACAATGACTGCAGCCATGAAATTAAAAGATACTTACTCCCTGGAAGAAAACCTACGACAAACCTAGCGAGCATGTTAAAAAGCAGAGACATCACTTTGCTGACAAAGGTCTGTATAGTCAAACCTGTGGTTTTTCCAGGAGTCATATAGAAATGCAAGAGTTGGACTATAAAGAACGCTGAGCACCAAAGAACTGAGGATTTCGAACTGTGGTGCTGGAGAAGACTCTTGAGAGTCCCTTGGACAGAAAGGAGATCAAACTAGTCAATCCTAAAGGAAATCAACCCTGAAAATTCATTGGGAGGACTGATGCTGAAGCTGAAGCTCCAATGCTTTGGCCACCTGATGCAAAAATCCACCTCATCGGAAGAATCTGATACTGGGAAAGATTGAGTGCAGAAAAGAGAAGTGGGTGACAGAGGATGTGATAGTTGGATGGCATCACTGACTCAATAGACATGAGTTTGAGCAAACTCCAGGAGATTAGTGAAGGACAGAGAAGCCTGGCATGCTGCAGTCCATTGGATAACTTAGCGACTGAACAACAACAACATTACTCATTATTAGGGAAATGTAAATCAAAACCAGTTCATGATATTTTTGAGATGAAACAATATAGGTATAAAGCATAGAGCTGTTCAGTGCTAGGGAACTGTGAGTTTTCCTCTTCTTTCTCCATAGGGAATTTGATTTGAATTTTAAAGAAAGGAGATTTTGAGAGCAAATAATCATCCTCTAGCAGCTACTGAGATTGCAGTCCTAACCCTCAGGAACAGAATCCACTATACTTGCAAATCCAAACGTGAGCAAGTGTCAGCAAATTCCTCTCTTCTGGCTCCCTAAAAGGTTCATACTGTCCCCTAATGCTGTGTCAATTCCACTAACTTCTCTGCATACTTCAAAAGTAGGACCAGCATGGAGAGAGTGAGTCCACCAACTCAATGCCTTTACCCGCTGGCGTTGCCCTCAACCTGGCCTGAAGTAGATGCTCAATAAACGTTTGCCAAATTGAATTTTCTTCTCCCTGGATTAATCACTGGCCGAAGCAAGGAGCTAGCCTCCAGCGTGGCTCCGGTGTCCACAAACTTTATGAGCCATATCTTCAAAGGCCTTGCAGCAGCCACCCCCTTCCCTTGCCTCTGACTTCTCCTGCTTCTTCAGCATGTTTATGGACGTAATTACAGCACGCTATTGATTTCCTGACAGGCGCCTTGATGTAACTATTTTACAGAATCAAGCTAATTTCAAACA
Source organism: Muntiacus reevesi (assembly GCF_963930625.1). Taxonomy (NCBI): domain Eukaryota; kingdom Metazoa; phylum Chordata; class Mammalia; order Artiodactyla; family Cervidae; genus Muntiacus; species Muntiacus reevesi. Next base: position 1,504,828 of record NC_089258.1, read on the forward strand.
TTGAGGTTTTTATGGGCTCTGGCAGACTCAACCTAAGAAGTTGTTTTGTCTCCTCCTTGGGCACTCCCGCCTCTTCTCAGAACATTACTTCTCTTGGTCCCTCCTTCCCTGAAGCCCAGCTGAGCTGCTTGCAATCCACAGTCTTTGTCTTTTCCTTGAGGCCCCACTCTGATGGCCTTGTGAGTTGACCGGTCATGTCTTGAGAAAACAGCAAGGTCTTTGAGGTCCCAAGAAGTCATGGCAGTGCATCTGGGTGGTGGGGGAGTGGGAGATAGAACCCAATTATTCCTTTAATTTTTTCTTAAAAAACTTTTTATTTCCAATTGAAGTATAGCAAGTATGTGCAAGTGAAGTTGCTCAGTCGTGTCCAACTCTTTGCAACTCCATGGATTGTAAATTACCAGGGTCCTCCATCCATGGCAAGAATATTGGAGTGGGTTGTCATTTCCTTCTCCAGGGGATCTTCCCGACCCAGGGATCGAACCCAGGTCTCCCACATTGCAGGCAGATGCTTTACCAACTGAGCCACAGGGAAGCTGATCAACAATGTTGTAATAGTTTCAGGTAGACAGCAAAGGGATTCAGCCATCCATGTACATGTACCCATTCTCCCACAAACTCTGCCCAAATCCAGGCTGCCACATAAATTCGAGCAGAGTTCCCTGTGTTATACAGTAGGACCTTGTTGGTTATCTATTTTAAATATAGCAATGTGTACACATCCATCCCAAATTCCCTAACTATCCCTTCCCTTTTTCCTCCCCTCTGGAAACTATAAGCTCGTTTTCTAAGTCTGTGAATCTGCTTCTGTTTTGTAAATAAGTTCATTTGTATCATTTCTTTTTATTGGGCTTCCCTGGAGGCTCACTCAACTGGTAAAGAATCCACCTGCAATGCTGGAGACCTGGGTTTGATCCCTGGGTTGGGAAGATCCCCTGGAGAAGGAAACGGCTACCCACTCCAGTATTCTGGCCTGGAGAGTTCCATGGACAGTCCATGGCTTTGCAAAGAGTTCTCTTTAGACTCCCAAGTAAAAGGGTTGGCATTCAATATTTCTCCTTCTCTGTCTGAATTCCTTCACTCAGTATGACAATCTCTAGATCAACTCATGTTGATGCAATTGGCATTATTTCATTCTTTTTAATGGCTGAGTAATATTCCATTGTATACATGTTGATATTCCTCTAATTTTTAAAGCCTGGGTCTGCTATTACACTCTGAATACATTTCTGGACCCACTGAAATTTCCCTTCCCTACATGCATCTGCTAATTAGTGGTATGCAGTCTTTCAAGAGACATGATCTTATCTAATCTACATACCAACCCTGGGGTTGTGCTATTATGTCCATTTTATACATGTGGGAAATGAGGCTGGAAAAGTAAAGCAGCTTGATAATTCAAAATAGCAACAGCGCTCATATGAACATCCTTCACAAAATGACTTCGCATGGGCATTTCTTCTCCATTTGGAGATACAGAGTTGCAGAGTCAAGACTGAAACAGTTAAGACTTCTCGTGCGGCTCTTCCCGCTGCATGACTGCTTCATTTCTGTTCTCAGGCCCATACACACAGTTCTCCCTCATGGTCCTGGACCACCCAAGATGGTCCTCCCCTTTCTGCCTGTCCAGCTCACATGTGCCCTGGAAGGCATGATGGAGCCCTCCTCTACTCCTGCCTCTACAAGGAAACTTTCCCTTATAAGCCCATCTTTCTGTGACACTCTCTACTCTGGAACACACTGCACATGTCTATTAGATAATAATGCACATAGGTAGACATTTAATAAAGTTGTTCTAGTCTTGGAAGTCCCTGAATGTAGTGTATCTGGATTGGTTGAAATCCATCACCCATTCCCAATAGATGTCAACATTCCAATTTCTCAAAGACCACCATCCTACTCTGAGGAGCCATAGGACACCAGGGAAGTTGACTTCAGCCCTGGTTCCAGGAGTGGGACCCAAGCCCAATGTCTGGCCAATCAGTACATCTACGTGACCTGAGCGGTCCAATCAGAGGAAATATCTAGACTGTAGAGAGATTGGCTCTTCCTGATGGATGTGAAAGAGAGGTGAGAGACTGCCAACAACAAAGCCAAGACAGAGGAAGCAGTCAAGAACTGATCAGAGAGAGGAGAGAGAGAGAAAAAGAGCAATTAGGTCAAACACTTCAAGCTGGTAATATCAGACCTTGCCTGAAGCTAACAAAGCCCTTTCTCCAGTCTTTTCAATGACAGGAGTCAACTCATGTATCTTTGTTTAAACCAGTTTCAGTCAGGCTTTCTAGCCCCAACAGGTTCTAACATATATATATTTGAATAGCTATATTGGTTCTACAACAGTTCCTATCAACCTAGAGGCAGCACGACTCTCTGTTCAGACTTCTTTGTTTTAAAAGAATATATTAAAACCATTCATCCTTTTGTGACTTATAGGATTTTTGTTTTTTCTGAATACAAAAACATCCATTAAAGACACTAGAGAAATCCTACCATGACTAACAACAAAAATGTACCTAATTTTATTTTAAAATGTATGTTTTATAAAATTTGGATGAATCATCTTACTCTGTGTGTGGATTCACAATTCCTACACCAGTCACTTGATGACTGTAGATTACTTCAGTTGAGGGAGAATCAGTAGCTGTATTGGGGTTCCCTGAGGGTTCAGTGGTAGAGAACCCGCCTGACAATGCAGGAGAAATGGGCTTGATCCCTGGGTCGGGAAGAGCCCCTGGAGAAGGACATAGCAACCAACTCCAGTGGTCTTGCCTGGGAAATCCAATGGACGAGGAGCCTGGAGGGCTACAGTCCGTGAGGGTGACAAAACAGTCAGGCAAGACTGAATGGCTAAAGGACAACAGCAAAGTAGCCAGACTGCCTGAGTTAAAACCCCATCTCTATCGGAGAAGGCAATGGCACCCCACTCCAGCACTCTTGCCTGGAAAATCCCATGGATGGAGGAGCCTGGCGGGCTGCAGTCCATGGGGTTGCTAAGAGTTGGAGACGACTGAGCGACTTCACTTTCACTTTTCACTTTCATGCCTTGGAGAAGGAAATGGCAACCCACTCCAGTGTTCATGCCTGGAGAATCCCAGGGACGGGGGAGCCTGGTGGGCTGCCGTCTATGGGGTTTCACAGAGTCGGACACGACTGAAGCGACTTAGCAGCAGCAGCAGCTGTCATTAATATGCATGTGACCTTGAACAATTGCTACAAATCCTGTCATGTCTCAATGACCTCATATGTGAGAAGGGAGTAGTGATAGCTCTTGATTTATAGGAATTTCATGAGAATTAAAATATGCTGCGTGGCTTCTGAATTGTGGTGCTGGAGAAGACTCTTGAGAGTCCCTTGGACTGGAAGGAGATCAAACCAGTCAATCCTAAAGGAAATCAACTCTGAACATTCACTGGAAGGACTGATGCTGAAGCTCCAATACTTTGGCCACCCTGAGCAAAGAGCCGAATCATTGGAAAAGACCCTGATGCTAGGAAAGATTGAAAGCTAAAGGAGAAGGGGGCGATAAAGGAGATGGTTGGATGGCATCATGACTCAATGGACACGAGTTTGAGTGAACTCAGGGAGATAGTGAAAGACAAGGAAGCCTGGTGTGCTGCAGTCCATGGGGTCTCAAAGAATCAGACATGACTTAGCAACTGAACAACAACATTTTGTGTGATATCTGCATATAGTCATGTAGTGATAGTTCAATTTTTGACAAACTGGGTTTGAGATACTATGGCTATTCAAGAAAGCTAATAGTGCACATTCTTTGAGGGCGTCTGTCCTGTGCCTTAGAGGGTGCTTAGCTGCATGCCTGGCTCCTACATAGTAGATGCCAGTAGCACTCACCAACCTACCAGCCTTTATAACCAAATTGTCTCCAGGTGGACAACACTCCCAGCTGAGCATCACCATGGCATGGCATTTCATCACACAGCTCTACTGTCTGTTATCCTTGTGTAGCTCAAATGTAAAGACCATAGTTAGGTGACAGTGATACTGAAGTATCCTTATACTGTTACAATTTTAATAAGAATCCCTTTGGTATTTTAACATCACATAAAATATTGAACTATTAGTTCAATAAGAGTAAATGATTTTACATTAATTTTTATTAAATTTTCCAAGAGATTTTTTTTTTAAGGGCTGTTATTTCATCAAATCTCTTTAGGGCATCCTCTGAAATTTTCTCTGCCTCACTGACCTGGATTATATTAATAGAATTTGTAGCATTAAATCATTCTTGTATTCTTGAGATAATGCCTAAGTGGACACATTACAGCATTCATTTTTTAATATAACAATGAGTGTGATATGATGACATTTTATTTAAGGAATGCTATTTCAAACACATAAAAGAAATTGAATCGTGTTTGTTTTTTTTTTACCTTAGCTTCATTATTAGGGTTAGGTTGGTTTTACAAAATAATTTTGAAAGTTTTCTATTAATATCTTTTTATATGATTGGAAATGGTTAAATTTCCCCTAAAAATTACATATTTCTTGAAATTTGATCAACTAAACTGACCAACAACAAAGTCAAGAGCATTCAGAAGAAAGTAATGCTACAGCAATTTTTTTTTTAGTAATTTCTTTAAATTCTCAACTTTGAGCCAATTTTGTGATCAATATCATGTAAAAATCATTACTTTTAATCAAAAAATTTTGTAAATAGTATAGAAGATAATACATTAATCTTATATATTAATCTTATGTAACATGTTATAATTTCAATATTTGTAATGTAGTTCTACCCACTTTATAATACTATCTAATTTTGTACATTTCTTTTCTCTTTTTTCCGATTACACTTCTAGATCTACATACTACTATTCTAATTGAAGATAATTCTTAGGTTTTTCCTTCTATTTTATGTTCTTTGTGCTGCTTATTTAAATATTTAACTAAGCATTTCATTTTACTTCTAATGTATAGTAAAAGTATTTAGCCTATGATTTTTCCCTTTTGGACAGCTTTGACTTTTCACCATAAGCTTTTACATAAAATGTTCCAATTTTATTTCTTTATAAATAGTTTATAATTCTTATGACCCGACAGTTATTACCACTGAACAGTTTCTAGTTTTCAATGTGCCTTCTAAAAATCTTTATTTTACCTATTGCAGGTTAGTAACCAGTTCTCGAAAAAGCAAGAGAGTTGCAGAAAAACATCTATTTCTGCTTTATTGACTACACCAAAGCCTTTGACTGTGTGGATCACAATAAACTGTGGAAAATTCTGAAAGAGTTCAGAATACCAGACCACCTGACCTGCCTCTTGAGAAACCTGTATGCAGGTCAGGAAGTAACAGTTAGAACTGGACTTGGAACAACAGACTGGTTCTAAATAGGAAAAGGAGTACGTCAAGGCTGTATATTGTCACCCTGCTTATTTAACTTCTATGCAGAGTACATCATGAGAAACGCTGGGCTGGAAGAAGCACACGCTGGAATCAAGATTGCCAAGAGAAATATCAATAATGTCAGATATGCAGATGACACCACCCTTATGGCAGAAAGTGAAGAGGAACTAAAAAGCCTCTTGATGAAAGTGAAAGAGGAGAGTGAAAAAGTTGGCTTAAAGCTTAACATTCAGAAAACTAAGATCATGGCATCTGGTCCCATCACTCCATGGGGAATAGGTGGGGAGACAGTGGAAACAGTGACAGACTTTATTTTGGGGGGCTCCAAAATCACTGCAGATGGTGACTGCAGCCATAGAATTAAAAGATGCTTACTCCTTGGAAGGAAATTTATGACCAACCTAGACAGCATATTAAAAAGCAGAGACATTACATTGCCAACAAAGGTCTGTCTAGTCAAAGCTAAGGTTTTTCCAGTGGTCATGTATGGATGTGAGAGTTGGACTGTGAAGAAAGCTGAGCACCGAAAAATTGATACTTTTGAACTGTGTTGTTGGAGAAGACTCCTGAGAGTTCCTTGGACTGCAAGGAGATCCAACCAGTCCATCCTAAAGGAGATCAGTCCTGGGTGTTCATTGGAAGGATTGATGCTGAAGCTGAAACTCCAGTACTTTGGCCACCTCATGCGAAGAGCTGACTCATTGGAAAAGACCCTGATGCTGGGAGGGATTGGTGGCAGGAGGAGGAGGGGATGACAGAAGATGAAAAGGCTGGATGGCATCACCGACTCGATAGGTGTGAGTTTGAGTGAACTCCGGGAGTTGGTGATGGACAGGGAAGCCTGGCGTGCTGCAATTCATGGGGTCGCAAAGAGTCAGACACGACTGAGCGACTAAACTGAACTGAACTGAACTGAACCAGTTCTACATAAATAACAATTTTCACTATTTAAGGATATTTTCTTTTCATTTTTGTCTCTCTTCTAAGAATGGTTGAAGGAAAGCTCTACTACCTGTTCACAGGGCTAAAGGTTTGCTAAGTGTTTTTATTAAGTAAAAGTTATTAGTTTTATTTTTCATGACTGTACATCCTCATTTATTTTTCTTTAAACTGGGGAAATCTTCCCAACTTTATTTATTTTTTAATTGAAGGATAATTGCTTTACAGAATTTTGTTCTTTTCTGTCAAACTTCAGCATGAATCAGCCATAGGTATACATATATCTCCTCCCTTTTGAATCTCCCTCTCATCTCCTGACCCATCCTCCCCCCTCTAGGTTGATACAGAGCCCCTGTATCTTCAGGACTTTCCATCCAAATGCAGAGGAATACACCTTCTTCTCAAGTGCACATGAAACGTTCTCCAGGATAGGCCACATCTTGGGTCACAAATCAAACCTCAGTAAATTTAAGAAAACTGAAATCATATCAAGCATCTTCTCCAACCACAATGCTATGAAACTAGGTATCAGTTACAGAGGAAAAAACTGTAAAAAACACAAATACATGGAGATGAAACAATACATTTCTAAATAATCAACAGGTTACTGAAAAAATCAAAAGGAAAATAAAAAAATTTCTAGAAACAAACAACAATGAAAACACATCCTCATTTATTTTTTGTTTGCCTCACCTGCCCTAGTCTAAGAAAGATACATTGTCATTCCTCCACAAATATTTTATTATTTTTTTCCTCATAGTTCTAATGCTGTTGCATAAGATATCTTGATATTAAATTATTTGGCATTATCTTCTACGTGGCTTATGACTGCTACATTTTTATTCTAGATTTTACGTTCCATCCATGTTACATAATTCTCTCTGTGCTTCCAGTTCAACGGCTGTTAATACTGCCATTCTTGCATTTTGTATGTGTCCTCCTGATAGCTTTTGCCAAGCCTTGTATTTTTATCTTCCCCTGTCAATCATTTTGTATTAGATTTACATCTTGTAAACAACATATAGTAGACATTTATTATTTCACCTAATCTGAGAGTCTGTATTTTCATAGGAGGGTTGACCTTTTATTTATTGCCATAAATTATATAACTGGGTGTTTTACTGTCATTCATTGTACTACTTCTTCCTAAGGGATTTCCTTACTTTTTCTTATTTTGTTTGTTTTTTTGCCTTGAAATTTTCTTTCTTATTTTTATTTTTGTTCATTAAACAGTCTGTGAATTATTTTCTTTTAGTTTTTTTTTTTTTTCCTCAAGTAGCCTGAGAAAGCATATACTAAAAAAAAAATTTAGTGGAATTTTAGGTTTTAGAAAATAACTTTTCAATTTCATTTTCCTTATAATCAATATAAAAAATAAATCTATCTACTTCTTCCTTTAAGATGAGGAAACCAGGGTGCTTTTTACTACTTTCTCCTCTTCTGTCACCCAATATCTTCATTTTTCCTGGAACAAAATGGAGTGTTAGAACCAAATTCTGTCAAGTTTTTTTTTTTCACTTTTCAAAATGACTTTCTACTTTTCTTCCTTCTTTATAACCATGTTAACTAGAATTTTTTAGCTTTTACTCCATGGTTATCTGTTTCAGTGCTTACCACCTGGATCTTACTTGATAACCTCCTTATGTTTAGATCTTTATTTAGATATGTCTCTCTATTAACTGGAATACATTCTTCAGTACTTTTTTCAGGAAGGAAATAGACCTCTGCATATTCTGGACTTTTATATTTCTGAAATTGTGTTTCTCTTACGTTCACACCTAAATGACATCTTATCTAAATTTTTTAAATTACTTGAATCATGACTGTGTTCCTCAAAATTCTGTAGCCCTTTATATAATATTAGAGAAACCCACATGCTATGACAAGCCATTGAAATTCAAGGTTAGCACTTAGGCCATTTTAGAAGTCAGCATCAGCCATTTAGGAAGTGATTCAGGAACCCAGACCCTTTCCACTGTCACCTGGGATCCTAGGCAATACCTTCTGCATCTGGTAGAGAAGGGAAGAAAGAGAAGAAAATAACAAATCCTGTGGCTGTCTTTGGGAGCCAGAAAAGAAATAGCATGTTACTTCTGCCCACAGTCCATCAGCCAGAACTGGCCCATGGCCCACTAAATTGGAGCAAACTGGGTACCTTTGTCTTCCAGTGTTTCCTGGAGGAAGGTGAAGTGATTTGATGTACAGACTCTGTGCCACATACTTGCCAGTTGCTCTTGGGTGTCTGCAGAGACCTTAAAAGATATTTTAATTTTTGTAACTACATATATTCACCTAATTCTTTTTGTCTGTTTGATTATTTTTCCTTCTAGAGTGCTTGTAACACTTTAGCTTTTAACTCAAAAATTTAGCCAGGCTCTGTGTAGAAGCAGTTCCCTTTAAATTTCTTTTGCCTGCATATTTAGGCCATTCTGCAAAACACATTTTCTTCAATTATGACTTTGATTATTGCTTCTGAATAAATCACTCTGGTTTATTCCTCAGCAATACCTATAATTCCTAGATTGCATCTCCTTCTCTCTTCCCCATACCTATTATCTCCTCATCACTTTCATCTCCTTATTTTTTCCCCTCTGAAAACAAGGAGAATTTGTTCTTCTCATCAGTGATTTGAGTCTTAGCTGTGTTAACTCCTACCTTTACTACCTTTATATAAATTGTACTTATTCTATTGGATTTAGAAATCTTTCCATTTTATTTTTATTTAGTCATCTTATTTGCAATGTGCCTCCATCTCAGCATGTTTTTCTTCTTATTGTTTTTATTTCTATGGTCTTTTTAATCTTGGATTCTTCATAACACTTTTCCGTTTGTTTATTAATTTCTAAAAGTGGCATAAACCCCCTGATAGCTCACAGTGAATGATGTCAGATTCATGATCTCCAAAGAAGAAGATTTAGCTTTGGGACCAGGGACCAGGCTTGATCACTCAAGAGCTTTTGTGTAGCAGAGTTTTACTAAAGTAAGAAAAGGAACAGAGAATGCTTCTGACACAGACATCAGAAGGGGGACAGAGAATGCCCCCTTAGCTAGCCTTATCAAGGCCTTATATACTTTTTTCAGAGCCACTCCCACAACATACATCTTAAATTAACAAGATTAGAGAAAACAATAGAAACATCTTACCAGACCAACTCCCATAATATGCATTTCAAGATGACAGGATTAGTCAGAAGGTTCTTGTTAAGGAGAAACATGATGCAACAAGATACACTGTTATATTAATTAAGACAAAGGAAAAACAGAAAAGAAAGCTTGTCCTCTTCTTGAGAGCCCCAGACCCCTTTATCCTTCTCGAGGGCTCTGGGCCCCTTTCTTCTCCTTTGGGAACCCTGAACTTCTTATCAACCTACTTGGAATTGACTCTCTCATTCCCTGCTTTTCTTTTAGGAGAATTATGTTGCCAAGGGAAAGGGGCGTCATTTTAGTTCCATAATTATGTTCTGCTGTTGAGGGGCATCTTCCCTAAATTGTTGAGGCAACATATTCTCATACTGAGGGTCTTTGATCCAGGGGCCCCAGGTAATAGTTGGAGGAGGCTCTGGCACTCATAGGAGCCTGGACAACCATTTGTAACTTAAAAACTTTCAAACAGTTAGAAACAAGCACCGTTTTACAGTTAAAGATGTAAGGCAAAATAGTCATTAAACCAAGTTAAAACCTAGTCAAAATTAAAAGTTACATTATATCCATAGTTACATCATTCCATCTTAGCACTGTTAGATGTCATTGCAGAGTTGAAAAAAGTCCTTTCCTTAAAGTGGAGAAACCCACCACGGGAAGTATTCAATTAATGAGAAAGATAGTGCTCCACAGACCCAGCAATTATGTAGATTGTGAAATGCAGCAATAGGAAACAGCCCAGGACAGGAAGGCGCTGTCTTGAGGGTCAAACAGCAGACTCAAGACTTGAAGTCAACAGAAGCATACCCACATAGATTCTCAGACCCGTCACAGTTCCTGGCTCAAACAGAAGCTTGTTTGACTCAAAGGTTGGGTCAGGAGTTAATCTCTTGATAATGTCTGTTGAAAAGCTAAAAGTTGAGTCACATAGTTAATTTTAAAGCTTCAGGATCCATGACAATATCCGTGCACAAAAACAGTCTGTCATAGAGACAAGTCCCTTCTTCTTAGGGGCAGTTTGAGCCCTCATTAAAGCTACAGGTAGAACTTTAAACCAACTGTCTTGTGTTTCCTGAGTTAGCTTACACAGATGTCTTTTAATAATGTCATTAGCCTTTTCAACCTTCCCTGAAGATTGGGGTCTCCAGGAATAGTATAAGTGATATGCTATTCCTAGAGCTTTTGACACCACTTGAGTTACAGCAGCTTTAAAGATGGAGCCATTGTCACTCTGAACTTTAGAGTTTAAGATCACACTTACATCATGAGAAGTCAGTACAGTAAGATTTTGCCCATTAGTAAACTTAAGAACTTTAGGCATTAGCAAAACAATAGTAACAATTACCCTTAAGCCATGTGACCACAGTCGTTTTTCAGTAACAAGCTAAACTCTGATCCTGTAGGCAAGCTCAAGGTTGGAGCTTATAAGAGAGCAGTTTGAAGAGCCTTAAAAAAAAGCCTTTTGATTCTCTGGGGACCAAACCAGCTTGTCGGTTTAGGCTTACTGAGTCTCAGTTATAAGTTTATATAAAGGCTGGGCAAGTTCCCCATAACCAGGAATCCAAATGCAGCAATAACCTGTAATGTCCAAGAATCCTCTCAATTGTCTTAAAGTCATAATTGGCTCGTTTAGGAATTTCAGACAATAAAGTATAAGGATTAGACACTTATTATTTGTATATCTTGACCAAGTCTCCATTTATCATTTGACTTTTTTACACTCAAAATAGGAGTGTTTTGAGGACTGTTACAGGGAATTAATAGCTCCTGCCCCTTTAAATTCTCAATGATGGGTTTTAGCCCTTCCTTAATGCCTCAGGCTTTAATGGATACTGCTTTTGATGTGAAAATAGGTGAGGGTCTTTGAGCTTGATAAAGACAAGAAGAGAATTTTGTGCTCAATCCATAGTTTTTCCATCTGCCCACACTTTAGGATTTACATTTTATTCAATTAATGGGAGAGAAAGGGCAGGCTCCCTATTCATGAAAACAGAGGTCTTGGACCTTGCTCAGTATATCCCTCCCCAGAAGGGGTGAGGGAGACTCCGGCCTGATCAGAAACGCATGAGAAAACAGCACAGAATCCCAGTTGCAGCTTAAAGGATGACTGAAATAATAGTGTTTGACTCATCCTTACAGTCCCATTGCAGTAGTGGATCGGGAGGAAAGCAGACCAGGGGCTTCAGTGAGCACAGAGAAAGTTGCCCCAGTGTCCAAAAAAAATCAACTGATTGGCCCCCCACAATTACTAATACCCAGGGCTCCACAGGTGTAATTAGGATGGAAGCTTGTGTGGGGACCCCCGGGTACTTTCAGTCCTAATTGCCTTTAGAGTCTGACCCTGGGGCCTACGCCTTGGAGGGCAGTCTCTCCTCAAGTGTGGTCGTTTTACAGACTGGACATGGAGCCAGGGGCAGCTTAGATGCCTGAGGGCAATCCCACTTGAGATGCCACTCCTTTCCACAGTAATAACAAGCCCATCCCTTTTCACCTGGGTTCCTCTGGGCACTTTTTCACAGGCTGTTTCAGAGTGGATCTAACAGCCATTGTTGGGGCTTTGGTCTTTTGCCAGGTTTTTTTTCTTTTCCTCCTATTTTCTTCCCTGTATTCTTTACCATGGTATACCATCTGAGATAGTTGTACAGTTTTTTGAAGACTAATCTGGTCCAAACACCTGTCTTTGTAACTTACAGCAGATATTTGGAGCTGACTGAGTGAAAAATCTATCTTTAAAATCATTCCTTCCTCTGTACTTTCAGGATCAACATTAGTAAACTTGCAGAGAGCCTCTTGTAGTCTATCTAGGAATTTATCAGGAGTTTTCTTCTCTCCCTGTTCTTAGCCAACCAACTTAGCATAGTTTAAAGTCTTAGTGGGCACTTGCTTGAGTCCTTCAAGAATACATCTGGCAATTGGTTCTTATCCCACCTTCTTTTAGACATGCTATAGTCCCAGTCTGGCTCTGTCGTGGTAACTGCTTGGCTCCCAATAGGGAGAAGGGCTATTTCGTGTTCCCTCTTTCCCTTTGTCTCATGTTCAAGCCATTCATCTCCAAAAGTAGTAGCTTCTCCCTAAACTTGAGCTCTTGAGTCAGGAGTCAGCATCTGTCCCAAGACATACATTACATCTCTCCAAGTAAGGTCATAAAGTTAGTCCTGTGAAGCCATCTATGAATTGGGACTGTCTGAATTTCTACCGAGACTAAAGCAACCCCTTCTGGAAGGGTGCTCTGACTCAGCCTATTTAGTTGGGCGCCCCAGATGCAGGGACAAAGTCAGAGAACAGGAGGCAGCTGAAGGTTTCACAACCAAATCCACACCCTTAGGACATGAGCCCGGCATGTCTCTCAGAGAGACAAAGAAAAACACATAAGTCACTTCTACCCATTTCCCTTATTTTCTATAGAACTGGTCTAGTTGTAAAACAGTAATAATTGAGATCTTTCAACAGGTCAGCATTCCCCATCTTCCAAAGGATACTGTGGTCATTCAGTATCACAAAAGAAGATCAGGCATGTCTTTTTAAATTCTGGGGCTAAAGCTTGTCCTAGCTTTTTTTTTTTTTTTTTTTTTTTTCTTTTAATACATTTTAAAGGAGTGGTTCTGGAACTGCTACCCCCCATCTGTAACAGAGAAAAAAGCACATCCACAGCTGTGGCTTTTTTCCACTAGAAGCGTCCTTCCCTGCTCTAGATGGGGGTGTAGACAGACTCTCCACCCAAGTTTTCCTTCCCTGGTCAGATTTAGTCTGTCCCTTACCAATGCAGGTGTCTTACTTGTCCCTCTGGGTTCTACCACTGAGGAGGGGTGGAGATACATCAGGAGTAGACCTGATGGCATCCCAGATTGATTTAGTTCCATACCACCAAGACCTTTGTTTGATTTGCCCTTTTCCTCTGATGCCACTCAGGGTGGAACAGAGTGGCTTTCTGGAATGCCTCCCAAACTAGTACTACTAGGGGAGGTATCCATCTTTCATGTGCCTATCCACATTCCTGAGGACACTCATGACTGCAGTAGATGCGGTGAGTCACAAAGGGACGAACAACAACCAAGATGTCCCTTCAGAGTGTCACCACACCAGCATATGTGATAGCAAAAGAGACTGTGGTGGGCTGGCCAGCGAGGAAAGAGTGATTTTTGTCCTCAAGCTACTAGAACCAATCCTTCCAGCTCATTTCCACAGCTTCCACAAAAGACACACCTAAGGAGGTGAGACAGAAGTCATCAGAGAGCCTTCTCTGCTCTGCTAAGAGCTGGCACTACCAAAGGGAGAAGCTCATTGCATCTCCAATCTGACCAGATACTGCAACTCCCGATCTGTATCCTCAAAGACCTCATGGTCAGTGCTTCTATGCACATAGACAGGGGACACAGCCATGACGGAGACTCACTTTCAGATCGCTGGCCCCTGAGGCAGGCAGCCAAGAGAGTGACCTCTAGCCTGAGAGATGTTCCTGTAGCTAGAGTTTCACCCCTCTCCCAAATGTGCTCTTAGTAACTTTCTAGCAAGGCTTGCCTAATCTAGCAAGGCTAAGCACTTCCATACATGGGGTATAAGTAAAAGTACATAATAACAGCAAGGATCACAAGTCCCTTGAAAGTCTATGACCTGACAGATTAGGTTCGGTTCAGTTCAGTTCAGTAGCTCAGTCGTATCCGACTCTTTGCGACCCCATGAATCGCAACACGCCAGGCCTCCCTCTCCATCACCAACTCCCAGAGTTCACTCAAACTCATGTCCATCGAGTCGGTGATGCCATCCAGCCATCTCATCCTCTGTCATCCCCTTCTCTTCCTGCCCCCAATCCCTCCCAGCATCAGGGTCTTTTCCAACGAGTCAGCTCTTCGCATGAGGTGGCCAAAGTACTGGAGTTCCATCTTCTGCATCAGTCCTTCCAATGAACACCCAGGACTGATCTCCTTCAGGATGGACTGGTTGGATCTCCTTGCAGTCCAAGGGACTCTCAGGAGTTTTCTCCAACAACACAGTTCAAAAGCATCAATTTTTCGGTGCTCAGCTTTCTTTACAGTTCAACTCTCACATCCATACATGACCACTGGAAAAACCATAGCCTTGACTAGATGGACCTTTGTTGGCAAGGTAATGTCTCTGCTTTTTAATATGCTGTCTAGGTTCATCATAACTTTCCTTCCAAGGAGTAAGCACCTTTTAATTTCATGGCTACAATCACCATCTGCTGTGATTTTGGAGCCCCAATAAATAAAGTCTGACACTATTTCCACTGTTTCCTCATCTATTCCCCATGAGGTGATGGGAAAGGATGCCGTGATCTTAGTTTTCTGAATGTTGAGCTTTAAGCCAACTTTTTCACTCTCCTCTTTCACTTTCATCAAGAGGCTTTTTAGTTCCTCTTCACTTTCTGCCATAAGGGTGGTGTCATCTGCATATCTGAGGTTCTTGATTAGGTTAGTAGTTCTAATTTCCCATGCAACTATGAAGTGGTCAAAGTGCCCAGGAAAAGCTGACTAAGAAAGGAAAATTCGGTCCACACACTTTGCTCATTTCTGGTCGCTCCCCTCGCAGTGACTTTGTGTGTCTCTTGGCATTGGCAAGTCAGTATAAACCCCCGACAAGGCTACCCTACTGAAGACAGGGCTTCCCTGGTGGCTCAGATGGTAAAGCGTCTGCCTGCAATGTGGGAGACCTGGGTTCGATCCCTGGGTCGGGAAGATCCCCTAGAGAAGGAAATGGCAACCCACTCCAGTAGTCTTGCCTAGAAAATTCCATGGATAGAGAAGCCTGGTAGGCTACAGTCCATGGGATCACAAAGAGTCAGACATGAGTGAGCAACTTCACTAGTTCACTGGTTCAGTCATTTCAAGGCACCACAAAACCACAGAGCAGAGCTCATCACTTGCTTCACACAGGGCATGTCATTCATTCACACAAGCATACCAAAGAGTTACTAAAGTAAAGCAGAAAACGTGTATATTAAGAAAATAGAGAGGCTACAGCTCTAGGTGTTCTTACTTTGTCCTAAAGATCCCAGATGAACCCCCAAGATGATAGCTTATGGTGAACAATGTCGGATTTGTCATCTCTGAAGAAGAGTCAGCTTTGAGACCAGGGACCAGGCTTGATCACTCAAGAGCTTTTGTGTAGCAGAGTTTTATTAAAATAAGAAAAGGGACAGAGAAAGCTTCTGACATAGACATCAGAAGGGGGCAGAGAGTGCCCCCTCACTAGTCTAACCAAAGGAGTTACTTTTTTAAATTAGTTATTACAATAAATCAAAAGAATGTCTCAAGTTTGTGAAAATTTTACCAGACCCACTCCCATAATTCATATTTTAGGATAACAGGATTAGAACTTAACAATAGAAAGATCCTACCAGATCCATGAAGCCTTTGACTGTATGGATCATAATAATCTGTGGAAAATTCTGAAGGAGATGGGAATACCAGACCACCTGACCTGCCTCATGAGAAACCTGTAGGCAGGTCAGGAAACAACAGTTAGAACTGGACATGGAACAACAGACTGGTTCCAAATAGGAAAAAGAATACTGTATATTGTCACCCTGCTTACTTAACTTACATGCAGAGTACATCATGAGAAACGCTGGGCTGGAGGAAGCACAAGCTGGAATCAAGATTGCCATGAGAAATATCAATAACCTCAGATATGCAGATGACACCACCCTTATGGCAGAAAGTGAAGAAGAACTAAAGAGCCTCTTGATGAAACTGAAAGACGAGAGTGAAAAAGTTGGCTTAAAGCTTAACATTCAGAAAACGAAGATCATGGCATCCAGTCCCATCACTTCATGGCAAATAGATTGGGCAACAGTGGAAATAGTGGCTGACTTTATTTTTCTGGGCTCCATAATCATGGCAGATGGTGACTGCAGCCATGAAATTAAAAGATGCTTACTCCTTGAAAGGAAAGTTATGACCCACCTAGACAGCATATTAAAAAGCAGAGACATTACTTTGTCAACAAAGGTCCGTCAAGTTAAGGCTATGGTTTTTCCAGTGGTCATGTATCGGTGTGAGAGTTGGACTGTAAAGAAAGCTGAGCACTGAAGAATTGATGCTTTTGAACTGTGGTGTTGGAGAAGACTCTTGAGAGTCCCTTGGACTGCAAAGAGATCCAACCAGTCCATCCTAAAGGAGATCAGTCCTGGGTGTTCATTGGAAGGACTGATGCTGAAGCTGGAACTCCAATACTTTGGCTATCTCATGCGAAGAGTCGGCTCATTGGAAAAGACCCTGATGCTGGGAGGGATTGGGGGCAGGAGAAGGGGATGACAGAGGATGAGATGGCTGGATGGCATCACTGACTCAATGGGCATGAGTTTGAGTAAACTCCGGAAGTTGGTGATGGACAGGGAGGCCTGGCATGCTGCGGTTCATGGGGCTGCAGAGTCAGACACTACTGAGCGACTGAACTGAACTGAACTGAACCAGATCCACTCCCATAATTTACATTTTAAGATATCAGGATTAGTCAGAAAGTTTTCAAGAAAGAGAAACTCCTAAAGCAGGATACATTGTTGTTATATAATCCCTAGTACAGTTTAATCATTGTTTGTTATGTAATCATCAGTTCCAGGCTTAAAGAAAAAACCATTTTATGTGACTAAGACTAAGGAATGTAGAGGGAAAAAAAGTGTGTCCTTTCCTCCTCCTTGAGAATTACAGACCCCTCTCTCCTCCTCAAGAACCCCAGACCCCTCTCTCCTCCTCAGGGACCCCAGACTTCTTATCAACCTGCCTAGGAATTGACTCTCTCACCTCCAGACCAATGGTTGTTATCAGGGAGGACATATGGTTTGTCCTAGGCCTTGCACACTTCTCAGCTAGTAGGGTTGTATAGAGTTTCAACACAAACAGCAAATTGTTAGGCTAACGCTATCACATCCTAGCAATACTCAATAGAATATCACACAGCTCGACCTTAGAGAGACCAAAAACCTCTGACGCTAATCACATCATGGCACACACTGGCATCCTTGACAGAAACACAAACTCTAAACAGATGAAAGGCTATACACCAGCCAATCAGCCCCTGAACACTTGTGAAAGCCTCTTCTTAGATACGGAGCTATGAAACGTGTGACAGCAGCTAATCCCAATTCCAGGGCCCCAAGGTCAGTGAGGCAGAGGCTTCATTGAGTCTTTGCAGAAAACCAAGGCACTTTCTCAGGGTACAAGAGGACCTCCCCCATCAACTACGTCCTGCAAATTCAGCAGAGGAGAGTAGACCAGTTCCTCTGGCTACAAATGGACATCTGTTACCAAGGCCATGCTTGAGTACGTCTTAAATGTGCTGCTCCTGGAGTGCCACACACCATTTTCACGCATCTTATTGATTACGACGTATTAAGGTATTTCTTAATCTCACAGGGAGGAAACTAACATTATAAAATCTGCATTACCATCCCCAATTAAGATTTTCTAATCTCCATTTTAGCCAAAATCTTTTTTTCTGGATGCAAAACAGGTGCTATATTTATCACTTGTCAGTCACTGTTGAATGAATGGATGGATAGATGGATGGGTGAATGAATGAATGAGTTTGCAAACAAACCAACAACTCAACCAATTCTGCCTGAGTACAATGATGAGAATTGATTCCCCTTATTTTTCTCTCTGTCTTGAGAGGAGTCCAGTACTCAGAAATTTCTCTTGTTGCAAATGTTAGGAAGGCTACTCATGGGGGACATGCCCTGAGTCCCATCACACTAGACTATGCAGGAAGTTGGGCCAGCTACTGCCAGCCTGTTGCCCCAAGCCTGCTTCTAGCCATTGTCAGTCACGCTGCTGCCTCCTTGAATCCCTGCTGGCATCCATCCTGCCGCTGCCACACCCACTCCTCATAGCTCTGTCCGGTCAGCATCCTGGTAGGGGGAGGCTCCTTCTCCCTCCCCTCCCTGGTTATCAGCTAAAGACCATCCTCCTACTCTTTTCTCTATCTGTCTTTGGGGGAATGGGAGAGGGGAGACTTTCTGCAGATATAGACACCCCCAAGTGTGGAGACATGAAAACCAGAGCAAAGATTGGGGTCAAGATCAGAGACTCCCCGTGAAGAACAACATGCTCTGCAAAAATGGCAGTTTCTCAGCTACTGAGCTTCTGCATCTGACAGCTAAATGTGATCAAGGTGACAAGGTGACATGATGACAGGTGTCTCTGACATAAATACCAACCAGACTGTAATGAGGATGTTGCCTAACCACCAGTGAAGTCCCAGGCAGGATGCCCTACAGGATACAAACCAAAGATCAGACAGGAGCCCTGGTTCCTGATCAAGGTCGCCTCTGCACAGGGCCAGGTAATGAGTCCTGAGAGCTGCAGAGGGTAGCAGGTCTCTGAGCAGGTGTGTGCAGTACTGACAAGGGGGCAGGAAGACTGACATGCAGCCCCAGGTCTGTCATTAACTGGCTGTGCAATCTCAGGCAAGTGTTTGCTTCCCTGGGCCTTCATATGTTGTCCTATGAAATGGGATAATAGTAATTTGTTCTCTTTCTTTCACTGGTGGTGCATTCTCAGTCGTGTCCAACTCTTTTTGATCCCACTACTGGAACCCACCAGGCTCCTCCGTCCATGGAGTTTCTTTCATTAGGACCCGCCTAGTGCCTGTCATCCATGCCCCTCAACCCATCCCTGGATCTAATTAACCAGAGTCTCCAGGTAAAGCCCTGCCCAGGACTGGCAGCCAAGTGTGCTTTCAGCAAGCACCATTAGAAGAACTCTAATTTTTTTTTTTTTTTTTTGCCATGCTATGTGGCATGTAGGATCTTTGTTCCCTGACCAGGGATCGAAACTGCATCCTCTGCATTGAAAGCATAGATTCCTAACTACTGAACTACCACAGAAGTTCCTAAGAACTTTAAACTGATGACTTGTGATTACAGTAATTCTGATGTCTAACTGTATACATATACTGAATAATTTAGCTCTCAGAGATAAGTACTGTCATTATTCCCACCATCCTTATTTTGGATGAGGAAACCAAGGAACAGAGGATGTAGCAACCGCCCAGGGTCTCACTCTGGTACGGAGTAAAGCTGAGCTAGGCCACATTGACTTGGCGCCTGAGACTCAATGGATATCAGATTTTCTGATGACCCGGCTCCAAGTGGTGCCCCAACTGCAGTTCCTGAGTTTCTGCTTCTTCCACAAGTGTTAGTCATTCAGTCGTGTCTGACTCTTTGCAACCCCAGGCGAGCCTGCCAGGCTCCTCTATCCATGGGATTTGCCAGGCAAGAAATACTAAAGTGGGTTGTCATTTCCTTCTCCAGGGGATCTTCCCAACTCAGGAATCAAACCCGGGTCTCTCACATTGCGAGCAGGTTCTTTACCTTCTGAGCCACCAGAGAAGCCTTCTTTCACACAACATGCTCCCACCTCATATTCCACATGGAGTAGATGAACTGCATCCTTAATCCCTACAGTTGTCACTCTGCAACATGCCCAGCACCCCTGTTCCTGGGAGTCTTTTCCAGGACTATTACGAGGTTGTTTCCTGGGGTCAATTTTCCTTGTACTGCCCCGTCCCCAGCCGGAAGCTGCTCCAGGAAGGGGCTGGACCTAGTCCATCTCCACATGCAGGGGCTGTTTCAGCAAGACCCAGAGAAGGCACCTAGTTAAGGCAACTCAACTGGCTTCAGATGCTCATGGTTCCTCCACCTGTGATCACCATGCTAATGCTGGTGGCCCACCTGGACCCCAATTTACCATGGCCCATACATGGGAATCCTTTGCATCCAAACAGCAGATGGACCATGCCCGATCAGACACCTCTAGTTTTATATCCTGTCTCTTCCATTTCATCTGTACATTTGAGTTTTGTTTCTTTTTTGGAGATAAAATTTACATATGAGATGCATAGATCTTGAGTGCACAAATTCAGTGAATATCACCAAATACACACAGCCATGTGATAAATGTCCCTGTCAAGGTATGGAACATCTCCATCACCCCAGGAATTTCCCCCTGTCCTCTTCCAGTCAGTACCCGCCGCCCACAGGTAACCATAATTCTGAAGTTTATCACTGTAGATTTGTTCTATTTTTGAACTTCATCAACTTTAAATTTTATGGAACTTGGCTTTTGCATCAGGCTTCTTTTCTTCAACATGTTGGTTTTTTTTTAATTTTCATCTTTGTTGTTTCTTTTTGATTGCTGACTAGTATGCCATAATATATAGGGAGATCTGGTATCATTTATTTTGTAATCTTGGCAGTTATAGGAATCTTCCATTCATTCATTCATTTATCCATTCTTTTAACAAGAATTTACCCTCTGCCTCAGTTTTACTTTCTTTAATACTTGCTGTTGTCTCAGCATTTAACCAAAATTAAAGAGCCAGTAGAAAGAAACCTATGACCTAGGAGACAGATGACTTATTATACATGTTCCAGTCCTGGTTTCAGCCTGCACTCACTGGACAGTGTTTAACCTCTATGTGCTCCAGCTCTCTTTTGTGTAAAAGGATTATCTGAGGATTCCCAAGCACAGAGTTAATATTCCTGAAGTTCTTAGAACAGTATGCTGTGAGTGCACATTATGTAAGTCTGCTACTTACCAAGTATATAGCAGGCCACAGTGCAAAGTGTGTGCTAAGTCGCTGCAGCCACATCCAACTCTGTGTGACCCTGTGGACTGAAGCCCATCAGGCTCGCTGTCCATGGGATTCTCCAAGCAAGAATACTAGAGTAGGTTGCCATGCCCTTCTCCAAGGGATCTTCCTGACTCAGGAATTGAACTGGGGTCTCCTGCATTGCAGGCAGATTCTTCACCAACTGAGCTACTAGGGATGCTCTCACTAGCATTTAATTTAGTGCCATGGGAATGACACCAATCCCTCGGCCACTGTACTAAATCAACAGAGCTCTACCTGAACAAAGGTGACCAGCTTGCCCTGGGACTTACCTGGTTAGCTCTGAAAATCCCAGGAACATTTCTTTAGTCTCAGGCAAACCAGGACACTTAATCATCCTAATCTGAACCTCATTCTTCTTATCTGTGAAATGGGCATCATATACTGTGCTACCATTTTCATACAATTGCTGAAAAAGCCAAATGCAATGTCTTTGGAAGTGCTCTAAAAAAGCAATGGGGTTTTCTGCTTGTTGGACTGACTGTTTGTTTCTGGATACTAGAAATCACCCTAAACCTTGAATGTTTAATTTTGAATTCAAACCTTAAAGCCCATCTTGAATTTGTCACAGCTTATCTGCTTCCAAGCTGAGTGGCACTGAGCCTGTCCCTTCTCTGGGACTCAGCTTCCTCACCTGTAAAATGGGAATTACCATGACCAGCCCACAGTTGCTGTTAAGTTGTGCATGAGAAAACATTGTCAGCACTGAAGCGTGGGCCGGGCTTAGCCGGTGGCTCACTGGTGAAGAATCTGCCTCCAGTGCAGAAGCCACAAGGAACACGGGTTGGGAAGATCCCTTGGAGGATGGCATGGCAACCTACTCTGGTATTCTTGCCTGGAGAATCCCATGAGGCAGAGGAGCCTGGTGGGCTACAGTCCACAGGGTCGCAAAGGAGCTGACACCGCTTAGCACATACGCACTGAAATGTGGGATACGAATTAAACATCAGTTAGTGTGGTACAGGGGTCCACGGTGGGGCACAGCCCCCATCCAAGAAAGTCACTCCAAACTGTCACCAGACTGCCACCTTTGTCTCTAACCTCACTGATGCTGCTGTCTGACCACAGCCCGCCCCGGAGACACCCTCATGGAGCCCAGCAGACTCTCAGCCTGGGTCTGCTTTCCTGGTGTCTCTCCTGACCTGGACCCTGACCGGCCCTGCAATCTCCAGGGCCTGAGGACGGTGCCCAAGCTCAGCCTCACAGCCCTCCCACCTGCTCCGCCACCAAACCCCCGAAGCCGAGAGAAATGACTGCTGGAATCATGAGGCCTCGGTGGTAATCAGCGCGTGCAGCCCGAGGTAATGGAATAACCCTGATGCAATTATATATTGATTGCAAGTATTATGGCTGCTCCTGATCGCTTCTTATTGATACAAATCCACTGGGCTGCCTACTTGGATAAAGCCAAGTGAGAACAAGGAGAGATGGGGGAGGAAAACGGGAGAAGGTGAGAGGAGGAGGAGGGATGCGGAGAAGGAAGAAGAAACAGAACCATGTTTCAGAGGACCCTCTGGAGAAGAAGGTCAGGAAGGATGGCCACCCCTGCCCCACAGCCTGGCGGGCCTGGCGGGAAAGAAAACCAAAGACAGTGAGTCAACTGGGGGTGTGTCCAAACTGGAGTGAAGGAGGCATGAAGGAGCCATGATGCAGAGGGTCAGAGGTCATCCAACACATCTGTCCCCAGCGAAGGTGGAATATACACTTTTTGTTTCACCTCCAAAACCATGAACAAGGGTTATTTTTAAAGTCTATCTAGGAGACCTCCCTGGTGTCCCAGTGCCTAAGATTGCATGCTCCCAATGCAGGGGCCCCGGGTTCAATCCTTGGTCCGTGAACTAGATCCACATGCTGCAACTAAGAGTTTATATGTGGCAGCAAAGATCCCACATGCTGCAGCTAAGACCCAGTACAGCAAAATAAATAAATATTTTTTTAAATTTTAAATAAAATTTATCTAATGCCACATGTTTTGCATTTTTCTGCTTTTGGGTGGTGATTTTGCTGTCCAAAATGGCCCCAAACATAGTGCTATAGTGTTACCTAGGGTTCTAAAGTGCAAAGAAGGCTGTGATGCACCCCCATGGAGAAATTAACCATGTCTGATAGGCTTCATTCAGACATGAAATTTAGTGTGTTGGCTGTGAATTCAATGTTAATGAATCAAAAATGTATTTTGAAGGTGTCTTTGAACATAAACACACCTAAATGAAGCTTACGTAATGATCAGTGGACGAAAATATTGTGACCAGAGGTGGACAGGAAACTAGCCTTGCATTTGCGCTGGGAACAGCAGTTCTCTCCTCGCTAATTCAATGTTCACGGCGACTTGATAGACACTGCCTACCTTCTTAGCAGGAACCAACTGTACACCTACACATAACAAAACAAAAACAGGGTTACCCTGTCCAGTTCTAGTTTCAAAAAGAAAGGAAGGCTTGAACCCTCCTATAAATAACTCAAAGAACAGTTTCATACCTGATTTTTCAAAGCTGATAACTGAAGATTTATCATGTTCTTGGGACACAGGATAATCATATAAGAAAACTGTTGTTTGTCCACCAAGAATAGACTAACTATAAACTTGGTAACTTTGCAAATCTTCTGCTTTTTTTCCCCTCCTCGAAATAGATGTCATAATTTGTATTTGACAAGTTGGTCCTTGTAAAACCTCTTCTGCAAGCAAGCTTCCTTTCTTTTCCGAATGCTTTCAGTGCTGTGTCTCTGAGTCTTCCTTCTATTCTTACTAGTTTGGAGGGGGTGAGGCCAAATTAACGAAAAGTTCACACCAATGTTGCCTGACTATGTCCCAGACAGTAGTCAGTAGGCACTTGTGTGCTCACAGGGCCTGCGAAGCTGCCATGTTCTGCCTATTTTTCCTCATCGCACTCTGGGTAATGTCTTACACACAGTAGGGGCTTTCTATGCAGAAGGATGTCAGAGTTGGGGCCTTGGTTGCAAGCAACAAAAACTAACTCTGTTAAATTAAACAATTATGGTAGCGCTACCCGGTAGCTCACAGAATTAACAGAAAAAAATGAGTGAGAATCAGAAGTAGCTACTCAAGGGACCAAGCAGCTAGGATGCTCTCCCCAGGGCTGCAGGCGAGAACATTGCAAAGGCCATGGGTACCCTGTCTCTGCTGCCTTTATAAGGATGCTGTTGAAGTGCTTGTGCTGACTGCAATCAGCTTCAAACTTTCCCTGCTTATCTGCCGCTCCTTCTTCAAATTTCAAGTTCCAAAATGTGTGCTCAGCCACTGTCATATCTGACTCTTGGCGAACCCATGGTCTGAAGCCCACCAGGATCCTCTGTCCATGGGATTTTACAGTCAAGAATACTGGGGTGGGTTGCCATTTCCTCCTCCAGGGGATCTTCCCCACCCAGGGATTGAATCTGCACCTCCTGCCTCTTGCATCTCAAGTCCCAAATGGCAGCATCCAACTGCTCAGAGGCCAGTGTCTGCAGCCCAGTTGCCCAGGCCTGGATGTCCAAGTCTAGACTTGGTACTGAGAGGGTTAAACACATGTACCTCTTGTAAAAAGGTACCTCTTCTTCAAACTCCCCTCTCATGGAAGTTTGGGAGAAAATGGACACATGTATGTTTGGCTGAGTCCCTTCATTGTCCACCTGAAACTATCACCACATTGTTCATCAGCTATACCTCAATACAAATAAGTTTTCTTCTTAATTTTTTTTAAAGTAAAAAATGAAAACATTCTCCAACTTTCATGAGAGAAGGCTGGGCCTATCTTGCCACCATGTTGATTTGGAGTTGCCAGTGAGGATAAGATGGATAAGTTGAGAAAAATCGGAGAAAAAACTGGCATCACTGGGAAACTGCTTGGATGTAGAGAGCAGTAGAGATCATCAGGACCCAGGGTAGGGGCAATTCCTGAGTCAGAGAACACCAAAAGAAGGCAACAGCAAAGCAAACAGCTCAATTTGGACAAATTGAATGTGTGATGCCGCAGCCGTTCGGTAGGCATTCTGCAAACTCCCAAGTTCTATGCATTTGTAAAGGATTCTATTAATATTATTGATGCTATCACTATTATTAAATATTAATGAAATTGGCTTCCAAAGACAGAATAACTCCAATGAAGTGGGAATCAAACTTTGCTTTTTGCCAACAGATAAGCAAGTGAGGATTTAACTTTTAATCTTTTTCTCCTTCTTTCACTTTGGCTGCCAGGTCACACAGAGCATGGCCAGACGTTCAGGGCAGGGTTTCCCAAGACAAAATGCCAATTTTCAAATAGGTAAATAAAAGCCCATGATACACATAAATCGGCAACCAGATTCAAGGCTGTTGTATTTTAAGATTCTGTCTACACTGGGAGACCATCTGGTGACCAAAAAGAAGAAGTGGCGTTTGCTTGGATTGTTCCAGGGATGGAGATGCCAGGACTCTGGCTCACTTTGATCTCTCTACACGTCAACCCATAGCCTCCCTGCCTCCCAGCTGTGAGGTTTCCAGGGCTCACATTGGGTGGGCTTGAGCCCAGAACTGTGGCATCCTTGTAAAGATGGGCACTTTAACTTGCTAGGATCTTTCTGATGCAAATATTGTAATGCTCAGCCTTCTCAAACCATGTGCCTGGAGTTCTGTCTCAGAAAATAGAATGCCTCTTTTGGGGGAGAATGGATACATGTATACCTATGACTGAGTCCCTTTGACATCCATCTGAAACTGTCAAAACCTTGTTAATTGGCTATACTCCAATATGAAATACAAGGTTTTTTAAAAAAAAAAAAGAAAAAAAGAAAAGAAAGAAAACATGCTGCCCCAGGCACTGAGGAAAGGATATAGGGAGTCAGAACACCTGATGCAGCATTCTGGTTTTACTACTGTCTGACCTTCAGCACATTTTATATTTTTTTTTTCTAAATTGAACCTCGGTTCCCTCCTGTGTAAAATGGAACTGCCACCACCTACCTGTGTTACAGAAGGTCTGTCAGAATGAAACAAGGGTAAAGAGACATGCACTAAAGCATCGTGTATATATATTATTAACTCACCCAGTGATTGTTCATCTCTAACCCATTCGTGCTTCCTATTCAATCTCTCCCTCTCATAATAACCCTTTTGACAAGTACATGCATTGAACCCTTCCAATACAATCATCACTGCAGTGAGCTAGGAAGAGAGCATGGCAATATGTTAAACAAAGATGGAAAGTTCCAGAAGAGTCAATGTCCCACATTCACGACTCTCCAGAAAAAGAGATGGGCAGGAGAATTCTGTCACATTGTCTTAGGAGAATTGATGCATCTTGTTTTACAGAGCTGTTTCCAGAACAGAAGAACTTATTTAATTGCCTGAACTTCTTTTTTCTTTTAATTCTGTAGTGTGGCCTGCAGCCTAGTAGTAAGTAGAGTGTATCTTTAACGAAGCCAGTAAATAAACTTTTTTAAAAAAGAAGTGTCTGATTTACTGGGAAAATACAGTGCTCTATAAATTCAAGATACTGCTTTACAACTGCTTGCCCACCATGGCCCACGCTTCCTTGGTAGAGGGCCATTTCTGAACATCAGATCATTGGCGATTTACAGGAGGACAGGGGGTACTTTAAACTCAGTTCAGGCCTTTTAACTCAGTTGCATGCCACCAGGCAAAATAAATGGGAGGTTCTAAAGATTAATGAAAGCTTGTGTGCATGAAAGGATGCAGTATACAGTAGACACTCAATAAAGGCTTGTTTAGTTCCTTCTTGGCTGTCTTTTCTTTATTGGACTGAGTCCCCAGCTGCACGAAGTAGCAGGCATTTCATCAATGTTTGTACACATCTTCTCTGCAGGCTAAATACTGAGCAAATCAGCTTTTTAAAATAGATACTACCTCCATTTATTTGGCAAAAGACTTGCTGACAAGACACCCAGGAGCATCTGAAATTTCATCTAGACAAAGAGGGCAGGGACAAGGAGCTCTGTTTTTCCCATTCCGAGCTTCCCACTGCATTCCTCCCACACTCAGGCAGGCACACACATCCCAGCACATGTGCGCCACCGCGATAAGGAGGCTTTCAAACGCGCAATTCATCACCTTGGCCCCGGATGGAAGGAGAGTGCGTGTGTGTGTGTGTGTGAGTGTGTGTGCATGCACGCGTGCCACACTCTCGCACGCACGCGCTCCCGAGGGCTTTTGTAGCCCCACCTCTGACACAATGGAGTGAAAGCACAGAGCTCACAAAGGGAGAGGAAAGGAAGGGAAGGGAAGAAAAGTGCCCACTTTGGCTGCCTCCGTATGACTCTGGCTGCTCCACCTCAGCCCGTTAACCAGTTAAGGGTATGCTAAAGGACAGCAGGAAAGGAGAGAAGCGTCCAGCCTGTAGCCCTGATGCAGGAGGAAACAAACATTAATCACAGCAGTCCCTGTGGGAGCAGGGGTTGTGCCCTGATGCTCTTTGGTGGAGTTTCATGAAGTCATGAAGCCCGCGGAGGCAGCCAGGATGCTAATATCCTCTCCCAGAATCCTCTGGGCCGCTCAGGCCAGCCCCGGCCAGTGAGATGCAGCCTCCCCAGGCACCCATGTGTGGCTCCTAGAGCTAACCACTCACCCTTTTTGGTGGAGTTCTTGGGAAAGTGGGAATTAAACGAATCCACATTTATGGAGATCCACTTGGTGTCAGACACTTCCATCGGGTTACTTAGTGTAAGCCTCACAAGAGCCCTGGGAAAATATCTTTCTGGTTATTGCTCCATGTGTGGAGATGCTGAAAACTAAGATGCAGAGAAGGGATGTGGTTTTGGTTTCCAGGCACACTCAGCTGGTAAGTGGTGAATGGAGAATTCAAATCTAGTGGGTTTTTTTTTTTTTTTTTTTCTTTTATTGGATACCCAAAGTATTGTGTTTTCCTTTTACAGCACAACTGGCATTCGCTTTCTGCCACAGATTCCTGGATCCTATATGATACAAGAGTTCTGGGTGGGGACTAGGAATCTACATTTTATTACAAAATTCTTTTTTCCTTTATTTTACTATGATAGCTTTATTGAGGTGTAATTTAACTACAATAAATTGCATATGTTTACAATTTACATTTGACAAGTTTTAGCATTTGTATATAGGCTTCCCAGGTAGCACAGTGATAAAGAATCCACCTGCTAATGCAGAAGGACCAATCCCTGGGTTCCAATCCCTGGCCTGGGAAGATCCCCTGGAGGAGAAAATGGCACCCCGCCCCACTATTCTTGCCTGGGAAATCCCATGGACAGAGGAGCATGGCAGGCTAAAGTCCTCGGGGTTGCAGAGTCAGATGCAACTGAGTAACTGAGCACTCACACAAACATTTATAGACACCCCTGAAACCATCACCACAATCAACATAGTAATGTATTTAGCCCCCAAAGGTTTCCTCACGCCCCTTTGTAATCTTTCACCAACCCATCTCATCCCATCCCCAGGCCACCACAGATATACTTTCTGTCACTGTGAATTAGTTTGCATTTTCTGGAATTTTATATTGGAATCATATGGAATGTACTTCTTTTTTAATCTGGCTTTTGTCACTCAGTATGACTATCTAGAGATGCATTCATGTGTATCAATGCATCCTCTTATTGTTGAGTAAATTCTGTCCTAAGGCTATGGCACAATTTGTTGGTCCATTCACCTGTTAGTGAATATTAAGGTTGTTTCTAGTTTGATGTTTTTACAAAGATACCTTCCATGAGCACCGGCTTTAAACTTTCTTAATAAGACAATGAACAATTCAATTTAAAAACTGGGAAAAAATTAAATAGACACTTCCCCAAAAAGATATACAAATGGCAAGTAATCAAATGAAAAGATGCTCAACACTATTAGTCACTGAAAGTGAAAGTGTCAGTCGCTCAATAGTGACAGACTCCTTGCAACCCCATGAACCCATAGCCTGCCAGGCTCCTCAGTCCATGGAATTTTCCAGGCAGGATTACTGTAGTGGGTTGTCATCATTTCCTTCTCTAGGGGATCTTCCCGACCCAGGCATCAAACCCAGGTCTTCCATAATGCAGGCAGATTCTTTACCATCTGAGCCACCAGGGAAGCCTTTCATTAGTCACTAGCAAAATTCAAATTAAAACCATAAGGAGGTATTACTACACTACTATTGGAATGACTCGGAAAAAACAATCACTTATAATGATAATCTTTAGGTCCGTTCATATTGCTGCAAATGGAATTATTTCATTCTTTTTTATAGCTGAGTAGTATTCCATTGTATATATGTACCACATCTCCTTTATCCATTTATCTGTAATTATCAGTATGATAAGTGAGGTAAACCAGACAGAGAAAGTCAAATATCATGATATTACTTATATGTGCAATCAAAAACAAACGATACAAATGAGTTTTATTTACAAAACAAATAGACCCACAGATATAGAAATCAAACTTATGGCTAACAAAGAAGGAGGGGATAAATGAGGAGGATGGGATTAACATATGCACAGAAGCACCACGGCTGCAAGGAACTGTGTAGAAGCGCGGCGGAGAGGAGCTACCCCTCGCCCAAGGTCAGGGGCAGCAGCTGAGAGGAGCAACCTCACGTCCAAGGAGCGGCTGCTGAGCCAGCACCGGAGGGCCGAGAGGAGCTACTACACGTTCAAGGTCAGGAGGGGCGGTCATGAGGAGATACCCCTCGTCCAAGGTAAGGAGCAGCAGCTGCACTTTGCTGGAGCAGCCACGTCCAAGGTGAGAGAAACCCAAGTAAGACAGCAGGTGTTGAGAGAGGGCATCAGACGGCAGACACACTGAAACCATAATCACAGAAAGCTAGCCGATCTGATCACATGGACCACAGCCTTGTCTAACTTAGTGAAACTAAGCCATGCCATGTGGGGCCACCCAAGACGGACGGGTCATGGTGGAGAGGTCTGACGGAATGTGGTCCACTGGAGAAGGGAACAGCAAACCACTTCAGTATTCTTGCCTTGAGAACTCCATGAACACTATGAAAAGGCAAAATGATAGGACACTGACAGAGGAACTCCCCAGGTCGTTAGGTGCCCAATATGCTACTGGAGATCAGTGGAGAAATAGCTCCAGAAAGAATGATGCCAAAGCAAAAACAATACCCAGTTGTGGATGTGACTGGTGATAAAAGCAAGGTCAGATGCTGTAAAGAGCAATATCACATAGGAACCTGGAATGTGAGGTCCGTGAATCAAGGCAAATTGGAAGTGGTCAAACAGGAGATGGCAAGATGAATGACGACATTCTAGGAATCAGCAAACTAAAATGGACTGGAATGGGTGAATTTCACTCAGATGACGATTATATCTACTACTGTGGGCAGGAATCCCTTAGAAGAAATGGAGTAGCCATCATGGTCAAAAAGAGAGTCCGAAATGCAGCCCTGGGATGCAATCTCAAAAATGACAGAATGATCTCTGTTCGCTTCCAAGGGAACCATTCAATATCACGGTAATCCAAGACTATGCCCTAACCAGTAATGCTGAAGAAGCAGAAGTTGAACGGTTCTATGAAGACCTATAAGACCTTTTAGAGCTAACACCCAAAAAAGATGTTCTTTTCATTATAGGGGACTGGAATGCAAAAGTAGGAAGTCAAGAAACACCTGGAGTAACAGGCAAATTTGGCCTTGGAGTACAGAATGAAGCAGGGCAAAGGCTCATAGAGTTTTGCCAAGAGAATACAATGGTCATAGCAAACACCCTCTTCCAACAACACAAGAGAAGAGTCTACACATGGACATCACTAGATGGTCAACACCAAACTCAGATTGATTACATTCTTTGCAGCCAAAGATGGAGAAGCTCTATACAGTCAGCAAAAACAAGACTGGGAGCTGACTGTGGCTCAGATCATGAACTCCTTATTGCCAAATTCAGACTTAAATTGAAGAAAGTAGGGAAAACCACTAGATCATTCAGGTATGACCTAAATCAAATCCCTTATGACTATACAGTGGAAGTGAGAAATAGATTTAAGGGACTAGATCTGATAGACAGAATGCCTGATGAACTATGGATGGAGGTTCGTGACACTGTACAGGAGACAGGGATCAAGACCATCTCCATGGAAAAGAAATGCAAAAAAGCAAAATCTCTGTCTGAGGAGGCCTTACAAATAGCTGTGAAAAGAAGGGATGTGTAAAGAAAAGGAGAAAAGGAAAGATATTCCTATCTGAATGCAGAGTTCCAAAGAATAGCAAGGAGAGATAAGAAAGCCTTCCTCAGCGATCAGTGCAAACAAATAGAGAAAAACAATAGAATGGGAAAGGCTAGAGATCTCATCAAGAAAATTAGAGATACCAAGGGAACATTTCAGGCAAAGATGGGTTTGATAAAGTGCAGAAATGGTATGGACCTAACAGAAGCAGAAGATATTAAGAAGAGGTGGCAAGAATACACAGAACTGTACAAAAAAGGTCTTCATGACCCAGATAATCACGATGGTGTGATCACTCACCTAGAGCCAGACATCCTGTAATGTGAAGTCAAGTGGGCCTTAGAAAGCATCACTATGAACAAAGCTAGTGGATGTGATGGAATCCCAGTTGAGCTATTTCAAATCCTAAAAGATGATGCTGTGAAAGTGCTGCACTAACTATGCCAGCAAATTTGTAAAACTCAGCAGTGGCCACAGGACTGGAAAAGGTCAGTTTTCATTCCAATCCCAAAGAAAGTCAATGCCAAAGAATGCTCAAACTACCGCACAATTGCACTCATCTCACACGCTAGTAAAGTAAAGCTCAAAATTCTCCAAGCCAGACTTCAGCAATACGTGAACCATGAAATTCCAGAAGTTCAAGCTGATTTTAGAAAAAGCACAGGAACCAAAGATCAAATTGGCAACATCTGCTGGATCATGGAAAAAGCAAGAGAGTTCCAGAAAAATATCTATTTCTGCTTTATTGACTATGCCAAAGCCTTTGACTGTGTGGATCACAAACTGTGGAAAATTCTGAAAGAGTTCGGAATACCAGATCACCTGACCTGCTTCTTGAGAAACCTATATGCAGGTCAGGAAGCAACAGTTAGAACTGGACATGGAACAACAAACTGCTTCCAAATAGGAAAAGAAGTACGTCAAGGCTGGATATTGTTACCCTGCTTATTTAACTTCTATGCAGTGTACATCATGAGAAAGCTGGACTGGAAGAAGCACAAGCTGGAATCAGAATTGCCAGGAGAAATATCAATAACCTCAGATATGCAGATGACACCACCCTTATGGCAGAGAGTGACAAGGAACTAAAAAGCCTCTTGATGAAAGTGAAAGAGGAGAGTGAAAAAGTTGGCTTAAAGCTTAACATACAGAAAATGAAGATCATGGCATCTGGTCCCATCACTTCATGGCAAATAGATGGGGAAACAGTGGAAACAGTGACAGACTTTATTTTGGGGGGCTCCAAAATCACTGCAGATGGTGATTGCAGCCATGAAATTAAAAGACGCTTACTCCTTGGAAGGAAAGTTATAACCAACCTAGACAGCATATTAAAAAGCAGAGACATTACTTTGCCAACAAAGGTCTATGTAGTCAAGGCTATGGTTTTTCCAGTGGTCATGTATGGATGTGAGAGTTGGACTGTGAAGAATGCTGAGCACCAAAGAATTGATGCTTTTGAACTGTGTTGTTGGAGAAGACACTTGAGAGTCTCTTGGACTGCAAAGAGATCCAACCAGTCCATCATAAAGGAGATCGGTCCTGGGTGTTCATTGGAAGGACTGATGTTGAAGCTGAAACTCCAGTACTTTGGCCACCAGATGCAAAGAGCTGACTCATTGGAAAAGACCCTGATGCTGGGAGGGATTGGGGGCAGGAGGAGAAGGGGACGACAGAGGATGAGATGGCTGGATGGCATACTGACTCGATGGACATGAGTTGGTGAGGGACAGGGAGGCCTGGCGTGCTGTGATTCATGGGGTCGCAAAGAGTTGGACACGACTGAGCAACTGAACTGAACTGGACTGATACATAAAATAGATGACCAACAGATCTACACCTGAAAGTAACACAACTATAAGCCAATTGTACTTTAATTTAAAGACAACAGAGGCCAGCATCATGAGTGTTGTGAGCATACGGAGCAACTGGAACCCTCCTAGGTGGCTGCTCTGTGAGCGCTCGGTCCCTCAGTCATGTGTGGCTTTTTGTGACCCCAGGACTGTAGCCCACCAGGCTCCTCTGTCCATGGAACTCTCCAGACAGGAACACTGGCGTGGGTTGCCATTCATTTCTCCAGGGAATCTTCCCAACCCAGGGATCAAACCTGCATTTGAGGCAGATTCTTCTACTGGTTGAGCCACCAGGGAAGCCCCCAGTTTAGCTCACTATTTAGCTAAATTTGTTTAGTTCTCCATTTTATTCCTATGATCCACAAGAGGTAGTGTTGATGACTCCCAGCTTCCGGGAATCTATGTCTATGATCTCAAAGAACTCCATAAGGAGCATACCCACCCTCCTTGAAAACATGGAATTAACTCTACAGAGCAGTTTATGTTTTCCCCTGTAATTCATAGTTTTCCCCTGTAAAGAGCATCCATTCTTCTTCTAAGCAGGTACCCAGGCACAACAGTGACTGGTATACACACACACACACACACACACACACACTCACACCCACACACATTTTAAATTTAAAAAGTTAATGTCTCCAAGATTGAGGGAGCCAGAATTGTCATTAAACTCTTGCAGACACAAAGGCCCTCTGCTGCTTTGCAGCCACGTGAGACTGTATTTTACTTATCTGGATCCCTTTTGTCTGGAATTATTTCCTCATTTTGAATAACCTGCAAAATGTAAGGCTGCAAACAGAGAATTGTCGGCCTCCCTTATTTGGAAATGGATTTGTCATTTGCAGTCAGTCCCTATACCTGGGGCAGTTTGGGATCAAAAACAGTTTTCAAGGCTTCATTTATTACCACTCTTTAAAGAACTCACCCTTTGATCAAGAGCCTGGGGATTCCATGCTTTGCCCCCTCGAAATGTGTTCCCACCCCCAAGATCCCAGCGCTGTTTTTGTTTCTTTTGAAAGCCCTGTTTACTTCGGAAATTCAGCAATTGCTCCCGAAGTTCCTTTGATGTCTATTGAATTTAATATATTTCATTGCATTATGGAAAAGCTATTTCAGCTTTTGGTATCAGCATCTTCTTGATATGCCGAGGGGTCTTTTTGTTGGGTTTTGTGTGTGTGGTTGTTGATTTGAGTTGTTGAATTTTTTTTTTTTTAAGAATGATTTTAAGACTTTTGTTCTTTTTTTTTTAAAGACTAGCCAAAGGATGAGCAAGCAATGAGATTGACATCTCCTACAAATTAGAATTCTCCATTTGAGTCTAGGAACAGGTGACAAGAAGAAATATTTTTTTAATTCTCCCCGTTTTCACTAATTCCGATTGTCCCAGCATTGCCTCCACAATAAACCAACAAAGGCTACGTTTTAGGAACTTTGTATCTATCAATAATCAATCAACTGCTTACTATTTACTTGTTAGTAAACCAAGCATTTTGCTAGTCAAGTCACTTAAAGTGTAACTGAGAAATTTTATGTACATACATATGTGTGTATAAAATTTCTCAAGATTCTCAGTATTCTCAAGAATACTGTAGTGGATTGCCTTTCCATTCTCCAGGGGTCTTCCTGACCCAGGGATGAAATCCATGTCTCCTGCATTGCAGGCAGACTCTTTACCATCTGAGACAGCAGGGAAACCCAATATTTATATATTTGTATATATATATATATATATATATATACATGTATTATATATATAAAATCAGACACTAATCTAAGAAATATACTTGTTTTTTATAATCTTACCTCCCATTTTTGGTGTAACCATATGATTTACCATCTAAAGACGCTGTCAAAGACACTTTGACAGTAAAAGGGGGCACCGTTAATAATTAATAATAGCTAGTGAAAAGGAGCACCATTAGCAATACTAGGACAACAAATATTAGCCAAGACTAGTGAGGATGTATGGTCATGCTGTCTGTATTGCAGATGAGGAAACTGAAGCACAAAAAAGTTAAGCCACTTACACAAAGACACAACAGCTAGCAGATGGCAGACAAGTTGTGAACTCACTGTATTCGCCTGCAGCCACCACTCTACACCACACTGAATTTGCCCAGTCTTCTGGGACCGAATCACAAGAACTAAGAGCCGCCTGAATGTGTGCCTCAGCCACAGATGTGCCGTCAGTACGGGCAGGTCCAGGCGTCCCAGCCCTAAGAGGGATCGAGAGGATGCTCTCTGGTCCTGTTACACAGAGCCATGGTAGAAGAGGAGACATCTAGATTATAGTCCCAACCTGCCGTTCAGTCACTGCGTCCCGGGGACAAGTCACTTCCCCCCACTTTATCCTGGACCTTTACAGTCTGCAGTTAACCCAACGCGCCTGCAGCACCGCCCACGTGACCCCAACAGTAACCATACATCCAAAGCCTCACCTGCTCAGGATCTCACACACACACAAAGATGATGGGAGTGGGATCCTCTGTTGCCTATGGACAGGCTCTAGAGTTCTTCTGTGGCTCCTGATTGAGGTGGTTTGGGTGATCTGTGGTGATCCTGGCCTGTAAGTATGTGAGAAGCCACAGGTGGGCAATCTTTCCAACAGAGAGTGGGGATAATCTGAGCCACAGCTACATTCTGGGCTCTTCTCTAGTTCTGAAACCAGGTCCTGACCCCCTCATTAGACCGAGGTCCTGGTGCCCTCATCCCCTCCCTAGGACCACCTACAGGCCCTCACCTTGTACCCCAGCCTGTCCCCGCAGGTCTGACTCTGGATGGGCTGCACCAAGCTTGAGCTGCCTCAGTCTCCTTAGATCTTGCTCTTGGACGTCTGGCTTTACCGCACCCTTACCCTGACTATCCCTCTGTCTGGGTAGCTCTGTCTAGCTTTGACCTACAGGTGGCCTCAGTGGGTCCTTCCTCCCCATGTGAGTTTTCAGTGTGGTTCATGGTCAGGGCTGACCAGCTATGGCCACCCCCACATCCCCTGAGTTACCAAGTCCTGCTGAATTTACTTCCCAACCTAGATCCCATACCTCTCGTCTTCCACTTAACGTGAGCTATACTTATCAGCTAGTCTTCTAGCTCAGATCTCTTCTGTGCTTTGACTCTCTCTTTCCCTTCATGAATTCCCCCGGCTCACCATGTCAAGACTATGATTCTAAACCTATGTGTGATTCCATCATCCTCTATGTGTGAACCTTCATTGTATTCCCAGCATAAAGACCAAATGCCCTAGCACCGTTTCAAGGCTTGCACTGACCAAGGGCCAACCTGCTTTAGAACCTTCTCACACTTTTGAATCCTCTCACACCCCTCCCTCCTGCTTTCTCAGAGTACCCCCTGGTGTTCCAGGCATGGTGTTCCAGGAGTGTTCCTGCTCCCCAAACAATGCATGCCTTCAACACCTCTCCTTTTTCAGGGCTGAGAATGCCAACCCTCCCTGCAATAAACTCAGAATCCTTCTCGCCCCTTGGGCATGCCTCAGATAGCGCAGATAAACAGTCCTCCTCACTCCCAGCCTCCATTAGAGCCTGTCCCTCACTGCCAAAGGATCCCAGCACTCTCTGATAAAGCTTATTTCACTGCCTTCACAAACTGGCTGAGAGTGCAGTTCTGACAGTGCTTATCTGTCTCCCCAGAGAGGAAAGCTTTCCACATTTGCATCTCCCACAACACCCAGCCCCATATACACCCCCTTAAAGGGGCTCTGTATGCATGCATAGGTTTGACCTTTAAGCCAGAGTGAAAAACATCCTCGTACCTGGCCTCCTCCCCTCCTGAAGAGCCCTGAGCCCTTGTAGCAACATGGTCCATCTGCGGGACTGGAACCCTAGGCAGCAGATGCAGCCAGCAACAGGCGCCTGGGAAGACTCGTCATATCTGCTGAAGAAACCTGCTTAGAGATTTCCCTGGTGCTGCAGTGGTTAAGAACCCACCGGCCAATGCAGGGTACACCAGTTCAATCCCTGGTCCGGGAAGATCCCACATGTTGCGGGGCAACTAAACCTGTGCGCTACACTACTGAAGCCCGCAGGCCCACGAGCCAGCGCTCCACAAGAGAAGCCGCCGCAAGAAATAGCCCTGCACCGCAACTGGAGAGCAGCCCCGCTCACTGCAACTAGAGAAAGCCCACTCACAGCAACAGAGACCCAGTGAAGCCAAAAATAATAGATAAATAAATAGAATCTTTTTAAAAAAGAAACCTGCTTAGAGGGGAGCCCTGGATGCTAGTCAACCCCAAGACAGGGAAAGGAAGAATAAGAAAGACTCGCCTTGCTCTATGCATGTGCCCCACTCCTTTGAAAGCTTTTCCCTGCCAGCAGCCAACCGAGGGAGTGGGAGTCTTGGCTGCTGAGTAGGTGTTGGAAGGTCCAGAGTTTTTTTCCATCTCCTCCCTTTCTCCAAAGCCCTGGCCCTCTTATATTTGTTGCAGTTTGGCTGCCAAGCC
The DNA here is from genome assembly GCF_963930625.1 of Muntiacus reevesi. Classification (NCBI taxonomy): domain Eukaryota; kingdom Metazoa; phylum Chordata; class Mammalia; order Artiodactyla; family Cervidae; genus Muntiacus; species Muntiacus reevesi. The sequence goes on from NC_089258.1 coordinate 1,542,330, forward strand.
TTTTTCAAAGACACAGCATTAATTCCGCTTGCAGGACAAGTGGGATCAGGCATTTGGAAAAGAAAAGAAATATGTAATTCAGGAGCTGAGGCTGCCACACACAAAGACCATCGGGGAAGGCAAACCAAAGGGAGCCTTTATTTTTCTGTTGTTTCATTTTTCAACAGACCTAAGGTCACTGCAAGCAGCAGCCATTAGCCTAATTAGACCCTGGGAATGAGAAAACGGAGGGAGCACTCCAATGGGGGAACAGACGGGAGGGGCAAAGACAGTAATTGAAGCCAAATAATGAATATTAAACTCTTGTAAGTAATGTTTAATTAAGTTATTCTACAATTGAGGCTTTTTGCAAATATTACCATGGGATTCAAAGGAGTACATTAAGTGCGTGGAAAAATCACTAAACAGAGAATACAGGCTGCCTTCTTCGCCTCTAGTCTGTGGCTCTGCTTAATCTGCACAGAAATTCCATGAGCTAAAGGCTAAAGGAAGTCACATAAACACATGTCCCCAACTCCCTACTTTTGCCCATACACAGTTTCCACACCATCACATGGCCCTGCAGCTTATCACCATATTACAGTTGAAAACTTCTATTTGTCAAGAGATTGTATCAGAAGTGAAAAGGATAAGCCAAAACTTGAGAGGATTTTGCAAGCCACATCACCAAATTCAAGTTACATTTTTCAAAATATATAATGGTCTACTTACCCAACGGAAACATGGCAAAAGATATGAATAGGCAATTCACAGAAGAAAAAGATGCAGTTAAAATACAAAAAAAGAAAAAAAAAGTCAAGCTCACTTGACATCAGAAAAATGCACAATCTGAGATGCTACCATGTCATATCCATCAGATTAATGACAACAGAGAATTATTGTCTCATAATGCTAAGTGTTGGTGAGGATACGGAGAGATAGGAATGTGTAACTAACACACACTAGTATAGTTACACTAGGGAGCAATTTGGCACCAACAGCAAAGCTGGTCGGTAGGCTATGATGTATAGGGTTGCAAAGAACTGGACACAACTGAAGTGACTTTGCACACACGCACAGCAAAGTTTAAGATGTGTGTACTTAAAACCCAGGAGATCAATTAAAAGTGTATACTAGATTGTTAGAGAGGTGTACAAAAATATTCAATGCAGCATTATTTATACAGCAGAAACTGGAAACAAACTCACGCCCATAAACAAGATAATGGGCATATAAATTGAGGAATCTTCACATAATGAAAAACTACTTAGGAGTGAAAGAAAATTAATATATGATATGAATAAATCTCTTAAACATAGTTTTAAGTAAAACTCAAAACCTAAACAAAGTTTTTTTAAAGTGGCAGAAGAATATAATACATTATGGTATAATTCATGTAAAATTTAAAATCTACAGACCATAATATTTAGAGACACAAATACACATATGCTGAAGAATTGATGCCTTTTAACTGTGGTGCTGGAGAAGACTCTTGAAACTCCCTTGGACAGCAAAGAGATCAAACCAGTGAACCTCAAGGGAGATCAACAATGAGTATTCACTGCAAGGACTGATGCTGAAGCTGAAGCTCCGGTATTTTGGTCATCTGATAGGAACAGACGACTCATTGGGAAAGCCCCCTATGCTGGGAAAGATTGAGGGCAGAAGGAGAAGAGGGCATCAGAAGATGAGATGGCTGGATGGTGCCACCAATGCAATGAATATGAACTTGGGCAAATTTTGGGAGATGGTGAGGGACAGGGAGGCTTGGAGTGCTGCAGTCCATGACGTGCAAAGAGTAGGACAAAACTGGGCAACTGAACAACAACAGCAATACATTCCTATGCCTTCAGTTATTTCATGATATTTTTAATTGGTAATGATCATATTTTTAAACAGACATCAACAAGATCCCATGCTCCTGGAAGAAGAGACTTGAAAATTCACCCGAGAATGGAAGAGCACGTATGATCAGGGGGTAAAATGCAAGCACATTTGGGACACAATCCAGGTGAGGGAATTGAGGGTCATGAAATGTTGTTCTTTCTGAAATCTCTACCAGAGAAGCACCCGAAGTTCAAGTGGACTGAAAGCCATTTGATCCTGGAGCAGGCACAAATCGGACAAGGAAAGTCAGCATGGTGCTCAACTCAGCCCTGTTAAGTAAGAGGACTTGAGGGTGGGAGACGGAATCCACTGCCCAAGAAGGATCAGTTAGGTTTTTCTTGCCAACTGAATAGAGGCGAAACTCTAACTTTTCTGTACATTCAGAATTTAACAGATACATCGAGATTCAGCTGCCGCGAGTATGGCAGTATTTTCTGAGCGCCGACAGAGACCTCAGTTTCTTATTAGAGCTTGAGAATCCCTAGCAAACATTAGTCTTGGAGATTCTCATCATTGGTCAGAAGAGATGCTGCAGACACAAAAACTGCCAGCAGAAATATTTGAACCTCTTTTAGTTGGATTTACTAGATGAAGTCTTTGGGAGGAATTGCAATAAATTTATATTTTTTTATAAAGGATAGCCATCATAAATACATCTTTAGCTGGACTTTAAAAATTCAGAGGATGGTATTATTATCCATAGAGGAATACCTACTCCCCTATTTATTTACTGAAAAAAAGAAGTAAAGAAAGCAGGCAGAAAACCTAGTAAATCATAGTATTAGCTGACCTTGACTTTGGGTAGCCCTCTCTCGATCCAAGCATAAATAATCCCAATTCTATAATTAGGGGACTGCTCTAGACCACAGGTCAGCTAAACTTGATCCATCACCTATTTCTCTATGACTTGCAAGAGAAGAATGCCTTTTGTATTTATAAATAATTTTAAAAAATCAAAGGAAGAATATTTTGTGAGACATGAAAAGTATACATATATGTGAGTGTCCATAATACAGTTTGCTGTTGTTGTTTGCTAATACACACAATTTTAAGTAATTTTTATTCAAGTATAATTGATTTACAATGTTGTATTACTTTCTTCTGTACAGCAAAGTAAACCATATACATATATCAGTTCAGTTCAGTCGTTCAGTCGGGTCCAACTCCGTGCGACCACATGAACCACAGCACACAAGGCCTCCCTGTCCATCACCAACTCCCAGAGTCCACCCAAACCCATGTTCACTGAGTCGGTGATGCCATCCAGCCATCTCATCCTCTGTCATCTCCTTCTCCTCCTGCCCCCAGGCGTTCCCAGCATCAGGGTCTTTTCCAATGAGTCAGCTCTTTGCATCAGGTGGCCAAAGTATTGGAGTTTCAGCTTCAGCATCAGTCCTTCCAATGAATATTCAGGACTGATTTCCTTTATGATGGACTGGTTGGATCTCCTTGCAGTCCAAGGGACTCTCAAGAGTCTTCTCCAACACCACAGTTCAAAGCTTCAATTCTTCGATGCTCAGCTTTCTTTATAGTCCAACTCTCACATCCATACATGACCACAGGAAAAACCATAGCCTTGACTAGATGGACCTTTGTTGACAAAGAATGTCTCTGTTTTTTAATATGCTGTCTAGGTTGGTCATAACTTTCCTTCCAGAGAGTAAGTGTCTTTTAATATCATGGCTGCAATTGCCATCTGCAGTGGTTTTGGAGCCCAAAAAAATAAAGTCAGCCACTGTTTCCACTATTTCCCCATCTATTTCCCATGAAGTGATGGGACCAGATGCCATGATCTTAGTTTTCTGAATGTTAAGCTTTAGACAACTTTTTCACTCTCCTCTTTTACTTTCATCAAGAGGCTTTTTAGTTCTTCTTCACTTTTTGCCATAAGAGTGGTGTCATCTGCATATCTGAGGTTATTGATATTTCTCCTGGCAATCCTGATTCCAGCTTGTGCTTCCTCCAGCCCAGCGTTTCTCATGATGTACTCTGCATAGAAGTTAAATAAGCAAGGTGACAATATACAGTCTTGATGTACTCCTTTTCTTATTTGGAAGCAATCTGTTGTTCCATGTCCAGTTCTGTTGCTTCCTGACCTGCATATAGGTTTCTCAAGAGGCAGGTCAGGTGGTCTGGTATTCCCATCTCTTGAAGAATTTTCCACAGTTTATTGTGATCCACACAGTCAAAGGCTTTGGCAGAGTCAGTAAATGAGAAATAGATGTTTTTCTGGAAATCTCTTGCTTTTTCGGTGATCCAGCAGATGTTGGCAATTTGATCTCTGGTTCCTCTGCCTTTTCTAAATCCAGCTTGAACATCTGGAAGTCCACAGTTCACATATTGCTGAAGCCTGGCTTGGAGAATTTTGAGCATCACTTGGCTAGCATGTGAGATGAGTGCAATTGTGCAGTACTTTGAGCATTCTTTGGGATTACCTTTCTTTTGGATTGGAATGAAAACTGACCTTTTCCAGTCCTGTGGCCACTGCTGACTTTTCCAAATTTGCTGGTATATTGAGTGCAGAACTTTCACAGCATCATCTTTTAGGATTTGAAATATCTCAACTGGAATTCCATCACATCCACTAACTTTGTTCGTAGTGATGCTTTCTAAGGCCCACTTGACTTCACATTACAGGATGTCTGGCTCTAGGTGAGTGATCACACCATCATGATTATATGGGTCGTGAAGACCTTTTTTGTGCAGTTTTTCTGTGTATTCTTGTCACCTCTTCTTAATATCTTCTGCTTCTGTTAGATCCCTAGCATTTCTGTCCTTTATTGAGCCCATTTTTGCATGAAATGTTTCCTCAGTATCTCTAATTTTCTTGAAGAGACCTCTAGTCTTTCCCATTCTGTTGTTTTCCTCTATTTCTTTGCATTCATCACTGAGGAAGGCTTTCTTATCTCTCCTGGTTATTCTTTGGAACTCTGCATTCAAATGGATATATCTTTCCTTTTCTCCTTTTCTTTACACTTCCCTTCTTTTCACAGCTATTTGTAAGGCCTCCTCAGGCAGCCATTTTGCTTTTTTGCATTTCTTTTCCATGGAGATGGTCTTAATACCTGTCTCCTGTACAATGTTACAAACCTCCATCCATAGTTCATCAGGCACTCTGTCTATCAGATCTAGTCCCTTAAATCTATTTCTCACTTCCACTGTATAGTCATAAGGGATTTGATTTAGGTCATACCTGAATGGTCTAGTAGTTTTCTCCATTTTCTTCAATTTAAGTCTAAATTTGGCAATAAGGAGTTCATGATCTGAGCCACCGTCAGCTCCTGGTCTTGTTTTGCTGACTATATAGAGCTTCTCTATACATCTTTGGCTGCAAAGAATATAATCAATCTGATTTCAGTGTCCACCATCTGGTGATGTCCATGTGTAGGGTCTTCTCTTGTGTTGTAGGAAGAGGGTGTTTGCTATGACCATTGAGTTCTCTTGCCAAAACTCTATTAGTCTTTGCCCTGCTTCATTCTGTACTCCAAGGCCAAATTTGCCTGTTTCTCCAGGTATTTTTTGACTTCCTACTTTTGCATTCCAGCTCCCTATAATGAAAAAGACATCTTTTTTGGGTGTTAGTTCTAGAAGATCTTGTAGGTCTTAATAGAACTGTTCCACTTCAGCTTCTTCAGCATTACTGGTTGGGGCATAGACTTGGATTACTGTGATATTGAATGGCTTGCCTTGGAAACAAACAGGAATCATTCTGCCATTTTTGAGATTGCATCCAAGTACTGCATTAAGGACTCTTTTGTTGACTATGATGGTACTCCATTTCTTCTAAGGGATTCTTGCCCACAGTAGTAGATATAATGGTTATCTGAGTTAAATTCACCCACTCCAGTCTATCTTGGTTCACTGATTCCTAGAATGTCAATGTTCACTCGTCATCTCTTATTTGACCACTTCCAATTTGCCTTGATTCATGGACCTTACATTCCGGGTTCCTATGCAATATTGCTCTTTACTAGCATCAAACCTTGCTTCTATCACCAGTCCCATCCACAACTGGGTGTTGTTTTCGCCTTGGCTCCAACCCTTCATTCTTATATATATATATTCTCTTTTTTATATCCTTTTCCCATATTACAGAGTATTGAGTAGAGTTCCCTGTGCTGTACAGTAGGTCCTTATTAGTTATCTATTTTATATACAGCAGTGTGTATGTGTTAATCCCAATTTATCCCTCCCTCTCCCCCTTGGTGACCCTTAATTTGTATTGTGTTTGGCTGCTTCTGCACTTTACTGGCAGAATTGAGTGGATGGGATAGAGACTGTAGTCTCTATATTTACTGTTGGACTCTTTACAAGAAAGATTTATTAATCCCTGGTCTACAGTTCAGTTCAGTTCCGTCGCTCAGTCGTGTCCAACTCTTTGCGACCTCATGAATCGCAGCACACCAGGCCTCCCTGTCCATACCAACTCCCAGAGTTTACTCAAACTCATGCCCATCGAGTCAGTGGTGCCATCCAGCCATCCCATCCTCTATCATCCCCTTCTCCTCCTGCTCCCAATGCCTCCCAGCATCAGGATCTTTTCCAAGAACCATACAATTGCACTCATCTCACAGGCTAGTAAAGTAATGCTCAAAATTCTCCAAGCCAGGCTTCAGCAATGTGTGAACCATGAACTTCCAGATGTTCAAGCTGGTTTTAGAAAGGGCAGAGGAACCAGAGATCAAATTGCCAACATTCGCTGGATTATCGAAAAAGGAAGAGAGTTCCAGAAAAGCATCTATTTATGCTTTATTGACTACGCCAAAGCCTTCAATGGTGTGGATCACAATAAACTGTGGAAAATTCTTCAAGACATGGGAATACCAGACAGCCTGACTTGCCTCTTGAGAAACCTATATGCAGGCCAGGAAGCAACAGTTAGAGCTGGACATGGAACAACAGACTGCTTCCAAATAGGAAAGGAGTGCATCAAGGCTGGATATTGTCACCTTGCTTATTTAACTTCTATGCAGAGTACATCATGAGAAACGCTCAGCTGGAAGAAGCACAAGCTGGAATCAAGATTGCCAGGAGAAATATCAGTAACCTCAGATATGCAGATGACACCACCCTTATTGCAGAAAGTGAAGAGGAACTAAAAAGCCTCTTGATGAAAGTGAAAGAGGAGAATGAATAAGTTTGTTTAAAGCTTAACATTCAGAAAACTAAGATCATGGCATCTGGTCCCATCACCTCATGGGAGATAGATGAGGAGACAGTGGAAACAGTGGCTGACTTTATTTTTGGGGGCTCCAAAATCACTGCAGATGGTGACTGCAGCCATGAAATTAAAAGACGCTCACTCCTTGGAAGGAAAGTTATGACCAACCAAGATAGCATGTTAAAAAGCAGAGACATTACTTTGCCAACAAAGGTCTGTCTAGTCAAGGCTATGGTTTTTCCAGTGGTCATGTATGGATGTGAGATTTGGACTGTGAAGAAAGCTGAGCGCCGAAAAATTGATATTTTTGAACTGTGGTGTTGGAGAAGACTCCTGAGAGTCCCTTGGACTGCAAGGAGATCCAACCAGTCCATCCTAAAGGAGATCAGTCCTGGGTGTTCATTGGAAGGACTGATGTTGAAGCTGAAACTCCAGTACTTTGGCCACCTCATGTGAAGAGTTGACTCATTGGTCTACAGTAGCAACGTCAAAAAAAAAAAAAAAAAAAAAAAAAATACAATGCCAGCCAGATATGAAATGTAAGAGTTTCCAGTTGTCACATCAAAGAAAAAAAGAAAAAGACCTGAAATCAATTGTAACGATACATCCGATTTAACTCAATCTACCCCACAAATCCAATGTGTAATCAATATAAAGAATTTGGGGTGAGATATTTTACATTATTTTTTTCCTGCTAAGTCTCCAAAATTGGATGTGCATTTCGTACTTCCAGTGCATCTCAATTTGGCCAGGTACACTCCAAGTGCTCAATGGCCTCATGAGGTCAAAGGGTACTGTGCCAGACAGCATAGAGTCAGATTACCTCTGAGGTCCTTTTCAGCTTTAACATTATAAGATCTAAAATATGTATCAGCTTAAAAAAACAAAATTTCACACCTATCTTACTCAAACTCTTCCAGAAAATTTCAGATGAAGGTAAACTTCCAAACTCATTCTATGAGGCCACCATCACCCTAATTCCAAAACCAGACAAAGATGCCACAAAAAAAGAAAACTACAGGCCAATATCACTGATTAACATAGATGCAAAAATCCTTAACAAAATTCTAGCAAACAGAATCCAACAACATATTAAAAAAATCATACAGCATGACCAAGTGGGCTTTATCCCAGGAATGCAAGGATTCTTTAATATCCACAAATCAATCAACGTAATACACCACATTAACAAATTGGAAGATAAAAACCATATGATTATCTCAATAGATGCAGAGAAAGCCTTTGACAAAATTCAACACTCCTTTATGATTAAAACTCTCCAGAAAGCAGGAATATAAGGAACATACCTCAACATAATAAAAGCTATATATGACAAACCCACAGCAAGCATCACCCTCAATGGTGAAAAATTGAAAGCATTTCCTCTGAAATCAGGAACAAGACAAGGATGCCCATTTTCACCACTACTATTCAACATAGTGTTGGAAGTTTTGGCCACAGCAATCAGAGCAGAAAAAGAAGTAAAAGGAATCCAGATAGGAAAAGAAGAAGTGAAACTCTCGCTGTTTGCAGACGACATGATCCTCTACATAGAAAACCCTAAAGACTCTTCCAGAAAATTACTAGAGCTAATCAATGAATATAGTAAAGTTGCAGGATATAAAATTAACACACAGAAATCCCTTGCATTCCTATATACTAACAATGAAAAAACAGAAAGAGAAATTAAGGAAACAATACCATTCACCATTGCAACAAAAAGAATAAAACACTTAGGAGTATATCTACCTAAAGAAACAAAAGACCTATACACAGAAAACTATAAAACATTGATGAAAGAAATCAAAGAGGACACAAACAGATGGAGAAACATACCGTGTTCATGGATTGGAAGAATCGATATTGTCAAAATGGCTATTTTACCCAAAACAATCTATAGATTCAATGCAATCCCTATCAAGTTACCAACGGTATTTTTCACAGAACTAGAACAAATAATTTCACAATTTGTATGGAAATTAAAAAAACCTCCAATAGCCAAAGTAATCTTGAGAAAGAAGAATGGAACTGGAGGAATCAACCTGCCTGACTTCAGACTCTATTACAAAGCCACAGTCATCAAGACAGTACGGTACTGGCACAAAGACAGAAATATAGATCAATGGAACAGAATAGAAAGCCCAGAGATAAATCCACGAACCTATGGATACCTTATCTTTGACAAAGGAGGCAAGGATATACAATGGAAAAAAGACAATCTCTTTAACAAGTGGTGCTGGGAAAACTGGTCAACCACTTGTGAAAGAATGAGACTAGAACACTTTCTAACACCATACACAAAAATAAACTCAAAATGGATTAAAGATCTAAATGTAAGACCAGAAACTATAAAACTCCTAGAGGAGAACATAGGCAAAACACTCTCTGACATAAATCACAGCAAGATCTTCTATGACCCACCTCCCAGAATATTGGAAATAAAAGCAAAAATAAACAAATGGGACCTAATGAAAATTAAAAGCTTTTGCACAACAAAGGAAACTATAAGTAAGGTGAAAAGACAGCCCTCAGATTGGGAGAAAATAATAGCAAATGAGGAAACAGACAAAGGATTAATCTCAAAAATATACAAGCAACTCCTGAAGCTCAATTCCAGAAAAATAAATGACCCAATCAAAAAATGGGCCAAAGAACTACACAGACATTTCTCCAAAGAAGACATACAGATGGCTAACAAACACATGAAAAGATGCTCAACATCACTCATTATCAGAGAAATGCAAATCAAAACCTCAATGAGGTACCATTACACGCCAGTCAGGATGGCTGCTATCCAAAAGTCTACAAGCAATAAATGCTGGAGAGGGTGTGGAGAAAAGGGAACCCTCTTACACTGTTGGTGGGAATGCAAACTAGTACAGCCACTATGGAAAACAGTGTGGAGATTTCTTAAAAACTGAAAATAGAACTACCATATGACCCAGCAATACCACTTCTGGGCATTCACACTGAGGAATCCAGATCTGAAAGAGATACGTGCACCCCAATGTTCATCACAGCACTGTTTATAATAGCCAGGACATGGAAGCAGCCTAGATGCCCATCAGCAGATGAATGGATAAGGAAGCTGTGGTACATATACACCATAGAATATTACTCAGCCGTTAAAAAGAATTCATTTGAATCAGTTCTAATGAGATGGATGAAACTGGAGCCCATTATACAGAGTGAAGTAAGCCAGAAAGATAAAGAACATTACAGTATACTAACACATATATAGGGAATTTAGAAAGGTGGTAACGATGGCCCTATATGCAGGGCAGAAGAAGAGACGCAGAAGTACAGAACAGACTTTTGAATTCTGTGGGAGAAGGTGAGGGTGGGATGTTTCGAAAGAACCACATGTATATTATCTGTGGTGAAACAGACCACCAGCCCAGGTGGGAGGCATGAGTCAAGTGCTCGGGCCTGGTGGGCTGGGAAGACCCAGAGGAATTGGGTGGAGAGGGAGGTGGGATGGGGGACCGGGATGGGGAATACGTGTAACTCTATGGCTGACTCATATCAATGTTTGACAAAACCCACTGAAAAATAAAAAAAAATAAAAAAATAAAGCATGTGAAAAAAAAAAAACAAAGTGGAAAAAAAACACAAAATTTCCCTTTTGACTCAGATGGTAAAGAATCTGCCTGAAATGCAGGAAACCCAGTTTGGATCCCTGAGTCAGGAAGAACCCCTGGAGAAGGGAATGGTTACCCACTCCAGCATTCTTGCCTGGAGAATCCCATGGACATAGGAGCCTGGCGGGTTACAGCAGTCTATGGGGTTGCAAAGAGAGGATTCTGGATTCATGACTGAGTGACTAACATACACAAAAAACAAAACAAAACACAAGAAATATCTCCATTCTCCAAGTTCCAATTAGAGTTACACACCTTAAAACCTTTCCTGATTCCTTCAATAGATACAGCCCTCAACTCAAGGCAGCATCACTTTTACCAATGGAGACTGCCCTCCAACCTTGAATCTTTCAGAGACCTGAACCCACAGGAGTAACAGGGCTGTTTCCAAGTAGCTGCTGCCCCTTCTCACTTCAGGTTTCATTGCCCACTGAATGACCTATGCTCCTGCCTCTCACTTTGCTGTGTCTTCGTTCTTTATGGCACCTCTCTGTGCTCCTCCTGGGGGTCTTGGCTTGGGTTTTCTCCACCTCCCCCACCCTGGGGAGACCTTATAAGGCCTTCTGGAAGTCTCCTCCCAGCCCTGTCCAAACAGCCAGGACCTCTTAGAAGAGGAGGTACATCAGGAGTAGCATAGAAATGTGAGGATAAAGGGCTTCCGAGGTGGCAAGTGGGCAAAGAACCCACCTGCCAATGCAGGAGACAAAAGAGGTGCAGGTTCGATCACTGGGCTGAGAAGAAGATCCCTTCGAGGAGGACATGGCAACCCACTCCAGTATTCTTGCCTGGAGAATCTCACAGACAGGGGAGCCTGGTGGGCTATAGTTCATAGGATCACAAAGAGTCATCACGACTGAAGTGACTTAGCATGCACACACATCAACATAAAACCTAAGTGGACCAAGGGATTAAGAAAAAAAAAATACTCTGAAAGATGATTCAGAAAATTTGAAATTAAGGGAATTGAGGAAATTAAGGAATTTGAGCATTAAGGAAAGCTTTTGAGAAGACATTTTTGAGAAAGAGATAGCAGAATTCCTGGGATTCCTAACCAAGGAGGACCACTGGTTATGAGTTGAGGGAGAGAGTTGGAAATTGAAACAGAATCCAGAAAAGCAGGCTGGGACCCCAGGAAGACTGGGCTGTGGTTCCTGCAGAGCTTCAAAGGCAGCTGGCACAACAGTCCTGAGTGGGAGGTGGAACATATCACCAAAGCCTGAGGCCTTCCTTAGTCATCAGGACCCAAAGCAGGAGATGGGGCTGAAAGGGAGCAATGGGATTTGATGCTTCAAACCTGAGTTTCTTCAGAAAGTGCATCTAAATTTTTCCCATGTCCTGATTCTGGAGGAGTGATGAAATGACCTCCGTGCAACACTGAAGTGGGCTGGGCTAGAAAAAGGGAATTATCAGAGGTGGGCTAATCAAGCATATCTCAAAAAGTAAAATACATTATTATTATAAAAACAAATGCCCATTATAATTTGTTCCAACAAATTATACATTGTTGTTGTTCCTCAGTCACTCAGCTGTGTCCGACTCTTTGTGACCCCATGGACTGTAGCACACCAGACTTCCCTGTCCTTCACCGTTTCCTGGAGTTTGCTCAAACTCGTGTCTATTGAGTCAGTGATGCCATCCAACCATCTCATCTTCTGTCATCCTCTTCTCCTCCTGCCCTCCATCTTTCCCAGCATCAAGGTCTTTTCCCATGAGTCAGCTCTTCACATCAGGTGGCCAAAGTATTGGAGTTCAGCTTCAGTATCAGTCCTTCCAATGAATATTCAGGGTTGATTTCCTTTAGGATTGACCAGTTTCATTTCCTTGCTGTCTAAGGGACTCTCAAGAGTCTTCTCCAGCACCACAATTTGAAAGCATCAATTCTTTGGCACTTAGCCTTAGTCCAACTCTCACATCCGTACATGACTACTGGAAAAACCAAACTGTACACAGAAGTATAGCAAAAACAGAAGCTTTCTAAAGTTTCTCAGCCCAGAAATAATGATTTGGAGGCTATTCTTCATTCCTGTCTTGATGTATCCTGCATTACTGAGTAGAATCATATTCTATAAGCTCATTTTCTCATAAATATCATCTGTGTGTGTGTGTGTGTGTGTGTGTGTGTGTGTGTTTATTTTAGATTAGTATCTTGATGGGGGGAGACTTGGGAAGGCTTACTCCTTTCCTTTCTCCTCCCAACCCATATACTTATATAAGAAAGGTTATCATTATTTTACAAAGAAGATCATTTTTACACACTTTTCTGCATTCTGTTTGTTTCACACTTTGTATAAATTTCTCCAAATTATTGGATTGAGAGTTCATTCATTTTTAATGTCTGCATAATATTTATGGTATGGGTGTACTGTAATTTATTCAATTATCCCCACTGATGGGCACTCCCTTTGAAACAACTTTGCATATATACTCTTACTCACCACCACTTTTATTTCCATGAGATAAATTCCCATAAGTGGGAGTGCTGGGTAGAAGGGGATATGCATTTTTTAATTTTACTAGCTATTGCCAGATTGTTTTCTAAAAAGACTGAAACAGTTTACATTTCCTTCAGCAATGTATGTGTAAATTCCCTCTGCCTTGCGTCTCCTCCACCGATAGATATTATTGGTCTTCCTGTTTGCCAGTCTGAGTGTAAAGTGATAATTCAAAATTCTACTTTTGTTTGCATTTCTCTGACTTGCAGTAAAGTTTGAGCATTTTTTAAATGTGTTTGTTGGCCCTTAGACTTGCTCTTCTGTGAGCCGCCTGTACAAGTCCTTCACATGTTTCTCTGTTTGGTTACCTTTAAGAGCTTTTTGTGTATTAAGCTATGACTCCTTTATCAATGTGACTTCTTCCTGAATTCATCACTTGGCTCCATTCTTACTTTACACTAAACTTCTGTGCACTGTTTGAGTCAGGGGATGGGATAAGAGTTAGAGATTCGGGCCTTCCCTGGTGGCCTAGCAGCCAAGACTCCGAACTCCCAATGCAGGGGACCAGGGTTCAGTCGTTGGTCAAGGAACTAGATCCCACATGCTGAACTAAAGACTTCACATACCACAATTAAAGATCCCAGATACAGCAACTAAGACTCAGCATAGTCAAATAAAATCAATTAATTAAAATTTTTTAAAAAATCAGTGATTTTAAGGGTACATAGAACAGACAACATCATGGCTCCAGATCCCCTCTGAGGATGGTGGATTCATTGGCTCAGGATGACAGAACAAAAAGCCACAGACTGGAGGCTTATACAACAGAAACTTACTTTCTCACAGTTCTAGAGCCTGGAAATCCAAGGCCTAGGTGCCAGAGGGTGGGTTTCTGGTGAAGCCTCTCTTCCCAGCTTGCAAATGGCCACCGTCTTGGTGTGTCCTCACAAAACCACTCTTCTGTGCTTCTGAGGAGAAAAAGAGTAATCTCTGGTGCCTCTTTTCTCTTAAGGACAGCAGTCCTATTGGATCAGGGCCCCACCCTTAGAAAATCATTTAACCTTAATTACTTCCTTAACCTCAGATATGCAGATGACACCACCCTTATGGCAGAAAGTGAAGAGGAACTAAAAAGCCTCTTGATGAAAGTGAAAGAGGAGAGTGAAAAGGTTGGCTTAAAGCTCAACATCCAGAAAACTAAGATCATGGCATCTGATACCATCACTTCATGGCAAATAGATGGGGAAACAGTGGAAACAATGGCTGACTTTATTTTGGGGGGCTCCAAAACCACTGCAGATGGCAATTGCAGCCATGAAATTAAAAGACGCTTACTCTCTGGAAGGGAAGTTATGACCAACTTAGACAGCATATTAAAAAGCAGAGACATTACTTTGTCAACAAAGGTCCATCTAGTCAAGGCTATGGTTTTTCCAGTGGTCATATATGGATGTGAGAGTTGGACTATAAAGAAAGCTGAGCACCGAAGAATTGATGCTTTTGAACTGTGGTGTTGGAGAAGACTCTTGAGAGTCCCTTGGACTGCAAGGAGATCCAACCAGTCCATCTTAAAGGAGATCAGTCCTGAATATTCATTGGAAGGACTGATGCTGAAGCTGAAACTCCAATACTTTGGCCACCTGATGCAAAGAGCTGACTCATTGGAAAAGACCCTGATGCTGGGAAAGATGGAGGGCAGGAGGAGAAGGAGATGACAGAGGATGAGATGGCTGGATGGCATCACTGACTCAATGGACATGGATTTGGGTGAGCTCCGGGAGTTGGTGATGGACAGGAAGGCCTGGTGTGCTGCAGTTCATGGGGGTCACAAGGAGTCAGACACAACTGAGCTACTGATCTGACTGACTTCCTTTAAGGCTCCATCTCCATATACATAGTCTCATTGGGAGTTAAGGTGTCAATATCTAAAGTTGATGGTGCACACAATTCAGTTTCTGATGCATGGGTTCTACAGAAACGAATTAACTCAGAGGGAAAACGCAGGCTTCCCAGGTGGCACAGTGGTATAGAATCTGCCTGCCAATCCAGGAGATGAAAGAGACACTGGTTCGATCCCTAGGTCAGGAAGATGCCCTGGAGTAGGAAACAGAAACCCACTCCAGTATTCTTGCCTGAAAATTCCATGGTCAGAGGAGCCTGGCAGGCTACAGTCCACAGGGTGGCAAAGAGCCGGGTATGACTGAGCAGACAGAGGAAATATGTCATCTGAGTGACATTCATTCTTGCAGCAACTTCCATGGTCTAGCAGGACAACGAAGCAGCTGGATAATCCCCATTCCTCCAAAAAATGGCACAGAAATAGCAGATGAGCCCCTGACCTGATGGGACCAGGGACAGAAAGCAATCGTGTCTCATCAGAAGCCTGCCTTCCAGGGGCCCAGCACCAGGGCAGGGGAGTAGCCATGCCTGGGTGGACACCTGTGGGAATAGATGCCTAAAGGACCATAAGCCTTGACTCTGGGTTAATTCCCTAGCACGTAGGTGGGGAGTAGGGGGCAGGGGACCACCAACTGACTGGACTTCAGCTTTCTTCATTCTGGCAGAAAAAAGTCCATTTGGTGCAGCCAGAGCACAATCAAGGACCATGTGTAGCAGAATGCAGCCCAGATGAGACCATGCAGCCCCAGAGCTGGGCAGCGCTGGTCCTGGGCGAGGAGCAAAGGCTCCAGGAGGGCTGATGTCTAGCCTTCATCTCTCTTTCTAGGCCCTCCGAGTAGACACTTCTATCTGCAGCTCCATCCTATTTAGCACCCCTTCGCCTCATCACTTCAACTCCTGTAAGAGCCATGGCGGGAAAGGACCTTAATTGGAAATGAGGACCTCAGCTCCTTCCACCAAGATTCCCTCGAAGGAACACAGGGCAAATTGCTCGCATGGACTCCTTTAACCTGACCCTCCAACTTATTCCCCATTAAGGTGGGTACTTAAATGCGGTTATTTGTGGATGTCAGGCAGAGTCAAGAGCCCACCTGCTTGGGGATGCAGCCGCCCGCTGTGCCACACCAGCGCCCGGGTCCTAACCCGGGGGCACATGCCAACACCTGTTCATGTTTGAGACCACAGGGGCAAGTCAGGAGAACTGGATGGATTACACACCTGAGGTTTCATACCCTGATTCTCAGACTCTATAATGCTGGATAGTATTGGCCCCACACCATGAGATGGAGGAGACACACAAGCACCACCTCTCCTGGATGTGTGGTGGGGAATATAGTACAGAGGAGAGAAGGACAAGGGGACCCAAGGCCTGGGTGCTGCCATCCCGGGTCCTGCTGTGACTGAACAGTTGTGTGATATTTCACACCCCGTCCCCATTCTAGGACTTGGCTTCCCTTCTTCAGTCCTGCCGCTATCCAGGTGGCACAGTGGTAAAGGAACCGCCTGCCAATGCAGGAGATGCAGGAGACAGGGGTTCAATCCCTGGGTGGGAAGTTCCCCTGGAGGAGGAAATGGCAACCCACTCCAGCATTCTTGCTTGGGAAATTCCATGGAGAGAGGAGCCTGGCGGGCTACAGTCCGTGGGGTCACAAGGAGTCGGACACAGCTGAGCAACTGAGCACACATACGCTGAGCCTTAGGAGGGCTGAACGTACTGCTTTTATAGATTAGGTATCTCTGTTGTTTTTGTTATGACCTTCGTTTCAGATAGTATTGTTTTGTTACTGGCATCGTCACGTTGGAGCTCAGGTCCTTGGAGAAAACTGAAGGTGACTGGTTTTTGTTTTCTTCTTTTGGATCAAATGCCTCCCTGGCTTTTTATTTCCTGGAGTTTCACTTCTGAGCACTCGAAAGTGTTAGCGTTCCTTGGATGCAAGCACCGACAATTACATCTGGAGCTGTTCTCTCTTAATAGTCGGCCCTCCTCTGAGAAGTTTATCAGTTCTCTTGGAGAGTCCCCGCCGTGCCATTAGCATTGATATGGATGTCACAATTGGCATGGCGTCTTTATCTTTGGAAAATGCAGAGCAAGGAAAGCAAGTCAGATCACTTGGTCCCCCCTCGGAGCTGCAAACTGATTTTATTTGTGAAACTGGCTTAATTTAATCACTGGGACAAGTGATCCAGCCGACGTTCTCATGCAAGCTGGTGACAAGCCAGCCTTCCTCCTTGCTCTCTCAGGCACACATGGGAACAAGCTAAACTCATCACGCTGTCCTCCCTCCACACACATCTACCCACAAATGAGAAAATGCCATCTGTGCAATGCATGCATCCATGCTCAGTCGTGTCTGACTCTTTTCAACCCCAGGGACTATAGCCCACCAGGCTCCTCTGTCCAAGGGATTTCACAAGCAAGAATACTTGAGTGTGTTGCCATTTCCTCCTCTCGGGGATCTTCCTGACCCAGCGTCAAACCCATGTCTCCTGCTTCACCTGCACTGGCAGGCAGATTCGTTACCGCTGTGACCCCTGGGAGGCACATCTGGGCAGCAGTCCTGAGGGAACACCTTAGTGGGGCACTTTATGTAAGGGGCAGAGAGCAGAAATATGGGGAAGACTTAAGGGCAGCCAGAGACATGGCACCAGGTAATTTAACATGAATCTCCTATATCCTTACAGCATCACGTCATTGACAAGGCATTTATGGGCACACCATATCTTTCAGTCTCTCACATCTCAAGGGCACACACTGTTACTTCTCCTGAGATGGCCCCATCTGTGTGCCTGCTAACATCTTATGCCAACGTGGCCAACTTCTCCTCCTTCCCAGAGAAATCTCTGACAACCCCTTCTATGTTAGGAACCTCTTAGGACTTCCCTGGTGGTCCAGTGGTTAATATCCATGCTTCTGATGCAGGGAGTAGTGGTTCAATCCCTGATCCTCCTGGGTGCCACATATCTCAGCATGACTAAAAAGTGAAAAACTTTAAAAATAAGGAAATAAGTAAATTAGGAATCTCTCCCACCATTATTCTCCATCTTAACACTCTATTTGTTTTTATAGCACCTAATTATTTTTTGTGTATTTATTTACCTCTTGATTACCTGTCTTTCCCACTGAATGATAAACTTCTTAAAAGAAAAGAATCCAGTCTTTTTTTTTCATCTTGGATTACCAGTCCCCAACAATGTCTAGCATACAGTCAGCACTCAACAAATATGTGTTGAATAAATCAATTTGATTTTCACAACAACTCTGCAGTTATAGCCATTTTGAAAATAAGGAAACTGAGGTTCCTATAGGTTAGGTGACTTGCATGTTGCTAATAGCTAGTAAGTGGCAGAGCCAGGATTCCTATCTCATTCTATGCCCTGTTTATATCACGTTATTTGAGATAGCCATTCCCTGTGATATGACTTGACCTCTGAACTCCAATATAGCTCCCAGTCTCAGGAAAAGGAGGGAGATTTTGATACACATGCACACACAGGCCTTTGACCTAACCCCTAGCTTATTAGCCACAAAGGACCAGGTAGTGAATTTCACTCTATCATATGTGCCATACTCACATTGTCTGACTTACAAATGACCATGTGAGAACAATTAGCATTTCCATGGCCTTGAAGATGGGAACACACAAAGGAAAGATGACAGAATGTTATAATTAGAAGGGACATTTTGCATATAGGGAAACTGAGGCTCCATCGAATGGGAATGATTTGCCCAAGGTCATTATAGAACCAGCATCGGGTCTCCTCATTCTTGGTCCAGTAGCCATTTCCATAAAATCAATCACAGTGAACACACAATAAATTTTATCTTAGACATTGTCTAATCACTGATCATCAATGCTAATATCTTTCTTCATCTGGCTTTTCAAAGTTTGATCACAGAAAAGTGTGTATAGGAAAGCCTGCTCTGATTTTGTGAGAATGTTTCATATGTGAAAGTTGGGCTTCAGGTGTTTTTTGTAAGTGGCTAAGTATTTGTGTTAGGCTATTGCTTCAAGCCTACATCTTTTTCTTATTCTCCCAACTCAGCCTCTCACATTAACACAGTAAGTAGCAAGCATTGCTCCTATGCATTGTTAAGAGATGTGCCCAGCCTCCCAACTGATCAGTGTTCTTTCTCCAATAAAAAAGTTAAGGGCTTCCCTGGTGGTCCAGTGGTTAAGAATTCGCCTGCAAGTATAAGGGACACTGGTTCGACCCCTGCTCTGGGAAGATCCCACATGCTACAAGGCAAGTAAGCCTATGCACCACAACTACTGAAACCCTCACACCCTAGAGGCCGTGCTCTACAATAAAGAGAAGCCACTGCAAGAGAAGCCCACACATCACAATTAGAGAGTAGCCCCTGCTCACCACAGCCAGAGACAGCCTGAGTGCACAGCAGCAAAGACCCAGGGAAGCCAAAAATAAAATAAGTGAACAAATAAATCTTTCTTTAAAATGCTAAAAAGACATGTATATGCTGGGAAGACTCTGGTCTAGAGATGCAAAAGAAGTTTTTGCACAAACTCAGGTGTCCTAGGTTAAAGAATTGGAAATTAAAAGGAAAGTTCCCTAAAAGAGGAAGATTATCAGAAAAAGAATTCCAGAGAATTTTCTCCAAAAGTATAAGCAAAGAACACTATCGAGATAGAGACTGGCTCTGCTGGCTGGGGACAGAAGACCAGACTTAGCCCACACGCCAGAAAGGGGCTTGGAGTCAGATTTCAGATCCATTCTAGAAACAAGCATCACTCAGCTCATGCACAAGTCTGCTGGCCATGCCCTAGAGAGGCTGGCATGGTGTACATGGACAGCATAGCTACACAGGCCATCTCGCACATGTATGTGCACATACCCACATATGTGCACACTCAGTCACATGTCCTGTTCTCTTGCTCATGATTCTCCCTATGCTTGGAGCAGCCTCTCCCACTTGGTGCTCTGGAAAGCCTCTTGAAGACTCAGCTTCCATGGCCTCTTCTCCAGGCACCTTCCCTGGTTCCTTCCATCTCTTCCTGGGATGCCTCCCACGTTCTGAGTGCCCATAACAGCTCCCTGTGCTCACCCCCATGACCACCCAGCATCCTGCCACAGTTACCCACCTGCACAAGTGGCTTCCCCACCAGACTGAGCTCCTTGGGACTCAGGGCCATGTCTTGTGTGTCCTTGTGTCTCCATCACAGGGTATGGTGCTGAGTCCCCTGCACATGGTTGTTAGATGGTTAAATGGGTGGATTTCATTGCTTGGGAGTGGAGATGCTAGGATCGTCTCCCAGACTCTACTACATAACATGACATGTTTTATCAGAAATCCTGATAACTTAACACTTGTCACACAACCAGGGGATTTTCACCCCAATTAAATATGGCTGTGGAGTCCAGTTAAATAATGGGAGATAAAACAGAAAGATAATAGGGAAGGAAGGACACTGTATTCGTGTCTTCAGTCAGTTCAGTTCAGTTCAGTTCAGTCGCTCAGGCATGTCCAACTCTTTGCGACCCCATGAAGCGCAGCACGCCAGGCTTCCCTGTCCATCACCAACTCCCAGAGTTTACTCAAACTCATGTCCATCAAGTCGGTGATGCCATCCAGCCATCTCATCCTCTGTCGTCCCCTTCTCCTCCTGCCCCCAATCCCTCCCAGTCTTTTCCAATGAGTCAGCTCTTCGCATCAGGTGGCCAAAGTATTGGAGTTTTAGCTTCAACATCAGTCTTTTCAATTAACACCCAGGACTGATCTCCTTTAGGATGGACTGGTTGGATCTCCTTGCAGTCCAAAGGACTCTCATGAGTCTTCTCCAACACCACACTTCAAAAGCATCAATTCTTTGGCGCTCAGCTTTCTTCACAGTCCAGGGCCACCTTAACAAGTACCAACTGGGGACTTAACCAAAAGAAATTTCTTTTCTCATAGTTCTAGAAACTAGAAGTTCATGATCAAGGTGTGAGAAGGGTTGGTTCCTCTTGAGGGCTGTCAGGGAGAATCTGGTCTAGGTCTCTCCTACAGTTGCTGGTGCTTGGCTGGCCATCATTTGCCCTCCTTGCTCAGATCTCTGCTTTCACATGTCACTGTCTGTGTCACCTCACAGTCTGTCTCTGTGTGTATCTGCCTCTGTCTCCTAATTTCTTCCCTTTTTTTAATTATACAGCTGATTTACAATATTGTTAGTTTTAGGTGTACAGAAAAGTGATAGAGTAAAAAATATATATGTATGTGTGTGTGTGTGTAGGAATCCTATAGGAAGGATTCATATATATATATATATATATATATATATATATATATATATATATACATAGGATTCCCAGGTGGCTCAGAGGGTAAAGAATCTGCCTACAGTGGAGAAGACCCAGATTTGATCCATGGGTCGGGAAGATGCCCTGGAAAAGCGAATGGCTCCCCACCCCAGTATTCTTGCCTGGAGAATCCCATGGACAGAGGAGCCTGGCCCTCTGTGGGCTACCATCCATGGAGTTGCAAAGAGTTGGACATGACTGAGCAACTAGCACTTTCACTTTCGTATGTACACACACACACACACATCCATATACACTCTTTCAGCTTCTTTCCATTATTCAGTTACTACAAGATACTGAGTTGAGTTGCCTGTGCTATGCAGTAGGACCTTATGGCTTATCTATCCTATATACAGTAGTGTGTATCTGTTAATCCCACACTCCTAATTTATCCCTCTCCTTCCTCTTCATATAAGGATACCAGTCATATTCTCGGAGAAGGCAATGGCACCCCACTCCAGTACTCTTGCCTGGAAAATCCCATGGACAGAGGAGGCTGGTTGCTAAGAGTTGGACATTACTGAGCGACTTCACTTTCACTTTTCACTTTCATGCATTGGAGAAGGAAATGGCAACCCACTCCAGTGTTCTTGCGTGGAGAATCCCAGGGACGGGGGACCCTGGAGGGCTGCCGTCTATGGGGTCACACAGAGTCGGGCACGACTGAAGCGACTTAGCAGCAGCAGCGGCAGTGACCTCATGTTAGCTTGATTACTTCAGTAAAGAGCCCACTTCCTAATAAGATCACATTCTGAGATACAGAGGGTCAGGGCTTCAGCATACCTTGAAGGGGACACAATTCAAACCATGGGTCCATACTCAAAACTGGCAGACCAGAGGCATACAGTCTTAGTTCTTTGACCATTCAGTCTCATTTTCCTCTGGTAAAACTGTGGAAGAATTTGTGCTGGTACTGTTGTGGACTTGACAAAGTGTTTTTTGTTTTTATGATTTCTTCCTTCCCGCACATACTTACCCCACTCTGTGGAAGCCTCTCCTATTAGTTCACTGTAACCTGGCTGCCACAGAGCAATCCCTCCCAGAATACTTGCATGTTCATTTAGATTGTTAAAGGTGGGATGGGCTTCCCTGGTGACTCAGTGGTAAAGCATCCACCTGCCAATATAGGAGATGAAGATTCAACCCCTGGTCCAGGAAGATCCCTTGGAGAATGGGGCTGAGAACCCACTCCAGTATTCTTGCCTGGGAAATCCCATGGACACAGGAGCCTGTTGGGCTATAGTCCATGGGGCTGCAAAAGAGTCAGACGTGACTTAGCAACTGAACAACAACAGAAAATGGAATAGATTTTAAGATCCAAGGATGCCCCGCCCCTCATGATGGTGGTGTTCCAGACACAGTAGTGGAAGAGGTATGGGAGGGAGGCGGGTGTGACTGAGAGACAGAGCGCTAGACTTAGGAACATCAGGACAGTCCAGCTGTGTTCCCTGCCTCCTGCCTCCTGGGGCCATCATGAGGTCAAGGGAAATCCCAAGCGACAGTATAGGAGAGGATCCAGAGGAACAGATTGTGGGTGCCTGGAGTTGCAAGGGTTGCCACGTGAGATTTGTTCAAACCACACAACTACATACACAGTGGATGGAGAGAAACACCAGGTCCCATTGTGGGCCATCAGCTTGGGGCATAGCTGTCAGCAAGAACATGGTCTGAGGTCTGGATACAGGCTCTAGTCCAGCACCTCAACTAACCTGCTGTGTGAAACTGGACCATCTCTTCCTGACTCCACGGACTCACCTTCCCCATCAGTAGGATAGAGACTAGGATGAGGCAGAGGTGGGATTGCAAGGCTGATCTGTAGACCCTTCTCATTTGTACACCCAGCTCCAACATCCCCTCCTTGCCAAGAAAAACCATCAACAAAGCAGCAAATGAGGAGAGGACAGCGAAAGCCAGCCAAGCCTTCATCTGCTCGCTCACTCTAAACAGAAATCACTTACCCTAAACGGCAATCAGTCCCCAATGGCCTCCTTTCCAAACTCCCGTGTATGACAATGAGTGATTTGTAACAACATCCAATCAGGCGCACCTAACCTTCCTGTAATTGCCTGTCCTTTTCAGCGTTCTTAAAAGCTTTCCAGTGGAAGAGAACAGAAGCTACTTGTCAGAAGGAGGCTATTACACAGAGGAGAGAGACAGCCCCCCATTCCCTTCCTCCCTTCCAGCCCAGGCATGCACCCCTCAGTCCCCACACACGGCAGAGGGAATAGGAATCAGCATCTGCCTGACATCGCCATGGAAGCGGCACCCGCCTGCTGGTGTAAGTCACCAGCTATTCCCATCCCCACCCAGCTCCCTTCTTGACACTCAGAACCCTGACGGCCAGAGCAGCTCATGGCAGGCCATGCAGATTTCCAGGTTTGCTTTCAGGCTGGAAGAGGTGACCTCAGCAGCATTTTTAGTTCACACTGAACATCGCTATAAAACTAAGCAAGACAGGACACCGGAAAGGTCCAGGCTCTTGCCCTGAGGTTATAAGGGCCAAGGCAGCACTCGCTCCAGCAGGCTGGGATGCTGGACATGCCATGCATCCATGCTGTGTGCTCTGAACAAAAGGATGGCACCCTACTGCTGGCCTGGGAGTGGCAGGAGTCTCAGGGGTTCTCTCAGACCCGCCACCAGCACCTCTCCAGAGATGCCAGGTAAGACTGAGGGCAGGATATCACACAGCTCAACACCAGGATTTAGAGATCTACCAAGTTACAGTCCAAAAGGGCACAAGAATGAGGCTGGAGGGTCCTGGGGGCTAAAACTACGGGTTGAAACTCTCCGCGAGAGGAAAGTCGGTGGGACTATGCAGAAAACTCAGTTGCTACATCATGTCTGTTTTGAAAACAGGAGATGTCTCGCTCTCCCATCCACACACACTGTGTGTGTGTTAGTCACTCACATCCCACTGTTTGTGACCCCATGGACTGTGGACCCCAGGCTCCTCTGTCCGTGGGATCTGCCAGGTAAGAATACTGGGGTAGGGTGCCTCTCCCTTCTCCCCATGCACACGATGCTCACTCTGAATCCCTTGACTTGACTTTGAATTTACACACTCATCCAACAGATGTTTGTGGAACATCTTTTGGGTGAGAAGGGCCATGCTAGGCAGGCGCTACAGAGATGGGGAGACACCCGTGGCATGGGTATTGCCTAGCTTGCTGTCCGCTGGGCAGTGTGTTAGGGTTCAGGGAAGCCTTATTCAGGTGACTGATGACTAGTCTAGAGTGATTCAGTTTACAGGAGGATCAAGGCCAGGGCACCCACAGGGAGGAGAGATGGTGTCAGTGACCCTGGTGGGGTGGGAGTGTGGAAGTCAGGAAGTCGGGTGATGGGTAAAAAAAGGAAGGGAGGATGGCAAGAGGTTTGGGCAGTGGGTAAAAAAGGAGGGGATGGCAAGAGGTTGGGTTTCCAAGAAGGATATGACTGGGGGCAGCATGCAGGGTGTGACCAGCAAGGCATGCAGGTGTCAGGGCATGTGGGGGTATAAATGCCCACTGAAGGGTCTGAATCACCACCTCATACAGCTTCAGAGCCAGAAGGTTCTAGAAAAGTTGTCTGGTCCAGCTTGTCACCTGTGGCCGAGGCGGCCCCTCACCCATATGTTAGGAAGCTGGACTGTTGTTCTTCCCTCATTGAGCCCAGTCTCCTACAAAGAGAGAGACTGTGGAAGTTCTCTAACAGACCACGTCTCACACTGGTTTAGACCCTAGACCGAGACCCAGCAGGGAGCTGGGAATGGCATCTGCTCCCAGGCCTACTGACTGGCTGATCTTTCAAGAGAATAGAAAACGGCTTCCTTTAGGGGCAACACGTTGCTCCTTTGCCCCTTATCCCATGGCTCTTGGAAGGTAGAGAGGGAAAAATTGCCCAATTTCCTTTTGAACAGGGTCCTACTATCTCTTCTTTCTTGTGCTAGGCTGGGATGGCTTCATTCCAGATGACGCTGAGCATCACACATGCACACACAAACACGCACACATGTGCACGCCTGAACTTGCCACACACGTGCACACACAAATGCAATGCTCCCACACATCAACACAGAAGTGGGAGAGTTCTGCATGTGTTTCTAAAATGGGGTCTGTGCCCTAACCATTGTCCAAGCCCTAAATCTCTAATAGTCTCGTGTCCTCAAAATACAGGTCAAACTGACATCACCAAGAATCCTCCCCCAACCCTTCTGCGTGCATGTACATGCACACACATGCGTGTGTAATGTGACAAACATGGCAAAGAGCCTGGAGGAGAGGAAGGATAGACAGATGGTCCAAAACAGAAAGTGATTGGTGATGCAAAGAAAACCAGGCCTGGAACGACAGACAGACTAACCAACAGAGAGTAATACGTCCCCAAATGAAAGCGAGGGCCAGGACAGTGAGTGACAGAGTAGACGCTGCTTTCCTGCCAGAGCCGTGAGCTTCCGCAGACCTCATGCAGACGTGCAGCCCTGCTCTGTTCACCAAGAATGGCCCAAACGAAGGGAATCTGTCCCTCCAGTCTTTGCAAAATAGTAACTATTTTACCACCAGACTAGACCTCACTCCTGAATATGCGTCTCAGCCTCCACCTCCCACATCACACCCCTTTCACCAGCGCTGGAGGTCAGTGAGTCCTGGGTCCTCCTACGTGTTCCAGGACGGAGAGGCATTCCACAATGTCCCTCCCCCCAGGCATCCCCTGCCCATCTGCTGTTTCCCTCAGCCTCTCTCACTTCCACTCTGTGGGATGCTGAGGAAACTGTTTTCTCAGCAACTCAGCCCAAAATATCCTCTCTGCCACCAACCCAATTCTACTCTTCCCTTAAGGTCCACCTCCTTTCAGAACACGTCCCTGGAATTTCCCTGGTCCAGTGGTTAAGACTTCCCACTTCCAATGCAGTAGGCCTGGGTTCTATCCCTTGTCAAGAAATTAAGATCCCATATGTCATGTGGCATGGCCAAAATATAAAATAAAAATTAAAAGGGACCGCCGCCCCCACTTGCTCGCGGCTAACCCAGCCCACTCCAGCCTGCCTCCCCTGCCCCAGGCATGACACGTGGGCACAGGGTGCATTGGAGAGCTCACACCTGGTGACTCCCTGCTTTGCCCCTCTACTCAGCGTCAGACCACAGGACCCTGTGGATAGGGCCCCTGGCTTCTCCATACCTATCCCCCCACCCAGCCTTTAGGAACTGCCTTGCTTCTGCTCCAAGTTTAAGAAGCATCTATGAATGAACCGACTGATAAAAGGAGCTGATATTTCCCCAAAACGTTGCCTTTTATCCAAAGCCCTGTGGACTAAAGAGGGAATTTCTCTTCCCTCATCATCTTTTCTCACATGAAAAGTTTACCGTATCAGTCTAGTTCCTTTATGAGCACAGTCCTTCCACCCACCACCTGCCTCAAGCATCAGAGCAGCATCATTACCAGTCCATGCCCTGCACACCTCACCACCATCAGGTCCCTGGTGTCTCTGGAAGAAAACAACTCCAACGGTGTCACAGAGGAGCCCATGGCAGGCCCAGCATGCACTAAACTGCAAAACGCTAATACGCTTTGAGGGACTTCCCTGGTGGTACAATGGTTAAGACTTCGTGCAGCCAGTGCAGGGGGTATGGGTTCAATCCCTCATCGAGGAACTAAGATCTCACATGCTGTGGAGAGTGGCCAAAAGATAAAAATAAATGAAGGTGACCCCATCCAAAAAAATCCTTTGATATTTTCCCATCACCATCCATTTTCTGTTTTTCCCTACCAGCTACAGGTAGCCCACACTCCCCTTCCACTCTAACCATCATTCATTCCATCTTGATAGGAAATGGCCTGATTAACTCATTTCACCTCTCACCCACAACTGCACCTCCTTGCCAAGTCCTGAATTCTGCTCAGATCAGTCCTGTATTCCTAGAACCATGCATAGTTATTGGAACTAGTCCACAGGAAAGAAATGTGGCAGGATGAAAGAAAAGGATGGAAGGAAGGGAATGGGGAGGAAGAGAAGAAGGAAGAAAAGAAAGGAAGGAGGGAGGGAAGCAATGGACCAAGGAGTGAAGTTTTGGCTGAACTCCAAGTAGAAATCCATCTCTCTACCTGGCCCAGGACAAGTGTCATCTGAACAACGGCATCAAACCCTTTAAGCGCGTCTCTCTGTTCCTCAGTGTCCTCATCTTGACTGATGCTGATAAAACAGGACCTGCCTCAGAGGGCCCTGGTAAAGCTTAAGTAACTTACTGTGCACACAGCTCTGGGAGTAGCGCCTGCCTCACAGTAAACAATCACGCATTAGCCGCTGTCTTTATCAGTCTCATCATCTTGGGAATGGACTGTGCGGGCCACACAGGCCCACACCTGGTTGCAAGAGGCAGCCTCATCCTGTTAGCAGAGTCCTGCTCCAGGTGACGGGCAGGGCCGGCGGGAGCGTCTTCACCGTGTTCGGCCGTCCCTGCTGTGCATCCCTGACTGCGGCTCATGGGGGCTCGCTGGGTACCACTCTGAGCTTCCTGGTGTGATGACTTCGCCGGGAACTGACTGCAGATGCTCAACCACAATCATGCTTCACTGATGCCTCTTTGTTGGAAATCAAAGAACAGGTGAGCAAAGCTTCCAGATAACTGAAACTGATGTTCTTAAGCATAAACTTACTTTCTTTGTTTTTTCTTTTCTTTTTTTCCTTCTTTCCTTTTCTTTCTTTCCTTCCTTCTTCCCTTCTATCATTCTTTCTTTCTCATCCTATCACTTTTTTCTTTCTTTTTTCTTTCCTTCCTTCCTTTCTTTTTTTTCTTTCATTCTTTTCTTCCTGCCTTCCTTTCCCTCTTTCTTTTTCTTCTTCTTCCATCCTTCCTTTCCTTCCTTCTATCATTTGGGTAAAAGTAATTCCCCACACATTCTGACTTCATCATGACTCCATCATTGTTCAGCTCAGGCAGCAGCTCAGGTGTAGTGGAAACGACACTGGACCCCAAATCAAGATGCTCTGCAGCTTGGTCCCCTCTGGTCCCCTCACCCAGCCACCGTCACAAATAAAAGGCATCATGTCTGTGAAAGTGCTAACAGTCGAGTCCTCACAGACGGCCCCAGAGAGTTCTGGAGGCTTCGGCGCCCTTTCCTCTGCACTAAACAGTCCCGCCCACCATGCCGAGCTGCAGTTCTCTGACTTTTCCCTGCTGTCGGCTTTTCGGGGTGGAGTGCCCCCAGTGCCTTCCAGCTCCGCTTCTCTTACAGCTCTCCTCACGCTGTGACCCCTTCCTACCAACCACACAGTCCTAACCTGCCCGTCACTTTCCAGCCCGTCGTCCTATCCTCAGGGATGGCCCCATGAGTGCCCAGAGACCCTCCGGCAACTCAGGAGCTAACTGCACAGTCCAGACCGCGAGGGGCCGTCCATCTGTTATCTGAAGCCCTCTGCCTGTCCCTCCCAACAAGGCCAAGGCCACTACTCAGAGCAAGTGTTCAGGATGAAAAAACAGGGGACTTTATCCCATTCTCCCACAAAGAAAGCCGTTACCAAACCTCTCAGCTAAGAAGGAAGAGTTCACCAGACACACAAACTCCGATGAGCATCTCCTTGCTTTCTGAGACTTTTTCCACTCCTTACACACAATTTTGAAACTAGGAAAGTGAGTGGGTCTTCAAGTAGGTTAAAAATCTCCCTGGGACATTGTGGGGAGGTAAGGCCTCAGGCCAGAGCTCACGGCAGCCTCCCCATCCGCGGCTGCCACAGGCTGTGTTTGTAGCTCGCTTGCTGTGGGACATCAGTCCTCAGAGGAACCTAGGCCTCCTCTCTTGGAAACCAGGATCAGACTGGGAAGGAGTCCTTCCCAGACTCCCCTACTATCTCAGAGGATTGGGGGTCTGAAACCCCTGGGACTGCAAAGGCTCCTGGAGCCCTGCTGGGGACCTGGCCTGGGCTGAGGTCAGGCTGATACATCAGGCTGCAGCCACCCATCTGCTTGGCCTTTCTGGCCATATCAAGGCCATCGCAGCCACTGTGTCAGCACCTTTATGCTATGAGATGCTCTGGGGCCCCAAATTTATTTTAATTTTCAATGTAGAGAGTGGTCATTTTCCTAAACAGGATGAAACTCCCTGCTTTCAGAAACAGAATACACAGAGAACAAATTAGTCTTTTTGGTTATTCACCCATATGATTGTGATGGAAGCACCGTGAAGATGGAGACTTTTGTGTCTCTGCTCCCCGCCGTATCCTCGGTGCCTAGAACCATGCCTGGCATCTGCAAGATGCTCAGGAAACATGAGCAGGGCACCTTCCCAGGCAGGGCTCTGGGCACCAGAGGACAGATGGGTAGATTTCTCTCCGCCTGGCAGAGCTCACAGTCCAGCCTGTGATGTTTACACTTGATTGGAATGACTCCATAACACAGGCTGCCCACTAGGGAACTTTTTGAGCCACGGCATCTGTGTTTTAACATCTGTCTTCCCTTTCTCTTTGCTAGACTGTCAGTTGTCACTTAAATTGCATGAAATTGTAAACAGGGTTTGAAGTTGAGATCATTCTCAAGAAGGGCAGGTGTGTGGCTAGACAGCACCTCTCCACCACAACACAGAGCCTTGCATGCTTCTCCCCATTCATTCCAGCCGGTGGTGTTGACTGAAAAGAAGCCCTTCAAACCTTCGATCCAATACAAGAGTCATGTTTTGCAGGTGAGGAAGCTGAGCTCCAAAAGTGAAGTGACACCTCAGGTCAAGCAGCACAGGGAAGCAGAAAAAAGACCAGTGTTCAGGTCTTCTGAGTCCTAGCCCAGGACTCAAGTCTCCGAGCAGCTGTGAGCCTGCTTCTCTCATTCTGGCCACAGACTCACCCTAATTTTCTATTGGATGGGGATGGGGGTAGGGAAGATAAATGAGCTTATTAAAATTATTCCTTGAGTGGAAAATATATAGACATTGTTCCTACTTGCTCAACATCATATGTCATCAGGAAAATGAAAATTAAGTTAATGAGCCACCACTACATACCTATTAGAATGACCCAAATCCAAAACATTGACAGCATCAAATGTTGGCAAGAACATGGAACAACAGGAACTCTCATCTGTTGCTAGTGGTAATGCAAAATGGTACAGCCACTTTGAAAGAAAGTTTGGCAGTTTCTTAAAAAACTAAACATACTCATACCACACCATCCAGCAATTGCACTGCTTTCTATTTACCCAAATGAGCTGGAAAATCATGCCCACACAAAGACCCACACATAAGTTTAAAGAAGCTTTACCTATAATTGCCACAACTTGGAAGCAAATATGATATTCAACAGGGGAGTGGATAAACAAACCGCAATACAATACAGACAATGGAATATTATTCAGCAATAAAAAGAAATGTGCTATCCAGTCATGAAAAGACTTGGAGGAAACTTACATGCCTATGAGTATATGAAAAAAGCCAATCTGAAAAGATGACATGCTGTATGATTTCAGCCTTATGACACTATGGAAAAGGTAAGACTACCAGAGAGAGACATAAAAAGATTCACAGCTGCCAGGAGGTTGCAAAGGAGAGAAAAGATAGATAAATTCACAGAGCACAGGAGATCTTTGGGGCAGTGAAACTATTATTCTGTTTGATACTGTAATGGTAGATACATGATGTTACATATTTTTCCAAACCCATAGAAAGTACAATATCAAGAGTGAAGCTAATGTCAAGTAAGGGCTGTAGTTAAAAATAATGGCTCAATATTGTCTCATTAATTGCAAAAAAATGTACCACCCTAATGCAAAATGTTGATAGGGAAAACCAAGAAGAGAAAGAGGGAATGATATATGGCAGCTCACTGTACTTTCTACTCAATTTTTTTAAACCTAAAAGTGATCTAGAAAATAAAGGCTTTTAACTTAAAAAAAAAAAAAAACTATGCCTAGAGTGAAAGTATATAGGCACTGTCTTCTTAGTAAAATTATGAGCTTTTGTCCCTGGGTCAGTGACACTCACTGGGAGCAGGAGATGGGCTGCTTGATTTCTGTCATCTGGTCCAGCCACCGTGAGTGTCAGGGTCTGAGTGTTAACTTGAACGCAGTTCTTGTTTCTAAGCACCCTGGACCTGGTACTAAGCCAGGCTGACACTGAACAGAGAAGCTGTGATCTGGGGTCATCAGGGCTGTGTTTTAAGAGTCCTTTCCACTCCATCAGTTGACAGAGGAGAGTGTGTGGACCATGTCTCAGCATCCTCTATATCATGGAAATGACTCCGGATGCCTGATCTGAATCCCACTGCCAGGCTCGCCCCCTCCTCTCTTTGCTCTATCCTTAGGGATCCTTGGTAAATGCCAAGAGTCCTTCAGCATCAGAATGCAACCTGTTGGGGGGATTGAAAGTAAGACCTCCACAGCAGAAGCCACTCAGGGACACGAAGCAACCTCTGGGCTAACAGATTGACACAGCATCACGTGCAGGCACAGGCGATAAAAGACTCATCATTTCACTAAAGCCCTCTTTATTCACCCTGTACTTTTCCACACATTTCATTTCCCATCATGGCTGACTGCCTTGAGCATTCATGTGAAAACAGCAGATTTTTGCCTGTGTGTGTTACTCCCTGTCTCCTCCCAATAATGCAGTGTATTGGATTCTCAGAAATGACAGAAACACTTGGTGTGTTCATGAGCGAGGAATAAACAGAAAGGGAAGTAAAATAACCAGTGACACAGACAGGAAAAGGGGCTGGGGCCAGTCATTTGCTGGGAACAGTGAATTCAAAGCGGTCATGGGTCGGTAGAAGGGTCCCTGGCGAAGACCTCATTTAACAGATGAGGAAACTGAGGCCCAGAGAGGTGAGTTCTCCCAAGCTCTCTGTGTGGAGAAGGATGACTGCTGTTGGCTCTTTATTGATTTCTTTCTTTTTTTAACCAGAAACAATTAGAAAATAATATATTTATTTATTTTAATTTTTGTTTTATATTGGCATACAGCTGTGTCAGGAAGATTCCCTAGAGTAGGAAATGGTGACCCACTCCAGTATTCTTGCCTGGAGAATCCCATGGACAGAGGGTCTTGGTAGGCTACAGTCCACGGGGTCACAGAGTCAGATGCTACTGAGCAACTGAGCACTTATGAGCACCCATGCACAGTTGATTAACAATGTTGTATTAGTTTCAGGTGTACAACAGAATGATTCAGTTCTACACACATATGTATCTATTCTTTTTCAAACTCTTTTCCCATTTAGATCATGTGCTAAGTCACTTCAGTAGTGTCCAACCCTATGAACCGTAGCCCCCAGGCTCCTCTGTCCGCGGGATTCTCCAAGCAAGAATAATGGAGTGGGTTGCCATGCCCTCCTCCAGGGGATCGTCCCAACCCAGGGATCAAACCCACATCCTTTACTCTCCGGCATTGGCAGGCACCAGGCATTGCTAGCGTCAGCAAGGAAGCCCTCCATTTAGGTCACTACAGAGTATTGATCAGAGTTCCTTGTGCTATACAGTAGGTCCTTGTTGTATACCTGTTTTAAATATAGCAATGTGTACTTGTCAATTATGGGTTCCTTTCTTATCAAGGCCAAGAAGCATGAGGAAGTATTCTAAGCAGGGCGAAAGAATATGGGATTTCATATTATGGGGTTGTAACAAAAGGTCACTGATACCGTTTCTCATCAAGATCTTTCTGAGTCATTCCTTTCTCACTCACACAGTAGAAGGCCCACAGGTCAGTAGAATGAGAGGTCAAATGTGAAAAAGGAGGACAGAAACAGCATACTTGAAGCACCATGATGGCAGGTCCAGTGTGTGGCTGGGAACATTGCACATGTTAATTCCAGTTCCCAAGATATTCCTCTGAAAATCTTTTTAGAACAGACTCTGTGGTCCCAAAGCAGGATACCCCAGGAAAGATATATCATAAGAACCATTCTTGACTGAAGGCTTATTATTTGCTACATGTTAAGCACTTAAATGGTGGCCCAGCATTAAAGACTCTGCCTGCCAATGCAGGAGATGAAAGTTTGATTCCTGGGTTGGGAAGATTCCCTGGAGGAGGAAATGGCAACCCACTCCAATATTCTTGCCTGGAGAATTCCATGGACAGAGGAACCTGGAGAATTACAGTCCATGGGGTGACAAAGAGTCAGACATGACTAAGCAACCAAGTACATCAGATACACAAGCACTTAAATGCTTTAGCTCATTTAAATCTCACAAGAGGGAACTTCCCTGGTGATCCAGTGGTTAAGACTTTGCCTTCCAGTGCAAAGGGTGCAAGTTTAATCACTGGTAGGGGAGCTAAGATCTCACATGCATTTTGGCCAAAAAAACAAGGCATAAAACAGAAGCAATATTGTAACAAATTCAATAAAGACTTTAAAAATGGTCCAAGTCCAAAAAAAAATCTTTAAAAAAATAAATCTCACAATGACCTTAAGAGGTAAAGATGGTTATTCTCTCTTTTTCCAGATTACATAACTGAGGCACCCAAAGGACATGGGGACTTCTTTGAGGTCACAAAGCTAGTCAGCCATGGGTGGGACTGAGTTTTATCCCGGAAGTCTTGCCCCAGAGCTGAGGGCCTGCATGCCTCCCTAGCTTTTGAAATGTCCACTCACCTCAAGCCAGGCATGGCGTGAGTTTCTTCCACAAGTGGAGCCCAGATGGGCTCTTTTAAGAGCTCCTCCTACATCCTCTCATTTGGTTATCACAATATCCTGCAAAGTGGGCAGAACAGATACTTGTCTCCATTTAACAAAATAAGAAGAACAAAGTAGTAAATCCCTGGTCACACAGTTGACAGCTGGCTGTGCACAGATGAAGGTCTAGGTGGCTTCACTTCATGGTTGCTCACCCTACCCCACCCTGTCCCCAACTCCCCTGAACCCAGGACGTCCCTCAAGAGAATTTCTGAGTCTAATAGCAGTCCCACTCAACTCCAAGTGGAAATCCTGTCCAAATTTCGAGAGAAGGGGAAGAGAGCTTTATAACAAACAACCACTCCCATCTGAGTGCCTGGTTATTTCTCAGGTTTCCTATATAGGCGCTGCAACTCAACAAGATTTGCTCCAGGAGCTATATCCTAGTTGACTTCCTTTGGGCTGGTTCTGGGAGAGACCATGGGAGAAGAAATCATTCATCCTCTCTCCCCAAACCTCTGTTACTTCCTCCTCTCTGCACCTTCCCCGGACTTACCTCCTCTTTCCTTTTCCTCTCAGTCACACAGCTTTTGAACAACCCCCACCAGCACAATGTGTTAGTAATTGTTCAGTGAGGGTGACATTTAGATTCACAGTCCTGGAAGAAATCGCATGGATTTGGATTCACCAGAACACTAAATTTAACCAACCCTGAGGGCCCCGGGGTGGGCAGGGGGAAGTAGGGGAGGAGGAGATTTCAGCCTGGGACTAGTCCTGCAAAATGCAGGTGCTGCCTCAGCCTGGGCTGCCCTTCCCCGCTCAGCAGGAAGTGGGGAAATGGCGCTTCAATCAGCCCACATTCACCTTTTCCTATTGTCAGGTACTTGCTCTGAAAGCCCCTAATCATTTCTTTTATTGTCGGGCTTAACACAAAGCAGAGCAAAGCAGTGTCAAAGCTGAACATCTCTCAGCAGAAAGCCCCAAGGTATGTTGATATATGTGTATAGACATATGAATATATGCACGCCATCTCTCTCTCTAACACACACACACACACACACACACACACACCTCGATTAAGAAGGATGTGGTGAAGGGAAGCATGCAGAACAGAATCCCCACACTCAGGCTTACACCTTCTCCTATAAAATGAGAACAGCGAGGAAGAAACCCTGATTTTCATCTCCCCAACTCCTAAATGTCCTCCTTAGTGAGACTTTCCCAAGACTTGCTTTGACAATGGATGTCCAGTGTGCCCTTGTGCTAATCTGTGGAGCATATATAGCCTAAGCATTCTTAGAATTCAGAATCACCAGGATTTTTTTACATTGCCTCAGTGTCTCCTTTTGGCCAAGGGATGTGAAGTGCTGGCAAAGTAACTTCATCTCCTTCCTCTGTTCTCCAGAGATGGAGATTGACATATATACACTATCGATACTATGTATAAAATAGGTAATTAATGAGAAGAACCTAGGTATAACACAGGGAATTCTATTCAATGCTCTAGGGTGACCTAAATTCCAAAAAGAAGGGATATGTGTATACATGTAGCTGATTCACTCTGCTGTACAGTAGGAATTAAGATTACACTGTAGAACATCTATAGAGTTAGCTGCTCAGTCATGTCCAACTCCTTGGGACCCCATAGACTGTAGTTCACCAGTCTCCTCTGTCCATCAAGTTCTCCAAGCAAGAGTACTGAAGTGGGTTGCTATGCCCTCCTCTAGGGGATCTTCTTGACCCAGGGATCAAACACGGGTCTCCCGCATTTCAGGCAGATTATTTACCATCTGCCTGAGGGAAGCCCAAAAAGCAACTATACTCCAATAAAAATTAAAAAACAACAGTCGTGGAACTTAGTCTGGACTCTTAAAAATAAAAAGAGTTTAGATCCGCCTGTAAGATTTAGGGAAATAAATCAATGACCTACAAATATTTGCCTTTCATGCGGAAACACTTAAGCCCCCATAAAGCATAATACCCTGGGCTATTTTGTTGTGTAATAAGATGCAAAGCGGGAACCAGATGTAGCAGAGTGAAACAAACTATTGTCTTAACAGCTGGAACCAGGATGCCTCCTAGAGAGGGAACAGTCTTTGCTTAGGAAAGTACTTCTTGGAAGACATGGTGCAGATGATGGATTGCTCTAACGTCCCCAGCTCCCCATGCTGTGTGCAGCCATGTCCATCTGCAGAGCTTCCCACACTGACTCCAGGCAGGGCTGTATGAATGGGAAAAGAGAAAAGAGATGGGAGCAGAGGCTGAAAAAAGTCCTGCACATCTTCACTCTTTTCTATCCTGCCTGCCCACCACCATGAGAGCACGCCAAGGACTGGCCTGAGAGTGGATGAGAGACACCTGGGAGAAAGTCAAAGGCATCCTTGACCCACCAAGAGGGCCCACGAGCTGACCATCTACACATGAACGTTCCCAGCCAAGGTCAGCAGCACCACCCAGCTGACCCATAGACTCATCAGAAATAAGAAATGATTGTTGTCAAAGACATGGAATTTGGGGGGTGGTTTGTTACACAGCACTATTTAATACACTTGGCTTGGAAAGTAAGTCCCAGAAGGCACTGGATCACAGGGATCAAAAGATATCATTAAACTGCAAGGAACAAGAGTTGGGAATAAGGGAAGAGCAGAGTAGAGAAAGAAAGGCAGGAAGGAAGAGGGGAAGGCCAAGTGAAATGGTAATTCAAGATGGCTAATGTTCAATTCTAAATTGTTACTCCAATATAGGCTTCCGTGGTGGCTCAGACGGTAAAGAATCTGCCTGTAATTCAGATCCGCTTGCCAATGCAGAAGACATGGGTTTGATCCCTGGGTTGGGAAGATCTCCTGAAGAAGGGAATGGCTACCACTCCAGGATTCTTGCCTGGAAAATCCCATGGACAGAGGAGCCTGGCCGACTACAGTGTATGGGGTCACAAAGGGTCAGACATGAATGAGCAACTTTCACTTTCACTCCAATATATCCATCTTTCATTCAGTAAAATCTGCCTCCCACATAAAGACTTGTGGATATGAGTGAATGAGTGTTTACACATCTGTGTAACTCATAGAAAGAGCATGAGTTCCATGTCTGAGTCAATACGGATGGAGGAGAAACACTGAGAGAACCCACAGCTCATTTGGTGACAGCACAGGCTCGGGGACTGCGGGAATGTCCATCCTTCAGGGATTTGCAGAAGTCTTGGGGAAAGCATTGGACTCCTTCTGAACGTGGAACAGGAGTTCATGCCGATCTTATCTCAAGTAGGCGCGCCAGCTGACTTCCAGGATAAGGACCGGACACATGTTCTTAGGACCCTTCATGTGAGCTCCCTGCTGGATGGGACACAGTTTAAAAAATACCCAGTCCTGAGTTTCCACTTCTCCTAGCTCATCCTCATACATCAATGCAGGCATGCACACAGGGCATAGCACAGCGCAAAGATTCGATACCCACGAGCCTCTCCTGGACTTCTTGGAAGCCTCCCAAGTCAAGGGGAACTCACCATGAAGCTAATAGAGCTTAAGCTTCAAAGCTTCTCACGTCCACGATCAGTTCCAAAGTTCAATATCCAAATTTATTCACAAAATTCTGTATTCTTTTTCTTAAAAGATCACAGTAGCCTGCAGCACCACAAAGCTTGGATCCACCTCTCCTCTAACAGCTTCTATCAAACATCTAGCTCTCACACCAGGCTATTCTCACTTTGAGCCACACGCAGACTCTGTGACCATGGGATTCTACTCAGAAATAAGCAGGTGGGCGTGCACCTCCCCAGACCCTGCCATTAAGAGTGAGGTACCTGGGCTTTCCAGAGGGTGCTAGTAGTAAAAGGGCCTGCGTACCAATGAAGGAGATGTAAGACACATGAGTCCAACCCCTGGCTAGGGAAGATCCCCTGGAGAAGGGCACAGCCACCCACTCCAGTATACTTGCCTGGAGAATCCCATGGACAGAGGATCCCGGCGGGCTACAGTCCATGAGGTTATACAGAATCAGACACAGTTGAGTGGCTTAGCACACACGCACGCACCTGGACCCCCACTCCTGCCCCATATGTCTGCTGACAACATGGAGTCATCCTCCTTTGTTGTCATGGTGAAGACTTTAAAAAAATCCCCATCCACAGGTAGTAGAAAAAGACAGGTCCTAGAACATCATCAGAGACAAAGTCAGGAATCCATGGTCACATTTTTTCTCCTTCCCTTCCCTCCATCATTATCTCTTCTTCCCTCTTTCGTTTTAACCACTCCACATCCTCCAGGACCGTCTCCTCCCTCTACATAGCTTTAAGCACATCTGTCTGCTAAACAGAAACCTACGTCTCAACACAACAAAAAGTCATCTGTCCAAACACATCTGAACATCCTCCTGCTTACCTCCCGCAGAAGAATGACACAGCTCACCACCTTGGCATTCAGTCCAGAGACCATGGAAATACAAACTTCTCCCCCTGGGTTCACTCCCACAGTCAACCAATTACAAAGGCTTTCCCACTTTCCATTGGAAACATGCCTCCAGCCTGTCCACTCCCAGTCTGTACTGTGACCACCTGTGCTTGGGCCTGGACTCTCATCCCCGGCCTGGCTCCAGCCCCACTACCCTCCAATTCATCCTCCACCCTGAGCCAGGGTGATAGCTCTAAGATGAACATGTAACTCTGATTCCCCCATACCCTCTTCAGTGGTCCAGCACCAACCACCACCATCTGAGCTCCCTTATTAGGCATCAGAGGTCTTCCAAGATTCCCCCCAACACCACCACCATCACCCCATCCAGCAGCCTCGACCCTCCCTTCAGTCCTCATAACTCCCTCTGGTATCCCAGCCTCCATGACTGTTATCATTTCCTGTCTCCTGGCTGTTTCTCTATCGTGAGGTTCTTTGTGCACTTCCTCTATCCCCTTCTGTTTATCTAGACTTTTCCGACGCCCAGCACATCCCCTTCTCAGGTGACTGCTCATTCACTCCCTCAAGCGCTGGCTTTCATTTGTATCATTGCCTTTCTTGCACCTCGTAGTCAATAACAGCTGTGTAAATCACCCATCGCTGGGGGTCTCCTGGTGCTTACCATTGACTTAAGCCCCAATTTGTGGCCAGTGGAAATCCAAAAACCAACTTTAGATGTCTATGAATTCCTGGGAAGCTACATCTTCATGGTCACCCATGGTTATGGACTTTTACCTTTATTGAATGAACAGAAGAAAAAAATAAATATCTCCACAGGCATTAATGAGTATTGACTACTCTGAATGTCCTTAGGCCATCCACACCAGGAAATTTCCATTACCTCTTCACTCCCAGAGAGTCCACCGACTAATAGCCACTCCTTGGCTCCTCTTCCGGCCCCCTCCCCAAGCTTCTCCCATCAGATTCCCTTTAGGAATCCCCAATTTTTTCCTCCTTTATTGTGCAAAACCCTGCATCATGGTCTGACAGCCTAGGTCTGACAGCCAAACTCTGCTGTAAGATCATAGTCATGCCATGAAGCCCAGAAGACCCATCTCTAAGGCTGTAAAAAGCAAAATTAATTCCCTTTCAAACTGTCCATCTCCTCCACAGACTATGCCCTCCCACCAGCAGAAGAGGCTTTATTCACCTTGATATCCCCAGGGTTTAGCACAGCATCTGACACATAACATACCGGCAACAAATGTTTGCTGAATTAATAAATGAACACATTCATAAATGATTCTGCAGCCCAACCCACCCTCACTGTCTGGTTGCCTGACCCTCAGAAGAAGTGATACAGCATGAATGGTGGACGGAAGGCAGGAGAAGGTGGGTTCAAGATGGTTAAAATTTCCTTCCTGCTTCCTCCTGAACCTCACATCCCCCTCCTGAAGACTGGCCTCTTTCCCATCAGATGCATCATTTCTGCCACCTTCAGTGGTGGATCAGCATATTTCTGCATGAAATAAATGTTATTTTCTGGTGCACCCAGGTTTCATTAGTCTTCCTGTCAGAAAGAATCAAAGAAGAAGCGATGAGAGCCTGGCAGAAAGGGGCCTCTTGCTTACAGCAGGCAGAAAAGGCTCATGGTACCCAAGGAAAAAGAGGGAGGAAGGGAGAGAGACAGAAAACTCACTTCCTCATTTAATCAAGTCGAAACACGGATTATATGAGGTTGAAAAACAGTCACCTTGTTCTCGCCCCAGTCTCTTGCTCTGTCTGGGGCTATAAAACCCTTTGCGATTTTATCTTTTCATAAACTTTTATTGAATCTGATGTTCAAGGGGCCATGGAAGATCATCCAATTAAACTCCCCCCACTAATCCTACTCTTAAACCCCAGCACTAAACTGATGGGAGATTAAAAGCTAATAAAGATGACAAATGAGAGGTGATCTGCAGGTTGATAAGGGAAATGGAGTCCGGTGGGGATTGGCCAGAAAGGAGCCAGGATTGATTCTAGAAAACCAAGGAGCAGAGGAGGCTTTCACGGTGGCAAATTCAAAGAGCTCTGAAAAACAACATGGATGCCCAGGGCAAGGTCCTGCTCAGGGATGCTGTGATCCTGGGCTAAGACAGGCTGCCCAGGGCTATGTGATACAGCAGGAAGTGGGTTGGACTTGGCACAGACAACCTGGTCTAAAATACCAACTTGCTGTCACTAACTGTGGGACACAACGGAACCAGGGTCATGTTAACTTGCCATTCCTAATACAAATACTATCATAGCAACAGTCATACAGCGGCCCCTTGAACGGCACCAACCACATGCCAGGTATCATCATATGAATGCAAGTCATGTATGAGTGTGAAAGGAGTGTTACCCCATTTTACACACTGGAAAAGTAAGGTTCAGCAGCAGACAGTTTCCCACAGTCCCACAGTTAGTGACAGAGTCAACATTACAGTCTTTCTGAGAAAATCATCCCACTTCATGTGGTTATGTTGATGATTTAAAGATGGTTCTGGATTCACTGTCGCCACCCCCAGGTAACTTCGTTTCTCACCTTAGGACTCATGCCTTGGGATTTTAACATCTCAAAAGAATCCATATATTCCTCACCACCACCATTCCAAAATGCAATTTTTAACTACAGGGTAAGTGAAAAATTGTTAATCTCCATGCCAGATAGTTTATATCAATTTATTTAATCATTCCACAGGCATCTATGAAAACCTTTCTTTGCCAGACTCTTTCATAAATATGTATCAAACTAATCCTCACATCAGCCCTGAGAAGTAGGAATTATTTTCTCATTTTAATTAATGAGTACACAGAGGCTTAGAGCATCTGAATGATTCTCCTGGGATCACAAAGCTGATAGTGACAGGGATGAAATTCAGACCCACATGGACTTGACACTTGAGTCTGACTCCTCCCTCTGCTCCATGGGGCCCTGGTTAGCATCCAGTCCGTGGGTAGGAATGAGACCCGTGACTGTATGGGACAGACACACTGTCAAGGTAGTTTCCCCAGAGGGTATTTCAAGAATGGATTCTTGGAAAGCACAGCATTTTTTTCTGGACTTTCAGAGGTGCTGAGTTGTGGATGTTGCAGAGAGGGACATTCAAGGTGAAAGAACAGTGTGAGCAAATGTAAGGGAGGAAACAATGGAGCCTTTGTGGGGGGAGGTGTTTGGAAGACCCCAGTTTGGTTGCATTCTGTAGATTTCAAGAAGAGAAGACATGACATTTAATGAACGTTGGGTGAAGTCAGGAGCACTTTGTGTGTTCCTGTGGAAGCAGTAAGAAGGCTAGTTTAAAAGCAGCCTATCACACCACCTTTCCTTCCTTCTCAAGGGACCACATCATTTGCTGTTGTTATTCAATCACTAAGCCATGCCCAACACTTTGTGACCCCATAGACTGCCAACGCAGGACCACATCATAGGCCACCTAAAAAACAAACAAGTATGACAGCTCTTCTCACAGTTGACAGAAAAGGCAAGTTTCCAGGGTGGAGTAGGAGGAGCTGGAAGTCATAAGACACGGTAGGGTTCAACCACTCCCAGCCCCCACCTCCTTTCACATGTCCCTTTGTTCCTAAGGAGAACAAAAGGGTTGAAGGAATGAGTTCTCCTGGGTAATTCCATCAGCATTTAGTGAAGAATTCACATTGGCTTAAACCACCAGGCCTCTGCAGTATTCTGAATCATCCTAGCCCACGTGCACTTGAATCTTAGAGAAGAATGGTGTGATAGTTAATTTTATGAGTCGACTTGACTGGATCAGGGGATGCCCAGATCTCTGGTGAGAGGTCATTTCTGTGTGTGCCTGTGAGGTTGCTAATTCAGAAAAGATTAGCATTTGAATTTGTAGACTGAACTGAACAAAAAGGTAGAGAAAGAAAAGATTCCCTCTCCCCCGACTTCCCCCCCAACATACACCCCTGCTTGACGACATGAGTTGGAGCACTGATCTCCAGCTGCCCTCAGTGCCCAGGTCTTTGAACTAACCCATCAGCCTCCCAGGGCCTCTAGTCTGTAGACTGTGGAAATTCTCAGTCTCCATAATCACTTATAATATGAGCCAGCTCCTTATAATAAATGTCTCTCTAGATATGTTTGTGTTTGTTTGTATATGTATGCACACACAGATAGATGAAGATGGAGATGATTGTGGAGATGAAGATAGAGATGCAGATGTGGATGCAGAGATGGGATAGGCATAGAGAGATCCTATCAGTTCTGTTTCTTAGGAGAATCCAAATGCAGATTTGGGTATTAGGATTGGTTCTAAACCAATTCAAAGGAATTCTGAGGATGAGTTTCCTGAATTGGTTCTGGGGTTTCTTGAACAGACCCTCTTATCTCATTAGATTTAAAGAGACTAATGACTCTATTTCCAGTAGTAAAAAGAGTACTTAGAGTTCATAACAAACAAACTACCTTCTTCTGAGGCTCTACCAGGTATGGAGTTCTTTCACTCCTTGAATCTCATTTTTTCAACACAGATATACAATGTAGCTTTGATTAATCTCACTTTTCCAGACAACAAAAAAAGTACGACTAAGGCTCAGAGAGTAAGAGACTTCAAGGACACACAGCTGGCTCAAAGTCTCATTTGTCAGCATGAACTTTTTCACTACATCAGTTGTTCTCAGTCCTGGCCAGTCATTAGAATAACCCAGAGACCCCACCCCGGGCAAGTCTCTGGCAGTGCAGTCCAGGCCTTGGCAGATTTTAGAAGCCCCTCAGGCAATTTGATTTGCAGCCAAGATTAACAACCACTGAGCAAAAGTTGCTTTTCTCAAAGACAACAGCCTTGAGTCTACCCACCGAAATGCCATCCCCCACCTTAGCCTCACCTACCAAGGAAACCCAGCCCATGCCTGACTCTTTTTACAAGTTAATATTCATTTCATCACATTTAATTAACACAGGGAGACTGGAGCTGTCTCAGCATCGCACCCAGCTAGCAGGAGCCCGTGCCTCCCTCGGAGTTCAATCACAACACTGTCTTAGACAATTAGCTTCCTTACTCCTGATCTGAAGGGTCTGTGCCCATAAATATCAACCAATTTTATTGATATTTGTAATTAAAACCACCAAACGGGTCACACTTGGTTGAGCAACTTTGCAACACACACATCCATAATGGGAACACGAGCATATTTGTATGTGACATTCAATAGATCATAATCCTAGGCATTTCTCATTTTCAGAACATCCTGTGGGTACCAGCTAATTAAGGCCAGTGTGTCTCCTGGGACAAGGGCGTTCTTTCGACATACCTCTTTGATTGTCTTTGTTCCTGAAGTTTCAGGAAATCTGAGGGCTCAGAAAGTGGGGAGCAGGCTAAAAACCACAGGGAACAAACAGAGGCTCTTCATCTGATCTTGCCCATCTTTCAAGTTCCATCTTACCATAGCTTCTCTTTTGCAGCCTCCTGAAGAAAAAAAAGAAAAAAAGAAAATTAACCAATGGCAATAAGAAGGTGGCACCGTGGTCAAGAACCTGCCTGCCAATGCAGGAGACAGAAGAGATGCAGGCTTGATCCCTGGGTTGGGAAGATCCTCTGGATGAGGGCATGGAAACCCACTCCGATTTTCTTGCCTGAAGGATCCCATGGACAGGGGAGCCTGGTGGGCTATAGTCCATTGGATTGCAAAGAGTTGGACACGACTGAAGTGACTTAGCACACACACCAAGCCTCCCCAGAGGCTCTAAGTCTATTTCTCTAGGTTTTTCTCTCTTGGCTTGACTGGTCCCTTCCATCCAAAAAATTAGGTGGACAAAGTCTGATTCATCCCTTGTTTCAAAATTTTAGCAGCTGGAGCATCAGGTGCCAGCGTCCAGTGCCATGTTCTTGTCTCTATGTGTCCTAGTTGTAGCTACACCTACAGGTTGTGTGGGATCCTAACTGGGTGGATTTTACCAAGAAATTACCGATAGGGTGATCCACGAACTGGGCAGAGAGCCAGAGCAAAGCATTGCTACTGGTTAAGAAGTGATAGGCATGTTTGAACTTGGAAAACAAAATGAAACAGGGCAAAGGCTACCAGAGTTTTGCCAAGATAGCACACTGATCATAGGAAACACCCTATTCCAACAACACAAGGCACAACTCTACACATGGACATCACCAGATGGTTAATACTGAAATCAGATTGATTATCTTCTTTGCAGCCAAAAAGAAGGCAGGAGGAGAAGGGGATGACAGAGGATATGATGTGGTTGGATGACATCCCAACTCAGTGGACATGAGTG
Source organism: Muntiacus reevesi (assembly GCF_963930625.1). Classification (NCBI taxonomy): domain Eukaryota; kingdom Metazoa; phylum Chordata; class Mammalia; order Artiodactyla; family Cervidae; genus Muntiacus; species Muntiacus reevesi. Next base: position 1,586,844 of record NC_089258.1, read on the forward strand.
TGAGCAAACTCTGGGAGATAGTGAAGGACAGAGAGGTCTGGCGTGCTGCAGTCCACTGGGTCGCAAAGAGTCGGACACAACTGAGTTACTGAACAACAACAACTAGTATAATAGAACAGAAGTCATGGCCACTCACAGGACCAGCAGAGGCCCAGGTTATCAGCTCTGTTCACCTCTCATTTTCCCTTTCAAATCTCATCACTCACATATACCCAGGGAGATTTAAGACCTTTCTTCCCAAATCCCCTAACAGCACTCTTACAAGAAACAATCAGTCTTCGAGAGAGTTACTAGGAAGTCATTCTATCCCAAAGGACAGCCTCTTGAGTGGCAGAGTGGGAGGATTATTCCTCTGGTGACTTAAAACATATCCCTTCATTTCCAAACCCCTCAAGGGTAGAAGGGAATTCCAGGGGCAGCAGGAAGACTAGTGGAGAGAGAGAGCACGGGTATGGATGAAAGCAGACTGCTAGGCAATGTTAGAGTGATAGCATTTTTACCGTGTAATGACTGATACCCCACCTGCTTTCCCAAATGATCTGAGACAGTTACAGTAATAGGCTCATATCCAATAAGGCTATTAACGTAGAAATAAGGAGGACATATAAACGTCTGAAGAGGTTGACACTGAGTAGCCAAGTTTCCCATTATCCCAAGAGCCAAGATAGGAACAGTGGGTCTAAGTGAGAACGAGGTGTTTCATTGATCACAAGACAACTAACTCAATTATTAGGGGTTAATGATCCAATCTGCATTTAATCTCTGAGTCTTTGGAACGAGACCTTTCTCTCTCCTGCTGCCTAACTATGAAGAGTTTCACTGTCCAGCAAGTATCTCACCAACCATGGCTATGAAAAGGCATGAAATCAGAGGCTTTGAGAGCCAGAAAGGACTTTCTACATCACTGAGGAAAGCTTTCTACTAAGTCCAGGAGTTCTTTTCAGAGCAGCTGTATCAGAGTTGTACAACATCTACTTGAATACCTCTAAAGACAGGGGACTCATTACCTGATAAGGTATTTCTTCTGAGAGTCCTTTCTATAGCTACACAATTTGCATCATTAGTTAGAAGTCTCTTTCCTAGATAAAAACAAAACCCACCCCTTTGGAAAAAACTACCAGTCACTTCCAAACCTGATTGAACTTCAAAATTACCTGGGATGCTTTTGAAAAGAGATTCTGGTAGGAGTATTAATTTTAAGAAATTATCAATATTATAAATATTAAGGAAACAGTGTGACATTATCTGCTAAAGCTGAGCACGTGACTTTATAATCCTCCTCTTGGGTGCACACCTAACAAATATTTGCACACACACAGCAGAGACCAAAATATTCTCAGCATTATTCACGATAGTCAAAAACTGCAAACAACTAAAACAAGTCCATCAGCAGTAGAATGGGTAAATTTGGATGTATTCAGAAAATTGAATATTCTAGAGCACAGCTGTCCAAAAGCATTTTCTGTGATGATGAAAATGTTATGTTCTACTGTGTCCAATATGGTAGCTTCTTACATGTGGCTATGAAAATGTGGCTCATGCCAAAGAGGAACTGGGTTTTTAATTTTATTTCATTTTGATCAATTTAAATTGAAATAGCCACATGCTCTTAATGACTACTGCATTGGATAGCATGGTGTAGTGAACAGAACGGAGGAAAAGAGCACATTCTAACTATGTGTAATAATATGAATGAATATCATCCGGTAAAAGAAACCAGACCCTAAAGAACGAATACAGTGAGATTGCTGTTGTTCAGTCACTAAGTCATGTCTGATTCTGTGACCTCATGAACTGTAGCCTTCAAGTCTCCTCTGTCCATGGGGTTTTCCAAGCAAGAATACTGAAGTGGGTTGCCGTTTCCTTCTCCAGGGGATCTTCCCAACCCAGGGATCGAACCCACGTCTTTTTCATTGGCAGGTGGATTCAGTGTGATTACATTTACAAAAAGCTCAAAATAGGTAAAATTGGGCTAAGTGTTTCAAGACGAAAAATTAAACCACAAATTTAGGGGTTCAGGCTTAAGTGGTAAAACTATGGATGGGAAGCAAAGAGTAGAATCACAGGGTAAGCTTTTGGAGATTGGCCAGGTCCTATTATTTAGTGATGACACTAGTGTTCACTTTGTGATAAATCACCAAGGTATTTATTTTTGTTGTTGTTTGGGGCGCTTACCTACGTGTGCTTTATATTTCACAATTTAAAAAAATGATTAAAATATAAACTACCTTTTGCAACTTTTCTGTAAATCAAAAAGTATCCCCAAATTAAATATTTATCTTTTTAAAATAGAGATTTTCAATGCCCTACTCCAGATTTGTTGAATTAGAGTTTCTAGAAATGGGTCCAGGCATCCATATTTTTAAGAACCCTGAGGATTGGAACTATACCCAATATGTTGTAATAGTCTATATATTAGAAAAGAATATGAAAAAGAAAAAAACATATGTGTGTGTGTTGTTATTGTTGTTGTTTAGTCGCTAAGTAGTGTCTGACTCGGCGACCCCACAGACTGTAGCATGCCAGGCTCCCCTGTCCATGGAATTCTCCAGGCAAGAATACTGGAGTGGGTTGCCATTTCCTTCTCCAGGGGATCTTCGATCTAGCCCACATCTCCGGCATGCCCTGCATTGGCAGGCTGATTCTTTACCACTTGGCCACCTGGGAAGCCCCATATATGTGTGCGTGTATGAATTACTCTGCTGTACACTTGGAACAAACATAGCATTGTAAATTAACTATGCTTCAAGTAAGAAAAAAAAAAGCCCTGGGGAAATTCTCTTGCAGGGCCAGATAGAGAAGCATTGCTTTCTCCTCTTTGTAGAGACCCCTCTCCAAAGCTAAATGGCCCCAGGATCTTCTTCCATTGCTAGAATGCTTCAGTTTCCACTCCCTGAACACCCAACATCCCCTAGGGAATCACTGTGGAGAATGACCTACCAAATTACCTGGCCAGAGCATGGTACTGTAGCTGCATTCTTCACACAAGCCAGCAGCCATTTCAGCTGTTTACAGCTGTGTGAATAGCTGGAGAAGGATGGAAGAGGAGAAGCCTTGAGGATGACTAACAGGTAAGGTGAACTCTGGTGGCTAAAATGAGTCTTAAGAATCTCAACACAACTGGGGGAAAATTTGGGAGACCTGGGTTCGATCCCTGGTTGGTAAGATCCCCTGAAGGAGGGCATGGCAACCCACTCCAGCAGTCTTGCCTGGAGAATCCCCATGGACAGAGGAGCCTGGAAGGCTACAATCCATGGAATCACAAAGAGTCAGACATGACTGAGCAACTAAGGACACAGCAAAGGACACATAATATAGCCTCTTAAACTCCCACTAGATTCTCCTATGTTGATTTTTGCCCTCTGCCCACATTTATTTGTCTTTACATCATGTAGATCAATTTTCACTTGCACAAATCAATTGCTAACCCCAATACAAAGCTATAGAATCAATTGCTAACGTCTCATTCTAAACCTGCTTAAAAATTCTACATCTCACAATTTTATTTTAAAACCATTTAAAAACATACAGCAAAAGTTTTATGTATGGCATTTTGCTTTTAAAATCCCTATAATATTCCACTGTGCTATTGATATTTATACTATTAAATATAAATTTTATCTCAATAAATAAAATATATTTACAATAGAAATTTAAATTAGCCAGTTTGTTCTTTAACTGGATGCTGAGGTATAAACTGAAATGCTCTAACTTTTTTTTTTAATGCATGTTTTCTTCAGAGGAGGAAAATCTTTTCAAAAACTCACCCCCAGTTCTGTTCTTTATTAGGTAAGTTGCATTGGACATCATGAGGCTTTTTTTTTCTGGTTTTATTGAGAAATCATTGTCATACATCACTGTGTAAGTCTGAGGCACATGGCAGGATGGTTTGATTTACATACATTGTTGTTGTTCAGTCTCTCAGTTGTGTCTGACTCTTTGCAACCCCATGGACTGCAGCACACCAGGCTTCCCTGTCCTTCACTGTCTCCTGGAGTTTGCTCAAACTGGTGTCCATTGAGTCGATGATGCCATCCAACCATGTCATCCTCTGTCACCCCCTTCTCCTCCTGCCCTCAATCTTTCCCAGAATTTGCATCAGGTGGCCAAACTATTGGAGCTTCAACTTCAGCATCAGTCCTTCCAGTGAATCTTCAGGGTTGATTTCTTTTAGGATTAACTGATTTGATCTTGTAGTCCAAGGGACTCTCAAGAGTCTTCTCCAGCACAATTTGAAAACATCAGTTCTTTGGTGCTCAGCCTTCTTTATGGTCCAACTTTCACATCCATACATGACTACTGGAAAAATCATAGTTTTGATTATAGCCTTTGTTGGCAAGATAATGTCTCTACTTTTTAATATGCTGTCCAGGTTTGCCATAACTTTTCTTCCAAGGAGCAAGTGTCTTTTAATTTCATGGCGGCAGTGATTCTGGAAACCAAGAAAATAAAATCTGTCACTATTCTCACTTTTCCCCCAGCAATTTGCCATGAAGTAATGGGACCCAATGCCATGATTTTTGTTTTTTGAATGTTGAGTTTTAAGCCAGCTTTTTCACTCTCCTCTTTCACCCTCATCAAGAGGCTCTTTAGTTCCTCTTCATTTTTTGCCATTAAAGTGGTATCATCTGCATATCTGAGATTATTGATATTTCTCCCAGCAGTCTTGACTCCATCTTGTGCTTCATCTAGCTCAGCATTTCATGTGATGAACTCTGCATATAAGTTAGATAAGCAGGGTGATAGTATATAGCCTTGACGTACTCCTTTCCCAATTTGGAACCAGTCCATTGTTCCATATCTGGTTCTAACTGTTGAATCTTAACCTGCATACAGATTTCTCAGGAGGCAGGTAAGGTAGTCTGATATTCCCATCTCTTTAAGAATTTTCCACAGTTTGTTGTGATCCACACAGTCAAAGGCTTTTCTGTCGTCAATGAAGCAGAAGTAGATGTTTTTCTGGAATCCTCTTGCTTTTTCTATGATCCAATGAATGTTGGCAATTTGAATCTCTATTTTGTCTGCCTTTTCTAAATCCAACTTGTACATCTGGACGATCTCAGTTCATGTGCTGCTAAGCCTAGCTTGAAGCATTCTGTCATTACCTTGCTAGCATATGAAATGAGTGCAATTGTACCCACATTAAGAAAGGATTACCCCAATGGGTTCAACCCAACATTCATCTCTCACATAGATAGAATGAAAAGAAAAGAAACAAGGAAAGGAAAAAGGAAAAATGCTCTCCTTGTGATGACAATCCCCAGAATCCACTCTTCTGACTCCTCTCCTACGTACTGAACAGGAGCATTAGCTATAGTCACCAAGCTGTACACTATACCCATGGGACTTATTTATCTTGCAACTGAAAGTTTGTACCTTTTGAACACTTTCTTCCATCCCTGCTCCCCCCACCCTCTGCCTCTGGTAACCACAAGTCTGATCTCTTTCTCTATGACTCTGGTTTGCCTTTTTTTTTAATTCCACATGTCAGTGAGATTGGACAGTATTTGTTTTTCTCTGTCTGATTTATCTCACTAGCACAATGCCTTCAAGGTTTATCCATGTGCCAAAAATGATTGGATTTCCTCATTTTACGGCTAATATTCCACAGTGTGTGCAAACACACATATACACACATATAAACACTCATCTTTGTCCATTCATCGAGTGATGGACAGTTGGGTCATTTCCATGTCTTGGCTATCGTAAGTAATTCTGCTGTGAACATGGGGGTACAACTATCTTTACAAATTAGTATTTTTTTCCTTTGAATATATTCCCATAAGTGGAACTGCTGGATCATGATATAGTGCTATTTTTAATTTTTTGAGGATCCACTATACTGTTTTCCATAGTGATTGCACCAATTTATATATCCACCGACAGTGTAAAAGAGTCCCTTTTCTCTACATGCAGACTAACATTTGTTGTCTCATCTTTTTCATGATGCCCATTCTAACAGTTTTGAGGTGATATCTCATTGTGGTTTTAATTTGCATTTCCCTAATGACTATTGGTGTTGAGCATCTTTTCAAATATCTGTTGGGCTTCTGCATATCTTCTTCAGAGAAGCGTCTATTCAGGCTTTTGACTCATTTTTAATTGGGTTATTTAGGGTTCTTGCTATTGAACTACATGATTTATTTATACATTTTGGATATCAATCCCTTATCAAACATGATTTGCAAATATTTTTCCCACTCTGCTGGTTGTCTTTTCACTTGAATCTTTAATTTGATATCAGTCAACTTTTTTTGTTTTTTGTTTTATTGCTTGTGCTTTAAAAAATCATATCAAAAAAATTATTACTAAGACTCATGTCAAGGAGTTTTATTCCTATATTTTCTTCTAAGAGTTTCATGGTTTCAGGTCTTGCATTTAAGACTTTCCATCCATTTCAAGTTAAATTTCATGAATGATGTAAGACAGGATTACACCTTTGCTTCCAGTTTTATCAAGAAATAGTTAACATACATAACCATAAGTTGAAGATATACTGAACAATGGTTTTATTTACATATATTGAGAAATTACTACCACAATAGATTTCATTCCCATCCATCATCTCATATGGATACAACAAAAATAAAAGAAAAAATATTCTCCTAGTATGAGAACTCTTAGGATCCAATCTCCTTTAACAACTACTGGTTCTTTTTAGAGAGGATCCCAGAAATTGCCAAAAGAAAGACTGATCTATCCAAGTGACAGCATTATCACGCAGCCCTCATCTTCACCAAGTTTCTAAATGTGATTGTGGCAATATTGCTCTTCTCATATGTATTCCCTTTTTATTTTATCATTGGAGTACAATTATTTTACAATGGTGGGATAGTTTCGGCTGTACAACAAACTGGACCAGCTATGTGTATGCAGACACCCTTGACCCTCCACCCCCATCCCGCTCCGCTAGGTCGTCACAGAGCGCTGCGCTGAACTCCCTGTTCTACAAGCAGCTTCTCATTACTCGGATCACTATGCCACTTCTTTATCCAGAGAGGAAGGCTGATTACATTATAAATCTATTACTATACATTAGGAGAAGAGGCAAGAGGCAAGAAGTTAGTGATCTCATTTTTTATAAATTTTTTAAAAATCAGACATAATAACAAGATCTCTTCCTCTAATACATGGTGCCTAAAATGATTTCTAGAGTGAAAAATATATTTGAAATTATTTTCATGGGACTTCATTATAATTCAGAAATTCTGTTTGATCAGAAAACTTATTGCATATAACATTGTTAAAACCATAACAAAAAATTGCACTTTTCACTTTAAGCACTACATTGCTTGTGCTTTCATTAATGTCAAAGATATATATTTTGATCTTTCTGTAAAACCAATGCATGAATTAATAGGCACAATCCTGATGATCAATGTACATATTATAAAATAACCTATCACAAGAAATAGTTAAAATGCAAACTGTAAATTTTTTATCCCTTTTTCTTTATCCTTTCTTGAGTCTTTGAGCAAATTTCTTATTCCCTCTGATCCACAGTTTTCTCACATGTAAAATCACATTAATAATAGTATTTGCCTTATAGAAAAGATCTTAGCCTAATACTTGGCACAGAACATCAATTTAATTCTTTCTTAATTTTTTCCTTCCTTCCCTCCTTCCCTCTCTCCTTTTAAGATAGAGATTTGGGGACCTAAATACAAGATTATTGTTCAGGATAAAATTATATAATACTTGTGACAGCATTTGTGAAGTATAAATTAGTACCTACCTTTTTAGAAATTATTAGATTTGGACCATAAAGAAGGCTGAGCACCAAAGAATTGATATTTTTGATTGTAGTGATAGAAAAGACTCTTTCAGAGTCCCTTGAACAGCAAGATCAAACCAGTCAATCCTAAAGGAAGTCAACCCTGAATATTCATTGGAAGGACTGATGTTGAAGCTGAAACTCCATTACTTTGGCCAACTGATGTGAAGAGCCGACTCATTGAAAAAGACCCTCACGCTGGGAAAGATTGAAGGCAGAAGAAGAAGGGTGCATGCGGCAGAGGATGAGATGGTTAGGTAGCATCCTCGACTCAATGGAAATGAATTTGAATACATCCCGGGAGACAGCGGAGGACAGAGGAGCCTGGTGGGCTGCAGTTCATGGGGTCGCAAAGAGTCAGGCACAACTTAGCCACTGAACAACAACAAATTATTATTTAGAATGTGTAAAACTTCAAATACGTAATTAATAAACACTAATATGATGTTCCAGGGACTTCTGACTACTTTGCAGGCATTTTTTCATTTAATTCCCATAGGAACCTAGTGGAGCAGGTACTATGATTTGCTCACTTTCACAGATGAGGAAACTGTGATTCAAAATACTAGTTAATATAGAGAAGGTCATGTGCCTAGTAAGCAGTGAAGTCAGGACTGAAATTCAGACACTAAGAGTGCAGAGGTTTTCCTCCTAGCAAGCGTGCCATGCCACCTAAATAGTCGTTGCATTTGCCATCATGTCATTAGCTGCTGTGATGAGGGCCACTGCCTGTTGTTCCAAAAGCTTAGGCAACAGGTGTGTACACAGCAGCACACAAGCAAGGCAATAGTTAATGTAAAAGATTTTATGAAATTCTTATGGAAAAAGAATCTCATCTGTTCCTGCTGTCCCCGGCCTCAGTTAACCATCAGACTGTGGTCATGTCAGGTTGTAAGCTTTGGTGGATCCACTGGGTGGCCCGATGCATGAGAAGTGCTCGTTTTTCCTGTGGCCTGCTTGCTCCCATCCACCCTGAAATGAAGTCTGTGTTGAGTTCAATTAGCTGCTTCCTTCAAGCCCTTCCACTGGGTGAGCTTTTCCCAGATCAGTCCCAGCAAAGCCACCAATGCTGGGGGCCTCTCCACCTGTCCTTTCCTCTTGGAAGCTACAGGTATCAGGAAGGCAGAGTTGAGCAGGAGGGGCAAGATAAGGGATTCCTCTGAGAGGCAGGTGATGGATTATACCCTAGCCAGACACCTTGGAGGGCTCATTCTAGGAAAGTCAACAAGTGCAAGGAGCAGCAGGCAGTAAATAAATAATCATGTCTCTCCTGGGACCTTCAAATGAACTCTGAAGCAAGTAGGTGGGGTCACCACTCTGCCCAAAGCCAAAGCCTCCGTGGACACCATAGTCACATGCCTCCTAGAGTCTTCTATTGTGTGGCCAATAGGCAGCTCATTAGGCGGGGTGGGTTTTTTGGGGTTTTTTTTTATGGTATATTATTTATTTATAAACAGAGGATAATTGCTTTACAATAGTGTGTTGATTTCTGTCATACATCATGGGCAGATTTTCTTATTTCCATTTTTAGAGGAAGAAACTAAGGCCACGAGAAGCGTTGGGTCTCTAGGCTGCCTCTCCTGGCCCAGCTATGTACTATTACAGCCACAACACCAGCTGCCCTGATGGCCTCTGTCAACAGACCTGGCCTTAGAGTCATAAAAATGTCCTGTAAAGACCCACTGAGCAGTGAGCAAAGATTAACCTTCTCTAGGAACAGGGAGAACTCAGATGATGCCAGGAAGCAGGGCTTTGGCAATTATGGTGGCCTCCATGACTGGCTTCCAAACACCGTAGCAGGAGTCCAGTTGAGTTTAGAGCATCAGGAAAAGCATCTGTGAAAAACATGGGGAGGGAAAGCCAGACCGCATGGAATAACATTCAGAGAAGGCAGAGCGGGACCTAATTAAGCCTAATTGTGTAAGCATTGCCATGCTTTCTAGAGAGAGGGGTGCCAAGGTCTCATGTTCCCTTCCACTCCAGCAGTCCAGAGATTTCCACCTGAAGGTCACTCTCATTAACACTGCCCATAAGAGCCATCCGTCTCTACATCCAGCTGTTGCAGTCATAGGACCTGTTCCCGGGCATATTAGACGTGTGAATAAATGCGTGTGTGTGTGTATGTATGTGTGTGTGTGTGTGTGTGTGTATGTCTGTGTGTGTGTATGTCTGTGTGTGTGTATGTCTGTGTGTGTGTGTGTGTGTGTGTGCGCGCACGTGCACGCACGCATGTGTCAGTGCAGGACGGCATCCAGGTGGATATCTGTGCCCAAGTGCGGGTGCCTCTGCATCCGGACATGAGCCATTTGTTTCTGGTAGTTTACATGCTTACACCATCAAAATTAATGGAATCAAGTTGAAATTCAGATGACATCACGCTGGTGACTCACATCTTGATGGATGGATAGATCCAGCCCTCCTCCACCCTGTATTCCTTTCAAGGTAACCTTGATTTGTCACACAGCCTCCAGGGAATGCCAAGAAGGGGGCTTTCTCATACGCATTGGGCTTGGCCATCCACAGTAGCAATCGTGGCTTGTGGGGAGAAGAGGAGGGCAAGGATCAAAGGTCAAGGCTAGTCTGCCTCAGGGGCCAAGGGGTGAACTAATTAGTGGAGTCATCCATTGCTGGGCCAGCCAACATCCGGCAGGGGAGGGGACTCCCAGGGGCATTGCTCTGGCGCCCTGGACATGACCTTTCTTCAGCAATATTTTTCCTGCACAGCCTTTCCCTTTGGAAAGTGAACATGTATTGAGGAGAAGTAAATGGTGAGAGCAACTGGAGAGCCTGGCAACAACAGAACAGGGGTGCAATTATGCAATCATTTCTGCTACTTGAATGTCTTGGAGGGAAATTTTCATTGGGAAAACGCAAAGAAGAGAGGATGACTCACACTCTATTGAAACGCAGCTTGCCCCTGAATGTGTGTGTCCAGAGGTCAGACTGACATGGCTGCACAGCCTCCAGTTCCCAAAGTCCAAAGGTAGCCACCAGACCTCCTCTTCCTGCTCTCCCTGCCTAGCATTTTCCTTCCTTGTGCCAGCTCCTTCCTCTGCCTGGAGTTTGCAAAGGTATTCCATCCTGCAACTTTAACTAAGGACACAGGGCCAGGTTTTGGGGGAGGGGTTGTTGTTGCTATTTTCATTTTAGGTTTTTTTTGCTTAACAATATTGTGCTACTTTCTGCTGCACAACAGAAAGTATATATATGTATATACATGTATATATAAAGTATATATGTATATATACATACAATCCCCCCCCGCTTGACCCTCCTTCCTGGCACCCTGATCTCAACCCTCTAGGTCATCATAGAGCGCTGACCTGAGCTTCCTGTTCTATACTGCAGCTTCCCACACGCTATCTATTTTACACATGGAAGTATATATTTGTCGATCCCAATCTCCCAATTCATCCCACCCCCACCCCAAAAAATGTCCACACGTCAAAAAGACACACGCACCCCAATGTTCATTGCAGCACTATTTACAATAGCCAGAACATGGAAGCAACCGTAATGTCCATCAGCAGGTGAACAAATAAAGAAGACATGATACATATATACAAAGGAATACCACTCAGCCATAAAAAGGAACAGAACTGGGTCATTTGTAGAGACGTGGAGGGATCCAGAGACTGTCATACAGAGTGAATTAAGTCAGAAAGAGAAAAACAAATATTGTATATTAATGAGAATATGTGAATTCTAAAGAATGGGACAGACGAATCTGTTTGCAAGGAGGGGTTGTTAGAGACAACCTTGAATAGAGACAGGTCAGGTTAACCAGGGGCTTCCCCAGTGGTTCAGCGGTAAAGAATCCACTTGCAAGGCAGGAGACATGGTTACGATCCCTGGGTTGGGAAGATCCCCTGGAGGAGGGCATAGCAAACCACTCCAGTGTTCTTGCCTGGAGAATCCCATGGACAGAGGAGCCTGGTGGGCTACAGTCCACAGGGTCACACGGAGTTGGACACGACTGGAGCAGCTGAGCACACACAGCACGCAGGCTTAACCAAGCAATCTGGGTTGTTTCAAGAAAGCTGCTTGTTGGTGTGCTTTTCAGGATGATCTGGCTCTAGAAGCCCACTCTGTCTGAGTGAGCATGGGGCAAGCATCAACCTTTTGGGCCGTCAAATTTGTCCTCAACAGTAGGTGGACAGGACACAGAAACTTTGTCTTCCAGAATTTGGAGATCTCTTATTGACCATCCTGTTCAGTCTTCTCTCCTGACAGGTGGGCACACAGAAAAATGAAACAGTCACACAGATAGAGTGAGTGGCGGATGAAGGATGAGTGCTCTGGGCTCCCAAGATCACCAGCCAGGAGTGCGTCCTCTCATACTGCTCTAGATTCTTGAAGCTCTCCTCCCTCTGCTTAGCAGGTATGCTAATACTATAGCATTTGCAAAGTGTAAGGTGCTCCCTCCAGCAAATCCAGAAAACTGTCAAACCCTGTTTTACTAGCAAAGCAGGGAGCAGATAAATTATGTGAAGATGAGCCCCAGGGGATATGTATAAGGTAAGGGACATGTCTATGTCATACACAAGATCACTGACCAAGGCAGGAAGTCTGTGGATGCCTTTGCTTGGAGATCTGGCTCCATCACTCCACCCTCCATCTGAGAATGGCTCTTACCACTCTGAAGCAAGATGGCAACCTCTTGTCATCAACAAGGCACGTGTTCCCAGGCCCTCTCATTTCTTCTTCCCACCATTTGGTCGCCACTCCACTTCTGCCTCAAATGTCGCATGATGCCTCTCTGTTGTTCAGGTCTCTGATCCAAAATCATCCCCACCCCATTTTCCCTGAACCTCACCCCATTCTCTGCACCTGAGCCCATCTCATGTGTCAAAAATCCCACTGTGTTTGTCAAGTCCTACATCCTCCCTGAAGTCTTCCTTAGTCCCTCCACTAAAGCATGTATTTTCCCTTCTCCCTGTGTTTTTAAACCTTTGTATGCCCGTCATCATGGGATAAGTGGTTCAGTCCAGAATAGCATTCTTCAATGTATGACAAAAACCACTACAATATTGTAAAGTAATTAGCCTCCAACTAATAAAAATAAATGGAAAAAAATTAAAAACAGAATAGCATTCTTGAAGGGAAGCTCCTAATGTGACTTAGCCATCTATAGAGGCTCTAGAATGTTAAGTCTGATAGTCGGTAGCATTCAGTTGGGTCACCTAGAACCACATACACACCTTTCTTTCACTTAGGATTTTTTTGTTTTTTATTTTGTATTGGAGTATAGCTGATTAACAATGCCGTGGTGGTTTCAGGGGGACAGCAAAAGGACTCAGCCACAGATACACGTGTATCTATTCTCCCCCAAATGCCCCTTCCATCTAGGCTGCCACACAGCATTAAGCAGAGTTCTCTGTGCTATACAGTAGTTCCTTGTTGGCTGTGTGTGTGTTAGTGACTCAGTCATGTCTGACTCTTTGCAACCCCGCAGACTATAGTCCGCTGGCCTCCTCTGTCCAGAGGATTCTCCAGGCAAGAATACTGGAATGGGTTGTCATGCCCTCCTCCAGGGATCTTCCCGACCCAGGGCTCGAACCCAAGTCTCCTGAATTTCGGGGGGATTCCTTACCATCTGAGCCACCGGAGAAGCCTCTTGTTGGAAATCCAGTTTAAATATGGCAGTTTGTATGTGTCCATCCCGAACTCCCTGACTAACCCTTTCCCCTTTCCTTCCCCCTGGCAATCCTAAGTTTTGGAAATAACAAATGGATTGGTCAAAAATGAACTTATGCAAACTCTGAAGTCATACCATGCTCATGAACATAACTGCTCAGAAACAGAGCCCCCCTCTTTTCTCCCTCATAGCATGCTTCTGTCTCTTTTACTCCAAATGCAATTCCAGAAAAATTGACCAAGGACTTGTTATAGGGACTGCACTGGGGTAAGCAATAAAGGGGCTTAGAACTTGGTTTTAAGGTTCCCAAGCCTTTTCAGACAATAAGTAAATTCATCTCCAAATGGGCTTCCCAGGTGGCACAGTGGTAACGAATCCGCCTGGCTAGTTCTGGAGGTGCAAGAGATGTGGATTCGATCCCTGAGTCAGGAACAGCCCTGGAGGAGGAAACGGCAACCTACTCAACATTCATGGCTGGAGAATCCCATGGACAGAGAAGCCTGGTGAACTACAGTCCATGGGGTCATAAAGAGTTGGACATGAGAGCCCAACAGCACATTATGGATGAAAGATGCCTCCACCCGCAGGGACATTTTCATTTTGGCGGAAAAATCCTGGTACCAGTGACTCTCAACCCAAAAGAAAAGACACCTAGTGCTTGGCTATACAGACCCTGGAGTAGGCCAGTCAATGACACATTTGGGACAAGAGCTGATTTTTGGTTTCTTCAAGTTTTTTTAAGGCAGCACTTTACTCTCTTATACATCACTCTTCCCTGGACGTCGGCCACTCTGACCTCCAAGCACACACCCGTGAGAGAAGGCCCCACTCCACACAATGACTGCACCTAGCGCTCTTTACTCCTTTATTCCCTAAGACGGTAGTCAAGAATGATCCTCAGGGGCTGGGCTCCCACAAAAGCTCTCTCCAAGGGCAAGCAGGACATCCACCAGGTGCCTCGCCCTCAACGCAGCCCCTGCCAACCGCTCAGTCCTCTGATTACAGGAAGAAATTGCTTCCTCCTGCTTCCTAACCAAAGCCCTCCTCTGACCCTAATAACAGGGCTAGTGAAATCAGCAATTCCATTTACACAGCCAGAACCACACACACTAAAATCAGCAGGTCAACCACAGAGCTGCATTTAGCAAAGGCAGGTAAGATTTAAGAAGAGAAATGACTTAGAATGGTGAGCGGGGAGGCATTCAGCCATGAACTTGACTTCATAATGTTGTCCAAAGCCAGCCCTGATGATCAGTTTTACGCTCCTTGATAATAATACCAACATTTAAGTTGCTTCTATCATCCTCCATAATGAAGTTGTTCTTTTCTAAATGTATCATTGATGAGCACTCTCACCCACAACATCTCATTTAACCCTCACGGCAATCCTATAAGGTGAGTGCTGTCACATTCCAGAGAAAGACCGTGCAACCCTGGAAAGAGCACAGATCTTAGAGGCAGAGCCTGAGCTTCAGTCGTAGTCCTGTCTTTGCTCCGGGCAATTCTGCCCCTCAGGTAATAAAAAACTCCACTTGAAGTCTTCTTGGAGCTTCAGGACAATCAGGTGCTCGGCTCCTCTCGGCCTAGGAGAGATTTAACACTTCTTGTTTAGTTGCTAAGTTGTGTGAGACCCCATGGATTGTAGCCCTCCAGGCTCCTCTGCCCATGGGGTTTCCCAGGCAAGAATAGGACTTGTGACAGTCCTAGGAGCTTGTGACGAGGAGGTGTGCTGGGGCTTTGCTCCTTTAAACGTGTACTTGTCAGTAGGCCTGCCTTCTATTAAGGATGCCCAGGTAAGTATCTAAGTATCCTTCTCTCTGCTGCTAATGACTGTTTATTGTCCTCTGTGGGCGTGGTCACAACAGACCATTGGTCTTTCAAACTCATTCAGGTCAGAAAGAATGGCTTTAGAGCAATCACTCTAAAACTAAAATCATCTTCACAGGAAAACATCCGGCAGCATCCGACTGCCCCAACAACTCTGTACCACAGTTCAAATTGTTAGCAGGGAATAGAATGTGTCAATAATGCATCTTGGTGGTTTTAACCAGGAAGCTACATTGCACAGAATTTAAAATTCTAGTGGGCAGTATTTCTCAAAGTGTGTTTCAAAGATTCCCCCCAAAGGAGATCTGAAATGGGTTGATTTGTGTCCCCCTTAAATGGTAAATCGTAGGGTTAACCCTAAGCGTCGCTAGTGGCTTAGTGGTAAAGAATCTGCCTGCCAGTGCGAGAGATGTGGATTCAATCCCTGGGTCAGGAAGATCCCCTAGGGAAGGAAATGGCAACCCACTCTCAGTATTACTGGCTGGGAAATCCAATGGTCAGAGGAGCCGGGCGGGCTATAATCCATGAGATCTCAAAGAGCTGGACACAACAGAGTGACTAAACAGAACAAGTGTTAATCCTGGTACCTACCTGTGAACGTGACCTTATTAGGAAACAGGGTCTTTGTAGATGTAACCAAGTTAAGATGAGGTCACAGTGGATGGAGTAGGGTGGGCCTAGCTCAGTATCACTGGTATCCTTGGAAGAAGAGAAGAGAGACACGAAAGGGAGGGCACTTGGTGTGACGGGGCTGCAAGCCAGGGATAACAAGGGCTGCAGGCACCACCAGATGCTAAGAGAAGAGCATAGAACAGGCTCTTTCTAAAAGCTTGACGAGAGCAAGGCCCTGCTGACACCTTCATTTTGGACTGTGGGAGAACTGCAAGAGAACTGCTGTTGTAAGTCACTCAGTTTATGGCATTAAGTTGCAGCCATCCCAGGAAACAAATGCGAGGTCTACATAAGCTTTTTTTTTTTCCATTTATTTTTATTAGTTGGAGGCTAATTACTTCACAACATTGCAGTGGGTTTTGTCATACACTGACATGGATCAGCCATGGAGTTACATGTATTCCCCATCCCGATTCCCCCCTCCCACCTCCCTCTCCACCCGATTCCTTTTAAAAATGAAGAGTTCACCAGTGCCTTTCAAGCCAGGGAAATTTTTGCTAAATATCCCACCATAAAACAGTTAAATCATAATCTCTGAGGGATGGGTATTTTTAAAGTATTTCTTTAGAGCACCCAGGAAATTCTGATACACAAAACAAAATTGAAAAATTTCCTTACCCATAAATTTCCTAGCACTGCTTATATGCTGTGGATTACTTTACTAAGAAAAGATATTTAAGATGCCGAAATTCTCAAGGTTTCTGGACCTCAGAAACTTTTTTTTAAACATCTTCTTCAAGACACACATGTAGCAGATTGGAAATTACAACTATCTTTTATTGGGTTTTTTATAGTCTCAGTGGGTTAACACCTGCTTTGAAAGCTTCCCAGGCCAGAATTATTGCTGTGATGCTTTATATTACAGAACTTCTCCTTCTTTCACCTACGTGCTCATGTTCTAGAATAGATCAGGTCTTCTTACAGAGGAAGTGTGAAAGTACTGGGTCCATTTATCCAGTCACATTTCTTGAGGAGACTCTTGTCTTATTTTCATTTACTAATCCTTGAAATTGTCCTCTGTCTATTTGATTGCAAAACATATGGCACTGTCTTTAAATGCTAACACTGGCTAACTGTGCTCATTCTGATCAAGATATGATTTCAAATAGGCTGTGTTCAGTCTGTGTCAGACATAGTTGCAAAAGTATTTTGTGTGTGTGTGCACACACCTACATTTGTTTATGCAAGATGTCCCAAAGCTCACGCATTCTATTATCTCATTAAACAGGTATCCTTTTATAATTGAAGTAGAGTTGATTCACAATGTTATGTTTGTTTCAGGTGTACAACAAAGTGGTTCATGTGTGTGTGTGTGCATGTGCGTGCATGTGTGTGTGTGCGTGTGTGTGTGCTCAGTCACTTCAGTCATATCTGACTGCAACCTTACAGACTGTAGCCTGCCAGGCTCATCTGTCCATGGGATACTCCAGGTAAGAATACTGGAGTGGGCTGCCATGCCCTCCTCCAGGGGATCTTCCCAACCCGGGAATCGAACCTGGATCTCCTGCACTGCAGGCTGATTCTTTACCTCTGACCCACGGGGACATATATATAATGCATATATGTATAGTGGAGGACAGGGAAGCCTGGTGTGCTGCAGCCCATGGGATCACAGAATCAGACTTAGTGACTGAACAACAAACAACAAATATATAAAATACATGTGTATGAAGTCTTTTTCAGATTTTTTCCCATTATAGGTTATTACAAGATATTGAATGTAGTTTCCTGTGCTATGCTGTAGGACCTTGTTTTTTATCTCTTTTATATATGGTAGTGTGTATCAGTTCACCCCAAACTTCTAATTTATCCCTCATCCCTCTTTCCTCTTTGGTAACCATAAGTTTGTTTTCTATGTCTGTGAGTCTATTTCTGTTTTGTAAACTTTTATGGCTCTCAAATCAGAAAAGCTTGTACTACTGCTAAGCAATTTTTTTTAATCTTTGAACATTATTAATCCTGAGATGATTTTCCACTTCACACTGGCCATGAGAATTTTAAACTCAACTTAGCATCTTATCTCTAGAAATCACTGATAACATAAGACATGCATCTGTGTGTCCGAATACTATTTTGGATGACTTCAGCTATTTGCCATTCAACTCATACAACAAGCATTCCTTTGCTATTTCTGGGAAGCATTGTTACAGGAGGAAAAAATAAAAAAGGAACAAAAAGTGCCGAGACTCAGCTTCTGAGCTTCAGAGGCAACTCCTGAGTTTCATAGAAGAGAGAACAGAGGAGAAGATACATTTTTAAGTCTCAACTAGCGTGTCTGTATCAAATGCCACAGCCCTTAAGGGATCATGGCATAAAGTTTATGCTATAAATTATAAATTTGGAAGCTACTGATAAAGTGCCAGACTACCCTGTTCTGACCAGCTGATGCTTCCACCGGCTGGAGGATGGGAGTGCTTGGGGGGAGGAGAGGGGACAAGCTGCTGAATATACAGACTCCATTCTGCAGTTTCCCAGGTGACGCTAGCGGTAAAGAACCCACATTGCCAGTGCCGGAGACATAAGAGATATGGGTTGGATCCCTGGATCCGGAAGATCCCTGGAGGAGGGCATGGCAACCCACTCCAGTACTCTTGCCTGGAGAATCCTATGGGCAGAGGAGCCTAGCAGGCTACAGTCCATAGGGTCACAAAGGAGTCAGACTGAAACTGAAATGACAGCATAGCATAGCATACTCTGCAGCCTGCCCTCCCCCTCCCCCAGCCCAAAGCCAACAGGACAATAGATCCAGAAGAAGCAGAAGCCTGGGTGCAGCCTAGGAGGAGCTATTCAGAGGGGTCCCCCACCTCTCCTGCCTGCATGCCAGGGCAACCTCACAGCAGAAAGGGCTGGGACAGTCCCCGAGGTCTTCCTCTCTAGAGTGATGGAGGATCAGGTCCCAAGTACTCCTGTTCTCTTATTTCCTTTCTTTCTTTTATTTTATTTGGCAGATAATTACTTTACAGTATTGTGATGGTTTTTTCCATACATCAACATGAATTGGCCATAGGCATACATGTGTCCCTTCACTTATGAACCCCCCTCCCACCTTCCTCCCCACTCCGTCCGTCCAGGTTGTCACTGAACACCGGCTTTGGGTGCCCTGTGTCATCCATCAAACTCCCACTGGCTATCTATTTTACATATGGTAACACATATTTTTCAATGCTACTCTTTCAATTTGTCCCATCCTCTCCTCCTCCCACTGAATCCAAAAGCTGTTCTCAATGACTGTGTCTCCTTTGCTGCCCTGCACTAGAATCATCGGTACCATCTACCTAGAGCCTATTGTACAGAGTAAAGTAGGTCAGGAAGAGAAAGACAAATATTGCATTTTAACGCACATATATGAAGTCTCTTCTTAAACATAGTTGACGGAGGGCAGAAGCCCCAGAGAGGCACAGTGTCTCAGAAGACATATGCCTGAGCTAATTCTAGCAGACTGCTATCAGAAACCAGGTGGCAACACCTCCCGAAAAGCAAGGATGACTTTCTCAGGCCACAAAAGGAGGTATGCAAATACGGAAGGTTTCTAAACTTCCACAACTCATCTCATGTTCTTACCCAAGTTTCTGTACTGCTGACTAGTGAAAGTTTTGCTGTTCTTGAGCCGCCAAGTCATGTCTGACTCTATGCGACCCCATGGACTATATAGCCTACCAGGCTCCTCTTCCATGGGATTTCCCAGGCAAGAATATGGAGTGCGTGGTCATTTCCTTCTCCAGGGGATCTTCCCGACCCAGGGATCAAACCAGTGTCTTCTGCATTGGCAGACGGATTCTCTACCACTGAGCCATCAGGGAAGCCCAGTGAAAATTTGCTTCTAGTCAATTCAGGGTCTTCCAACCCATGGGGCATATTTTCCCTCCACTGCTTGTTTCACTGAGGAGTCGATGTTCCGGGGTGCTGGGCATGGTGCCTTGGTCACCTCAGGCTGCTGTAACAAATCATAGGCTGGAGGCCTGAAACCACAGACGTTTCTTCCTCAGAGCTCTAGAGGCTGTGAAGTCCCAGAGCGAGGTGCTGGCACATCCACCTTCCAGCGAGGGCCCCTTCCTGGCTTCCAGGTAGACCCACCTTTCAGTGTCGTCAAGTGACCTCTCTGTGAACAGGAGGAGAGAGAGCTCTCTTCTTCTCATAAATACTCCCAGGAACTCCCTGGAGGCCCAGAGGCTTTCACTGCCATGGTTCTGTCCCTAGTCAGGGAACTAAGATCCCACAAACCACAGAGCTCAGCAAAAAACCCAGAAACCCGGCAAACAAAGCCCACTCCTGGGAAGCTGCTGGGCAGCCCAGGGAGCTCAGCATGTTCTGTGATGACCCAGACGGGGGATGGAGGGGTGGGAGGCAGGCCTCTGGGGGAGCGGGCGTGTGGATGCAGATGGCTGATTCACTTCACTGTATGGCAGAAACTAACACTGTAAAGAAATTATACTCCAATAAAAAATAAAAATAAATAAAATATCATATTAACAAATAAAAAATCACGGCATGGAAACAGCAATCCAGGAGAACGGAGGAACACAGGAAACTTCAGGAGGAAGTGGGGTGATCCAAGAAAGTAAATTTCAAGACAGTTTCTTAACCAGAAATAAGTACTGAAACCAATGTGAGGCGTCTGGTCATACTCAGCATTACCATACTCACTGTTTTTCTCAGTCAGCATTCACCCTCATTGGTGGGGAAATGGGACAAACTTGCTGCTTGACAATCTGCAAAGAGATAGTGATCTGAAGAGTTTGTCAAACATTTCTCTTAAAATTTTCACTTCTATTTAGTGAGTTATTGGGCCAGTCTCCATTTGTGAACCTAGGTCCCAAAGCAAAGTGGGAATGATAGAGAGAGACAGAAACTTGCGACTTTGTTGTAGAACTGATGTTCCCTGTGCTGCAGACATTAATTTTTGTTTTCATTCAGGCATTTTTTTTATTGGAGTATAATTACTTTACAAAGATGTGGTACACATATATAATGGAATATTTGTTGTTTCTATTGTTTAGTCACTAAGTCATATCCGACTCTTTTGAGATCCCATGGACTGTAGCCCTCCATGCTCCTCTGTCCATGGGATTTCCCAAGCAAGGATACTGGAGTGGGTTGTCATGCCCTCATCCAGGGGATCTTCCCAACCCAGGGATCAAACCTGTGTCTCTGGCGTTGGCAGGTGGATTCTTTACCACTGAGTCACCAGGGAAGCCCATAATGGTATACTACTCAGCCATAGTAGTACTATAAAAAACATTAAACTGGGTCATTTGTAGAGATGTGGATGGACCTCGAGTCTGTCATACAGAGCAAAGTAAATTAGAAAGAGAAAAACAAATATCATATATTAATGCATATATGTGGAAACTAGAAAAATGATACAAATGAACTTATTTGTAGGGCAGGAATAGAAACACATATGCAGAGAACAGACATGTGGAGATGGAGGGGAAGGACAGGTGGGATGAACTCGGAAGTTAGATTTGACATAAATACACTACTGCAAATATCAAATACCTACATGTACTAGGTAATGAAAAGCATTGATTATTGCAAGTGAAGAGCCGCCATGCGCCCTCTAGCCTTTTCGCATCAGGGTTTACAGAGGAGTCAAAGTCATCCAACAAGGAAAACAGAAGGGGAGGCTTATCCTATGGGTGCCACGGAGAAATGAGCAAGTCAGAGGTTAGGCCAGCGCCAGAACCATACATCTGCTCCCTTGATCTCTCATGCAGGGTGTCTACCTCTGTACACAGTCAAACACACGAGAACTAAGTACAACCCCATGTTCCTATGACAGCTTTCCAATGTAACCAGCCAACTCCAGCTCATGAGACTGAGTTGAACAAAGACATATCTGAGCCAATTATGATTTCTGGGCACGGACATGAGTGTAGGAATGACAAAAACAAAATGTCCAGGGGAAGACTGGATGCAGCCAGGTGATCTGTGTGTTCTCCAGACCTACCACACCCCAAAGACAGTCTCACCTTTTAGCTTTTATCCCCCTTTTAGCTGCTCCTCACTGACCGGCCTCTGAAATTTTGAAGGCTTCCGAAGGTGTCCCAGTTTCTTTTTAGATCTGCCCGAGATAAGTGTTTCTGATTTACCATCTCTGCAGTCTTAGCTGGACCCAGCGAGGCCTCTTTCCTGTTTCGTCCTGGCCACCTTCATGACTGGGAACCAGCTCTGAGGCTGGCACTAGGATGCTTGGGTTTTATTTCTCTGAAATAAATTAACCCCGAAAAATGACATATAAATAGAACATTGAGTGAGGCAGGTAATTGCAAAGCTTCCCCTGAAACACAATCATTTGCAAATCTCTATCAAATGAGAATAGAAAATTTCCCTCCAAGAGGAAGCGAAGACAGGGATATGACCTAACTCTGTGACTAGAATCTCGATTCCAGTAGCACAGGTCCCACTGGTGAGCTTTTTCTAGGGACCTGAGAGGTAGAGTCTAGAAATTATTCTGCAAACTGGAAATTTTTCTGGAAGGTAGCCCATCATCCTCCTTCCCCAAGAAAAAGCCTTAAAGCTCTGTCCCTGCTTATGGACACGGATAATGGTGATTATCACCATCAACATCATCAACCCACTGTTGTCATAAGGTCTCCCAGGTGGACCAAGTCTCAGAAAGGGAAGAGGAGGTACCTCTATCAACCCAACAAAGCAGGGAGTGTCTTGTGCTCTCTGCCATTTACTGTCATGAGTGAAAACATTGGGCTTCCCTGGTGGCTCAGGCGGTAAAGAATCTGCCTGCCAAAGCAGGAGACAGGAGATGCAGTTTCAATCCCTGTGTCAGGAAGGCTCCCTGGAAGAGGAAATGGCAACCCACGCCAGTGTTCTTGCCTGGGAAATCCCACGGGCAAAGGAGCCTGGCGGGCACAGTCCACGGGGTTGCAAAGAGTCAGACACAACTGAGCACGAAGTGGTCTCTTACTTGGAATTCAGACTCAAAAAAAACAGAGACTGGCTCAATAACTCCCCAAAGGCCTTGAAGTAGTCAGGCACTGAGAGAAGTTAACAAGTAGAAGTTTATCCAAATGTGATCATGATCATCCAGTTCTTTAAACTAAAGAAAAAAAAAGTCAAATGGATGAAGTCTGAATCTGATTGTCACAGAGCATCAGTGGTATGCAGTTTGATTATTTACGCATATCTCTACTTGATACCTTTTCTAAAGTCATGTAAACCAGGTAATTTATCACAGTAACATGCGTACCTGTGTACTCAGTCACTCAGTCGTGTCTGACTCTGGGACCTCATGAACTGTAGCCCACCAGGCTCCTCTGTCCATGGGACTCTTCAGGCAAGAACACTGGAGTGGGTTGCCATTCCCTCCTCCAGGGGATCTTCCCGACCCAGGGACTGAACCAAAGTCTCCTGAGGCTCCTGCACTGACAGGCGGATTCTTCATCACTGAGCCACCTGGGAAGCCTGCAGTAACATGAAGTGGATTAAATAGAGCCTTTTGTAGCAATCTATGGTATTAATAAATCCTGATTTCTCCACTCTGGGCTAGCTCTGGAGCTGAGTTCCTCAATGGTCAAAAGTATTATGAAACGGGAGACTTTCCCTGGAAAGGGAAGATGAAGACGAGGAGGAGGAGAAGCCTGAGGAGAAGGAGAAGAAAAAGAAGAAAAACTATTCCTAGTGAAAGGGATCCCTGTTAAATAATCCAGAGACTGCTGCCTCAGAAGTAGGTGGAAAAAGAGGCCATGAAATCCAGTCTAAAGATAAATGCCTTGTGAAAAAAAACCAAACCTACACTCAGACCTGGGGCTTTCCAGGTGGTACGCTTGGTAAAGAACCTGCCTGCAATGCAGGAGACTGCAAGAGATGCAGTTCGATCCCTGGGTCGGGAAGATCCCCTGGAGTAGGAAATGGCAACGAACTCCAGCATTCTTGCCTGAGAAATCTCATGGACAGAGGAGCCTGGCAGGCTGCAGTCCATGGGGTTGCAAAGAGTTGGACGTGACCTAGCAACTAAACAGCAACATAGTTGCTTTACAACGTTGTGTTAGACTCTGCAGTGTGGCAAATTGAGTCAGCTATGTGTTTAGGTATACCCCTTCTTTCTTGGATTTCCTTCCCATTTAGGTCAGCACAGAGCACTGAGCAGAGTTCTCTGGGCTCTGCAGGAGATTCATTAGTTACCTATTTTATACACAGCAGTGTATATATGTCTGACTCCCTTCTACCACCATTCTAGATTTAATACCTATATGGAGGGAGAAACATTAGACAGGTGATACAGAGATAGATAGACAGATAGGTAGAATGAACTTTGGTCTCATTACTGTAGAAAAATCAGAAAGAATAAGAAGTACTACTCACCTCCTCTTCTTCCTCTCAAGAAACTATATAAGGCTCTGAATCCTAGAAACTGTACTTCTCTTGTCCACAAAATGAGGTTAAAAGACCTTTGTTTTTAAAACTCATGTGATCTTGGAGACCAGAAAACCAAAAAAAGAGATGTCTGCAAAGAAGACTAGTACTAGAGCTTGGGATTGGGTCAGCAGAGAGAGGCATGACACGGGCAGACCTTTCAGAAGGTTTGAAGGATTCAAGACTAGAAGGGCACAGAGACCTGTGGTTTCTGGGAGTAGCAAGCTCTATTTCCTGCTCACTTGCATGCGCATAGGAGGTGTCAGGACCTCTGAGGGCAATGCCTCTGTCGGCTGCATCGAGGTGATTAGAACTAAGTGTGGGTCTCAGCAAAGGCGGTGTGTGCCAGCTAGCATAGGGGCAGCCAAACTTCAAGGGACTGTGTGGGTTTGAAAACTGGACAGTGTCATCTGAACTAAAGCCCAGAGGGTGCCCAGCAAATAGTCTGCACTTTTTAAGATTTATGACTCACAGCTCAAAGAAGGCATAGAGCAGAGGGGAATGGAGCCCCAGTTGTGGCTAAGATTGAATTTTCCATTGGCATGGCAGGATGTGGGCTCAGAATAAATTAAAGAGTTAGAGGGAAGAAAACTTTCTTTATATCTCATGTTATATGTAGAGTAAAATTCATCTCCACTAAATAGAATTGAGCTCTGCCCCACATACAACCCAACCACACTTGGATTATACTTTTTGGTTAAGTCCCTGCATGACAGCTGGCAGCATCCCAGTTGGTTCAGATCCTGTGCTGAGCTCCCAAACAGCCCTGAACAGCCCAGCCTGGCTGGTCCTAGACATTCCAAGGCAGATCTACCTTTAAAATGTGTGCATGTGTCCTCAAGGGTGTCCAACTCTTTGCGACCCCATGGACTGTAACCCACCAGGCTCCTCTGTCCATGGGATTTCCCAGGCAAGAATAATACTGGAGTGAGTGGCCATTTCCTCCTCCAGGGGATCTTTTCAACCTGGGGATCAAACCCAAGTCTCCTGCACTGCAGGCTTTACCGCCGAACAGCTGGGGAAGCCTAAACCATCACTGCCGCTGCTGCTGCTGCTGCTGCTAAGTCGCTTCAGTCATATTCAACTCTGTGCAACCCCGTAGATGGCAGCCCACCAAGCTTCCCCGTCCCTGGGATTCTCCAGGCAAGAACACTGGAGTGGGTTGCCGTTTCCTTCCCCAATGCATGAAAGTGAAAAGTGAAAGTGAAGTCGCTCAGCTGTGTCCGACTCTCAGCGACCCCATGGACTGCAGCCTACCAGGCTCCTCCGTCCATGGGATTCTCTAGGCAAGAGTACTGGAGTGGGGTGCCATTGCCTTCTCCAAAACCATCACTAGTTAGAAGTTAATATTTCATGGGTTAATCCCTTACTATACTGTGGCTTTATGAGGTCAGAGTCTCAAAGCTTTGTCATGAATGCTATCCACCAAGGCCCTCAGCTCTGAGCTGGCACTGAATGCTCAAAAGTACCTCCCTATTTGAGCCACCATTCCTGCCTCAAATCTGCAAACTGCAGCCCTCGAACAGCTTTGTTTAGCCCCTGTATTTGTCATCTGTAAGGACCGAATCTGATATGAGATTACAAAGTAACATGAATCCAAAGTATCCTATGAATCCAGATGAGCACTGGCTTTCAGTGATTTCACCGTGGGAGGCTGGCCACACACATACTACAGTGAGGCTGTCACTCCAGGCACCACGACTGGAATTTCTCTGTGGAAACTGCCTGCAGGGACAATTAGACAATTACAGAGGAAAACAGAAAATCAGTCCCACCACTCGGTGGCACTAATGGCTCTCAAGTGTGCTTCATTGTTCATGTGTCAAGCCTCCCCAGCCCATGTCCTCTTCCAGGGCATGTGTCTTATACATCACTACATAGTCCAGGCAGTGTACAGAATCCAGAATGCAGGAAAAACTTCATAAATGCTTGGTAAATAAACAGTGGGCTCCTTACTGGCCCAGGGATTTTTTTTTTCCTTCCCCCTCTTTTTTTCCACCTTCTCCACTGTCGTTGTTTTTGTTCAGTCACTAAATCGTGTCTGACTCTTTGCGACCCATGCACTGCAGCCCACCTGGCTCCTCTGTCCACAGGATTCTCCAGGCAAGAATACTGGAGTGGATTGCCACTTCCTTCTCCATTGGAATCTTCCAGACCCAGGGATTGAACACGTGTCTCCTGCTTTGGCAGGCAGATTCTTCACCACTGAGCCACCTGCAAAGCCTATCTTCTCCATTAAATGCTTATTATTTATCCATATCCTCTTTTTCTGGCTGTAGAAGTCACAACAAAAAATACTCAAGGAGGGAGCTAGAATTGACCACAAAGCATAGAGCGACTGAGGCTTCTGTATCCATGAGGATAGGCTGGGCTAGGCTATGTCATGGTAAGTAACAAACCCCAAATCTCAACAGTTTAAAATGGTGAAAGTTCATTGCTAGCTCATTGTACTGGTACAAAGTGTGGAGGTAAAGGTGGGGGGCTCTGCTTCATGTAGGCAGTCATCAGCCTAGGCCAACAGAAACCACCACACTCTCAGCAGACACTTCAGGGCACACAGTACAGGAGGGATGGCGAGGCTGGATTTGCCACCCAGAAATCACTTTGTGGCAAATAGATGGGGAAAAAGTGGAAGCAGTGACAGATTTTACTTTCTTGGGCTCCAAAATCACTGCAGACGGTGACTGCAGCTGTGAAATTAAAAGACACTTGCCTCTTGGAAGGGAAGCTATGATCAACCTAAAGAGTATATTAAAAAGCAGAGCCAGATGCCCATCAGCAGACGAATGGATAAGAAAGCTATGGTACATATACACAATGGAATATTACTCAGCCATTAAAAAGAATACATTTGAATAAGTTCTAATGAGATGGATGAAACTGGAGCCCATTATACAGAGTGAAGTAAGCCAGAAAGATAAACACCAATACTGTACACTAATGCATATATATGGAATTTTAAAAGATGGTAATGATAACCCTACATGCAAGACAGAAAAAGAGACACAGACGTATAGAACAGACTTTTGGACTCTGTGGGAGAAGGCGGGGGTGGGATGATCTGAGAGAACAGCACTGAAACATGTATATTATCTATAGTGAAACAGATCGCCAGCCCAGGTTGGATGCATGAGACAAGAGCTCAGGGCTGGTGCACTGGGAAGACCCAGAGGGATGGGGTAGAGAGGGAGGCAGAAGGGGGGATCGGGATGGGGAACACATGTAAATCCATGGCTGATTCATGTCAATGTATGGCAAAAACCACTACAATATTGTAAAGTACTTAGCCTCCAACTAATAAAAATTAATGAAAAAAAGAGAGAGAGTAATAGTGAAACATTTACATTAGCATATGTAAAATGGATAGCCAGTGGGAATTTGCTATTTGACACAGGGAACCCAAACCTGGTGTTCTGTGACCACCTAGAGGGGTGGAAGGTATATGTTTACCTGTGGCTGGTTCATGATGATACATGGCAGGAACTAACATAATGCTATAAAGCAATTATCCTCCAATTAAAAACATAAAAAAATAAAAAAGAATGTTAACCAAGTAATTAATTTGATAAATAAATAAAAATTGCTTTGCCCTCCCAAAAAAAATAAAATAAGATAAAAAGCAGAGCCATCACTTTGCCAACAAAGATCTGTATCATCAAATCTATGGTTTTTCAGTAGTCATGTACATACAGATGTGAGAGTTGCACCAAAAACAAGGCTGAGCACTCAAGAACTGATGCTTTCAAATTGTGATGCTATGGAAGACTCCTGAGAGTGCCTTGGACTGCAAGGAGATCAAACCAGTCAATCCTAAAGGAAATCAATGCTGAGTATTCACTGGACAGACTGATGCTGAAGCTGAAGCTCCAGTACTTTGGCCACCTAATAAGAAGAGCCAACTGATTGGAAAAGACCCTGATGCTGGGAAAGATTGAAGACAGGAGAAGAGGGTGACAGAGGATGAGATGGTTGGATGGCATCACTGAATCAGTGGTCATAAGTTTGAGCAAACTCAGAGAGATAGTGAAGGACAGAGGAGCCTGGTGTGCTGCAGTCCATGGGATCACAAAGAGTGGGACACAACTTAGCAACAGAATAGCAATAAGAACAACCCGGAAATAACACGATTTCACCCAAAGCCCATACGGCCCACTGGTCTCATGACCCCACTGTAAGGAGGGACAGGGAAATAACTGTCATTCTCCTATGTGCCTGGAAGAAGAGGAATACAGGCCCAAGATATGGGTAAGCATTTGAGTTCTCTACCATAAACCAGGTCTAGACGTCAGCAGCAGCAGATCAATGAACTCATCAAGCATGGTATCTAGTTACATTCATGGCCACTCAGTGGATCATGCCTCCAGGAAGCTATTCCTTTGCTTCATTCATTCTCACAATGACTATGAACTTGGCCAAGTCACTTTCTTTGGCCAGAAAATGGGACGTCAGAAAATACAATGCAAGCCAGGGACTTATAAGCGTTTGCACATTGAGGCCAGCTCTCTTGGAATGCTGCCACTACCCTGTAGAAAGTCCAGGATATCTGCTGTAGGAGCCACACAGAAAAGAAGATAGGGCCCTCCCTTGATAGCCCCAGCCAACTGGAAGATGCGCACGAGGCCATCTCCATCAGCCAGCTCCCAGATGAACTGACAACCGAGTGTAAGCATATGACTGAATCCAGCCAACACCATGTGGGACGGAGATAAACCATCCAAGATAAGCTTGCCCAAATCACTGAACCACAGAAGAGTGAGCAAATAAATGGCTCTTGTTTGAAACCACAAAAACGTGGAGTGATTTATTGCACAGCATTAGGTAACTGCTAAAACAATTCCTATCTAGAAGACGGATACTGCCATAACAAAATCTAAACCAAGTGGTGTTGGCTTTGGGACAAACCAGTGGATAGGAGCAAGGGAAGCAGTGAATAGACTAACAGAGGCTGGAGAAATGGTGAACAATCTTTTACTGTATGCTAAAAAGGTAGTGAGGAAATTGTCACTAGGAGCTGGGAAAAGGACAATCTATGTTACATGGTGGCAGAATTATTGGCCAAAATATTGTCTACAGTAATTTAAATGATACAAAGGACCTGACCGAACTTATGGATTTAGGTAAGGAAATTTCTAGACACGATGCTGAAGGCATCAATTGGATGCTGCCTGTTGTGTATGATACTGCTGCTTGTTGTCACTAAGACTGTGTCCAACTCTTTGTGACCACATGGACTGCAGCCCACCAGGCTCCTCTTTCCGTAGGATTTCCCAGGCAAGAACACTGGAGTGGGTTGCCATTTCCTTCTCTAAGGGATCTTCCCAATCCAGGGATTGAACCTGCATCTCCTGCATTGGCAGCCAGATTCTTTACCACTGAGCTACCTGGGGAGGCCTTGTGTATGTTAAGATACCACCTAAGAGAGTTAAGCCAAAGGAGACACTGTTCAGTATTCAGACTTACTTCAGGAGAAGAGGAGAGAGTCCAGAATTTTCCAGTTTAGAAAAAAATTATGCTGTTTTTCATCTCTAGTATCTCCAGTCAGGCAAAGATTCTCCAGTAAGAAATGGCCCCAGCATAACAATCAAATCAGACCTATGCTTGTAAGCCCTCTGAAAGGAAGTGCCTAGGAGACCCCTTTCAATGAGACAAATGGACTTCTGAGAATCTTGAGAGTATTGGCCCACAGTGACTGACATGGTCAAAAAAATATATGGACAAAAATCCTGAAGGCATAGGGTGAATCCCACTAAAATTCCTAGGAAATGCATGAAATTTTTAGGAGAATTTTATCAATGAAAGCACTACAAGGTTGGACTAAAAGTGAGAGATAATTCACAATGAAAAGAAGCCACTGGACTTCCACTTTCTACAAGCAGGAATCAGACTGACAAGGCTACTTAGCTACAGACACGCATAATTTCCTATGGGTAAGAAAATGCATCTCAGAGGATGGAGCTAAGAGCTCAGCGGGAAGACCTAAAAGCCACAGAGAACAGTTGGCTAGGTAACCTTCTTAGGAAGTAGAATCAGGTCCCAGTCAAGAAACATTTTCTGACCCATATAGGGGAAGCCATAGGGGATGAGATAGTTGGATGGCATCACTGACTCAATGGACATGAACTTGGGCAAACTCCAGAAGATAATGAGGGACAGGGAGGCCTGGCATGCATCAGTTCATGGGGTTGCAACGAGTCAGACATGACTTAGCAACCAATAACATCAACAAGGGAAAGTCAATGTGACCAGTTGGACTTCATAATTGCTATAGCCTAACGACTGCTTTGTGATCCCCATCTTCTCCATTTTATACAGGAGTATCTATCAACAAGGTCTATCTACTTGCTTTCTCATGACTGTGTTTTAGAGGTGTGAGAATAGAATACTTGTCTTTTAAGATCAAGATCGCTGTATCAAGAGAAGCTGCAGCTGAAAAGCCATGCTCAAGAAGTCTTATCTATATGATAATCTGGGAAAGATTATCAGAAAATGGACTTCCAGCTTGATATCATCATGAGATGATATACAGTGGAAGTGAGAAATAGATTTAAGGGACTAGATCTGATAGACAGAGCCTGATGAACTATGGACAGAAGTTCGTGATATTGTACAGGAGACAGGGATCAAGACCATCCCCATGGAAAAGAAATGCAAAAAGGCAAAATGGTTGTCTGAGGAGGCCTTACAAATAGCTGTGAAAAGAAGAGAAGTGAAAAGCAAAGGAGAAAAGGAAAGATATTTCCATTTGAATGCAAAGTTCCAAAGAATAGCCAGGAGAGATAAGAAAGCTTTTCTCAGTGATCAATGCAAAGAAATAGAGGAAAACAACAGAATGGAAAAGACTAGAGATCCCTTCAAGAAAATTGGAGATACCAAGGGAATATTTCAGGCAAAGATGGGTTCGATAAAGGACAGAAATGGTATGGACTTAACAGAAGCAGAAGATATTAAGAAGAGGTGGCAAGAATACACAGAAGAACTCTACAAAAAAGATCTTCATGACCCAGATAATCATGATGGTGGGATCACTTCCCTAGAGCTAGATATCCTGGAATGTGAAGTCAAGTGGGCCTTAGAAAGCATCATTATGAACAAAGCTAGTGGAGGTGATGGAATTCCAGTTGAGCTGTTTCAACTCCTGAAAGATGATGCTGTGAAAGGGCTGCACTCAATATGCCAGCAAATTTGGAAAACTCAGCAGTGGCCACGGGACTGGAAAACGTCAGTTTTCATTCCAATCCCAAAGAAAGGCAATCCCAAAGAATGCTCAAACTACTGCACAATTGCACTCATCTCACACGCTAGTAAAGTAATGCTCAAATTCTCCAAACCAAGTTTCAGCAATATGTGAGCCATGAACTTCCAGAAGTTCAAGTTGGCTTTAGAAAAGGCAGAGAAACCAGAGATCAAATTGCCAATATCTGCTGGATCATTGAAAAAGCAGGAGAGTTCCAGAAAAACATCTATTTCTGATTTATTGACTACATCAAAGCCTTCGACTGTGTGGATCACAATAAACTGTGGAAAATTCTGAAAGAGATGGGAATACCAGATCCCCTGACCTGCCTCTTGAGAAACCTGTATGCAGGTCAGGAAGCAACAGTTAGAACTGGACATGGAATAGCAGACTGGTTCCAAACAGGAAAAGGAGTACTTCAAGGCTGTATATTGTCACCCTGCTTATTTAACTGATATGCAGAGTACATCATGAGAAACGCTGGGCTGGAAGAAGCACAAGCTGAAATCAAGATTGCCAGGAGAAATATCAATAAACTCAGATATGCAGATGACACCACCATTATGGCAGAAAGTGAAGAGGAACTAAAATGCCTCTTGATGAAAGTGAAAGAGGAGAGTGAAAAAGTTGGCTTAAAGCTCAACATTCAGAAAACTAAGATCATGGCATCTGATCCCATCACCTCATGGAAAATAGATGGGGAGACAGAGGAAACAGTGTCAGACTTTATTTATTTTGGGGGCTCCAAAATCACTGCACATGGTGATTGCAGCCATGAAATTAAAAGATGCTTACTCCTTGGAAAGAAAGCTATGACCAACCTAGAGAACATGTTAAAAAGCAGAGACATTACTTTGCCAACAAAGGTCCATCTGGTCAAGGCTATGGTTTTTCCAGTGGCCATGTATGGATGTGAGAGTTGGACTGTGAAGAAAGCTGAGCACCGAAAAATTGATGCTTTTGAACTGTGGTGCTGAAGAAGACTCTTGAGAGTCCCTTGGACTGCAAGGAGATCCAACCAGTCCATTCTAAAGGAGATCAGTCCTGGATGTTCATTGGAAGGACTGATGCTGAAGCTGAAGCTGAAACTCCAGTACTTTGGCCACCTCATGCAAAGAGTTGACTCATTTGAAAAGACCCTCATGCTGGGAGGGATTGGGGGCAGGAAGAGAAGGGGATGATAGAGGATGAGATGGCTGGATGGCATCACTGACTCAATGGGCATGAGTTTGAGTAAGCTCTGATAGTTGGTAATGGACAGGGAGGCCTGGGGTGCTGCGATTCATGGGGGTCACAAAGAGTCGGACACGACTGAGCAACTGAACTGATCATCATGAGATAAAACTGGGGGGTTTGGGAATGGTGAGTGTATTTTGCATAGGCCAGAGAGTGATTTGCTGAAGCCAGAGGATAGACTGTCACATACGGTTTTCTACAGACAATCCATTTCTTCCATCCATGCAATGGGAATCCGCACGTACTTCCTTTAAAAGGTGAAGCCTATTTCTCCACCCCTTGAATCTCAGCTGGCTTCATGACTTGCTTTAGCCAATCAAATGTGGCAAAAGTAATATTGTGTGACTTCTGAGTCCCAACCCCAAAAGGTCTAACAGCTTCTACCCTCATTTGCTTGCAAAGTGGCTGTCACCACACAAAAGAAAAGCTGATGTCATCCTGCCAAGAAGGGAGAAATCATGTAGCAGAATACGAGACACCCCAACCAAAAGCCCTACCTGGGGACATGTGAATCAGACCAGACCAAGATGTGAATAAATCCATCCTGGGACATCCAGCCTCCATTGAGATGCCAGATGAATGCAACCACAAAATTAACCCCTAGCAAACCAGTAGAAGAACCAACCAGCTAAACCAAGTCCATATTTAATTTCAAAACCATAAGCAAATAAATAATTGCTGTTTTAAGTCAATATCTTTGACATTTTTTTTTTTATACAAATAGGGCTTCCCTGGTGGCTGAGTCTGTAAAGAATTCCCCTGCAATGCAGGAGACCAGGGTTCAATCTCTGGGTCAGGAAGATGCCCTGGAGAAGGGAATGGCAACCCACTCCATCATTCTTGAATGGAAAATCCCAAGGACAGAAGAGCCTGGATAGCTATAGTTCATAGGGTTGAAAAGAGTCGGACACAACTGAAGTGACATGCACATGTACAAATAATGTGCTTAATCGCCCAGTCATGTCTGACTCTTGGTGACCCCATGGACAGTAGGCCACCAGGTTCCTCTCTTCATGGGATTTTCCAGGAAAGAATACTGGATTGGGTAGCCATTCCCTTCTCCAGGGGATCTTCCCAACCCAGGGATCGAACCTGGGTCTCCTGCATTTCAAGGAGATTCTTCACCATCTGAGCCACCAGGGAAGCCCTATATACAAATAAGACTAACAATTTAGTTAATGTATCTTTGCCATATAAAAGCCAATCATTGGTAAATACTTTATAATACACAGTCTTTATTTGATTTCATCCCTGATTTGTATCATAGTTGTTATTACTTCTGCTGGTTGCCCGTAGATAAGGAAACAGAAGTCAGAGAAGTTAAGTAACTAGTCAGGGCTGTGCAGCCTGTAAGTGAACCAGGATTCAAATTTTCCAGTTCTAAAAGCCAAGGGACTGGCTTCAGTAGTTCAAAGTCCTGGATCGAGAGAAAGTGCACCTGAGGAGACACACTTGAGGAGCCTTATCTGCTTCTGAAACTGATGCAGATCATGATACAATGGATGTCATGTCTGATGCCATGTTGAGAAATAATTTTTTTGTTATACCACTGATGCCTCTTAGATGCTTCAGTTACATAATATTAACATAATCTGGGAATTCAAACCACTAGAACTTCATGACTCTGAATCAACAGCTTATCTATGGGCAGGTGGACGAGCATGGAGATGCATGAAGTAGGCAGATGTTAATGAGACCAAGCACATCCCTGCTTCCCGGCCTTTGCACTCGTTCTTTGCACTGCATGAACCACTCCCCAGGGAGCCCATGGGCTGGCACCTTTCCATTCTTTTAAGTTTCTGTTCTTTGTTGCCTTGTCTGTAGGGTCTTCCCTAGCTACCCCAACTGGAAAGTGAAAATGAAAGTCGCTCAGGCGTGTCTGACGCTTTGCGACGCCATGGACTATACATTCCATGGAATTCTCCAGGCCAGAATACTGGAGTGGGTAACCATTCCCTTCTCCAGGGGATCTTCACAACCCAGCGATTGAACACAGGTCTCCCACATTGCAGGGAGATTCTTTAACAGCTGAGCCATCGGGGAAGACCAAGAATACTGGCATAGGTAGCCTATCCCGACACAAGATTCAAACCGAGGTCTCCTGCACTGCAGGCAGATTCTCTACCAGCTAAGCTACCGGGGAAGCCCATGGCTGCCTCAGCCGGACGCATGCGCAGTCTGTTCCTCTTTCTAGCCCGCTTTGCTCCACAGCTCTTACCACCCTTTGACATGTCGTTTGTTTTACTGGTTTGCTTCTTTATTTACTTGCTGTCTGCCTCTGCCCGTGAGGATGTAAGCTCCACGAGGCTAGGGATTTTCATTTCATTTTAATAGTGCATCCCCAGAGCCTAGAAGTGTTCCTGGAACGTAGTCGGTGTTCTGTAAATGCATGTTGAGTGAATGATTGTTGCTGTTGTTTTAGTCCAACTCTCTGCGACCCCATGGACTGTAGCCCACTAGGCTGCTCTGTCCATGGGATTTCCCAGGCAAGAATACTGGAGTGGGTTGCCATTTCCTCCTCCAGGGATCTTCCCAGTCCAGGAATCGAACTCCCTGGCTCTCTGTGAATTCTTTGTCTGCACCTCTTGTGAAATCAACATTCCCTCGCCCTCTGAAAGAAACTGCTGGCCCTCTTGGAATCCTAAGAAATGGGGCTATTCAGTCCCAATGCCCCCAGTATCCTAGCCTTGGACCCCAGAATTTCAAGACACTCATTCTTCCCTGTCTTCCTTTCCTCTTTTTCCATGAGGCTTCCATGGAGTCCCATGGCCACTGCCTCAGCTCTTCTCTAACAAGAGCTCACAGATGTGCATAGAAAGATATATAAAATGAGGTGCTAGGGATTGCCTGGTGGTGCAGTGGTTAGAACTTTATCTTCTAATGCAGGGGGTGCAGGTTCAATCTCTGCTCAAGGAGCTAAGATCCCACATGCCTCAAAACCAAAAAAAATAAAAAATAAAACAGAAGCAGTACTGCAAAAAATTCAATTAAAAACTTTTAAAATGGTCCATATTTGAAAAAAAATGAGATGATGAAAGGGGAAATGATAGAGGTTTCCTAACAGATTCCAAGCAATAAAGGTGGAGAAATAGACTTCCTAGTGTTTTCCTCCCATAGTACAGGCAGCAAACCTTGGAAAAATAGCGTGGGCTCTTGGACGGACGATGCCATAACTGCTTGTTTCTATCCCAGTAACTTTGCTTATGCTGCAGGCCCCTGCACACGCACGCACACACACACATGCACATGCGTGCGTGCATGCACACACACACACACACACACACACACACACACTGCTATCTGAAATACCAAACTAACCTCAGATCAACCCCATAGTTCAGAACACATTTATTCCTTGCTATTTATTCTCACCACACTAACATCGCTTTTTCTCCTTTGGAATGCTACAGCAACATTTATGGTCCACAGCAATTTATATCCGTCAAGGTCCCAGCAGGAAACAGATGTCACAGTCAGCTGGGATGTCTAAAAAGATGTTTTATAATGGATCTATTTACAGAGGTGTGAGCAAGGGTTAAAGAACTGTGATTTTCCGAGTCCTCTGGGAAGAAGACGCGAAGACAAGAGTAAATTTGCAAAGAATTTTTTAGGGGAAATATTTATGAGGGAAAAAAAAATGGGTAAGGGTCCAGATCAAGCTGGAAGAACAGTCAGACTATAAGATGAGAATGACCCTAAAGGAAGGCTAGAGGAATAGAACGTTAAGTAGAAGCATCCTAAAGGGTGATACGGTCTGAGGAAATCTCAGGATTCCTCCAACCAATGACAGTCATCAGAAGACTCTGTTTCCCTTAAGAAAGGACAGCTGTGACCTGCCGCACCTGTCATTGGCTGGGAGCAGCCCTTGGGAAGTGGGGCCTCATACTAATGTGATGATGGACTTGACATCCAGCTCACTGAGCCACTTATGTTCCTGGTACTCAGAAGTTCGCAGGGCACATTCTTGTGGTCACCACAGTCTATCCCTCCCACCAAGCAAATCTCCTCTACAAGATTTGGGCAGCAATTCCAACATGGTTCCAGGTTTTGTTTTGTTTTGTTTTGTTTTTGTTTTCTGAGGGGGAATTAGAAGAGGGAGATTAGTGGGATAAACTATTGCCCCCATCTTTGCAATTGACTATGGCGCCAGAACAAATACCAACCTCTCCCTTCTCCACCACGCCTTCTCAATTTTCCTCAACCTTAGCTACGCTCACCAAAACTTCATCAGGGTTTGGTGGCTTCCCTGGTGGTGTGACCCAAACCCTCGTTCCTCAGGGTTATGGACGCCTAATGGTCACTCATCTCAGGCCAGCTTGCTTGACTGTGTCCACTCACATTTGCAATGTGGCTAAGGAGCACAGGACAGACCAAGAGGATCACCAGGTATCTGCCTGCTCAGGCTGCTTTTAACAAGAAATCACAGACTGGGAGAGGGAGGGCTTAAACAGCAGAAACTTTTATTCTCTCACAGATCTGAAGAATAGAAGTCCAATATCAAGGTGTCAGCAGGGTTGGTGTCTGATGAAGGGATCTCCCTTAGGTTGTAGACAACCACCTTCTTGCTGTTTACGCCCATGACTTTTCCTTGGTGTCTGCACATAAGGAGAGAGCTCTCTGGGTGTCTTTTCTTATAAGGACACTAATCCAGATCAGGGTCCCATCCTTATGAACTAATTTGACCTCAATCACTTCTTTTTTTATTATTTTATTTTTATTTATGTATTTTTGGCTGTACTGGGCCTTCATTGCTGTGCAGGTTTTTCTCTAATTGAAGAGAGTGGAGGCTACTCTCTAGTTGCAGTGCATGGGCATCTCATTGTAGTGGCCTCTCGTTTCGAAGCATGGGTCTAGGACACTTGGGTTTCAGTAGTTGGAGCACACATGCTCAGTAGTTGTGGCTTCAGGCTCTAGAGCACAGGCTCAGGAGTTGTGGTGCCCATGCTTAGTTGCTCCAAGGCATGTGCGATCTTCCCAGATCGGGGATCAAACCCATGTCTCCTGCATTGGCAGGTGGATTTTTTACCACTGAGACACCAGGGAAGCCCTCAATTACTTCTTTAGAGACCCCTACTTCCAGATACAGCCACATGAGAGGCTAGGGTTTTATCATATGAATTTTTGAGAGACACATTCAGTTTATAACATCTGGATTCCATGTGTGTTTTTTTTCCTGCTACTATTGGGTAAAAGTAGATCCATATCTTCCTGCTGATCAAGGTCACTTGCCCCTGTTACTGCAGTGACTCCTTTCCTTGCCTGTTGTCTCTGGGAACAATGAGTCTTATGTGCCCTGACAAGCATCTGCAAGTTGTATTCAGTGGTATACTTTCTGTGACCCGTGACAAGAGTGCACCTCTTCAGCAATCAGAGCCTCCAACCCTGCAGAATCCAAAGTTGCAGGGACAGAGCATGTATTAATAACATCCCCCTGTGGGTCATTGGTGTGGTGGTAAATAAGGCCACTCCTGCTGCTACTCCTTGGTTCCTGGACACTTGCATTCTTACTGGAGACTGAACAACACATGAGTTACTGATTTAATAAATACTCTGCAACCCTGAATGATGGCACCTAATCCCTTCAGAATGTTTCCTCTAAGATAGGACTTCCATTGTATCAATAGAAGGCTACTTCTGTGTTTCATGAGGATAGCTGCCTCTGAGGATGTAGTATGTAACAAGACAAAAGTATCCCCTGGTCATGGTCCCAATCTCACACTTTCTTCAATATGAAGTGGATCTTCTGATTAGATGCTGCACTGTGTGGGATTCCATAACTCTGGATCAGGCATCCTATAAACCCCTAGACAATAATGCTAGTTGAGGTTTGGCAGGCAGAAAAGCCAAACCCATACCCAGCAAAGATATTTATCCTTGTGAGAAGGAATCATTGCCCCTTTCAGGGTGGATGTGAGCCAGTGTAGTCTGGCCAGTTGGTTTCCTCCAGGAATAGAGCCAGGATGAATTAGTTTCTTCTGCTAACAATTTGGACATTCAAAGCAGCAGCAGCTAGATCAGTCTTGGTAAGTGGAAGTCCATGCTATTGGGTCCACACATACCTTCCTCTCTGATGCTGTGGTCTCGCCACTCAGGAGCCCATCATGCCAGCCTGGCATGCATGCCTGGCTGATGAAGTCTGGCTAAGGTTCACAGAATAAGTCATTCAGACTACTTGTTTGTACAGTTGATGATGGATGCTTACTAGTGAGCGTTAATACAAACTAACTTAGTGGTAAATGTGATATAAAAATCACACATCATGTCCACTCCTACATGTCCACCACACACATGCACCCCAGACCTCACTGCCTGTGTTCCTCTATTCCTTTCCTTTTCTGATCCAAGACCAAGCCATTGGCCATCCACTTTGAGCCACTTTTCCTTTCCTACAAATATGATCAGGTACACTGCTTATGGTCCTACCCACTGGGAAGACCTTCCCTTTTCTACTGTCTTTTAGAAAGTAAAAGCATTAGTTGCTCAGTTGTGCCCAACTCTTTACAACCCCATGTACTATAGCTCACCAGGTTCTTCTATCCATGGGATTTCCCAGGCAAGAATATTGGAGTGAGTAGCCATGTCCTCCTTCAGGTGATCTTCCCTGATTCAGGAGTCAAACCGAGGTATACTGCATTGCAGGTGAATTCTTTACTAACTTTTAGGGCCACCCTTAAATATGGGAGAAAAGTGATTGCTGTCCATTTTGACATGCACCCATATATTGAGTTAATCCAACTGTAAACCAAGCTGAGGCTTTTTCCTCTTCTTCCAGCTGGTCTTTTGTGATTCTCCTCTGTGGCCGTAGACACAAAACAGAGAAGGGCATTGGTCCAACTGTGGTGGGCTACAAGCAGGTCTGGACTACCTAATCTTGCACATTAGTTATGCCCTCTAGTGCTACCCAGCCTCAACCTCAGATATACTATTTCCACACCATGATGGATGCCTGCTGGACCTGTCTGACTTCATGACTTGGAGGTCGGACAGAACCCAGCTCATAATGGGCAGTTCCGGATGCATTGTCACCTGATGACTATGGCCAAGTACTCTGTTTCCACCAGGATACAGTAATGTGCCAAGAGCTATTTCTCAAAGGGTGCATAATTCTCCACTGCAGATGGCATGACTTTGCTCCAGAATCCCAGGGGCCTGCATTGTGATTCTCCTGCTAGAGTTTTACCTTAAGCCAAGGTCACCCCCACCTATCCTTCCCTCCTCCAATCGACTCTCTGGCCCCTTTCATCTTATTTATTTATCTCAAGACTCTGTGCATTGACTTACATAACATTCTGTTAGTTTGCTGGGGCTGCCATAGTCAAGTTCCACAGATGAGCCATCCTAAACAACAGAAACTTATTGTCTCACAGTTCTGGAGCTTAGAGGTCCCAGATCAAGGTGTGGGCAGGGTTGGTTCCTTCTGTAGGCTGTAAGGACAATCTATCCCATGATTCTTCCCTAGTTTCTAGTCGTTTACTGGCAATCTTTGGCATTCATTACCTTGTAGAAAAATCACCCCAATCTCTCTTATCGTCACATGGCATTCCTCCTATGCATGTGTCTGTGACCAAATTTCTCCTTTCTATAGGGATGCCAGTCATATTGGATTAGAGGTCCACCCTAAACCATTATGGGTCTTCCCAGGTGATGCTAGTGGTTAAGATTCCACCTAACATTGCAGAAGACACAAGAGACTCGGGTTCCCTTAGTCAGGAAGATCCCCTAGAGGAGGAAATGGCAACCCACTCCACTATTCTTGCCTGGGAAATTCCATGGACAGAGGAGTCTGGCAGGCTATAATCCACAGGATCACAAAAGAGTCAGATGCAACTGAGCACACACACACCACTCCAGTATGACTTCATTTTAGCTAGTTATATCTGCAACAGTCTTATTTGCAGATATGAATAACATTCAAAGTCATTAGGACTTAGGACTTCAATATATGACTTGTGTGGGACACAGTTCAACCCGTAACAAATATCTTGATGTTCTCTCCTCACTGTAACACCTCTCTCTGATGCTTCCTTCTTCCTGGGATGATAACTGCCTCCTACATAATTCAGAGGCCACAATTCTTTGCATGTGGACCACTCAGTGGGGATGCTAGTGAGCATGTGGCCCCAAGACCAGCCATCCCACTGATGCTCACATACTCATCACAGAACCCGAAATTGCCAGATCTTCTGGATCCCAGAAAAACAGGGTGTCCCAAAGCCTGTCACCCTTCCTGACTTCAGGACATCCATTTCCCCACCAAAGCCCTCTCTCCAGAATTTGACCATGACACACCACATTTCACATTTTCCTCACCAGACAGAGCATGAAAAAACAGTGTTTAAAGAAGCCATGTTGACCCCCGAAAGCATGCACTGGACATAGCTGAGAAAGAGCCCAGATGATTTTCATCACTCTCATCATGCCTTTCAGTTCAGTTCAGTTCAGTTGCTCAGTCTTATCCGACTCTTTGCGACCCCATGAATCGCAGCACACCAGGCCTCCCTGTCCATCACCAACACTTGGAGTTTACCCAAATTCATGTCCATTGAGTCAGTGATGCCCACAATCTTTCCCAGCATCAGGGTCTTTTCAATCAGTAAGCCCTTTGCATCCGATGGCCAAAGTATTGGAGTTTCAGCTTCAAATCAGTCACTCCAATAAAAACACGGGACAGATCTCCATTAGAATGGACTGGTTGGATCTCCTTGCAGTCCAAGGGACTCTCAAGAGTCTCCTCCAACACCACAGCTAAAAAACATCAATTCTTCAGTGCTCAGCTTTCTTCACAGTCCAACTCTCACATCCATACATGACCACTGGAAAAACCATAGCCTTCATGAGATGGACCTTTGTTGACAAAGTACTGTCTCTGTTTTTTAATATGTTCTCTAGGTTGGTCATAACTTTCCTTAAAAGGAGTAAGCATCTTTTAAATTCATGGCTGCAGTCACCATCTGCAGTGATTTTGGAGCCCAAAAAAATAAAGTCTGCCACTGTTTCCACTGTTTCTCCATCTATTTGCCATGAAGTGATGGGAAAGGAAGCCATGATCTTGGTTTTCTGAATGTTTGGTTTTAAGTCAACTTTTCCCCTCTCCTCTTCATTTTCATCAACAGGCTTTTTAGTTCCTCTTCACATTCTGCCATAAGGGTGGTGTCATCTGCATATCTGAGGTTATTGATATTTCTCCTGGCAATCTTGATTCCAGTTTGTGCTTCTTCCAGCCCAGCGTTTCTCATGATGTACTCTGCATATCAGTTAAATAAGCAGGGTGACAATATACAGCCTTGATATACTCCTTTTCCTATTTGGAACCAGTCTGCTAATCCATGTTCAGTTCTAACTGTTGCTTCCTGACCTGCATACAGGTTTCTCAAGAGGCAAATCAGGTGGTTTGGTATTCCCATCTCTTTCAGAATTTTCCACAGTTTATTGTGATCCACACAGTCAAAGGCTTTGGAATAGTCAATAAAGCAAAAATAGATATTTTTCTGGAACTCTCTTGCTTTTTCCATGAAGCAGCGGATGTTGGCAATTTGATCTCTGATTCCTCTGCCTTTTCTAAAACCAGCTTGAACAGCTGGAAGTTCATTGTTCGCGTATTGCTGAAGCCTGGCTTGGAGAATTCTCAGCATTATTCCATTAGTGTGTGAGATGAGTGCAATTATGTGGTAGTTTGAGCATTCTTTGGGATTGCCTTTCTTAGGGATTGGAATGAAAACTGACCTTTTCCAGTCCCATGGCCACTGCTGAGTTTTCCAAATTTGCTGGCATATTGAGTGCAGAACTTTCACAGGATCATCTTTCAGGATTTGAAATAGCTCAACTGGAATTCCATCACCTCCACTAGCTTTGTTCATAGTGATGCTTTCTAAGGCCCACTTGACTTCACATTCTAGGATATCTGGCTCTAGGTAAGTGATCACACCATCATGATTTCTGGGTCGTGAAGATCTTTTTTGTATCGTTCTTCTGTGTATTCTTGCCACCTCTTCTTAATATCTTCTGCTTCCGTTAGGTCCATACCATTTCTGTCCTTTATCGAACCCATCTTTGCCTGAAATGTTCCCTTGGTATCTCTAATTTTCTTGAATAGATTTCTAGTCTTTCCCATTCTGTTGTTTTCCTCTATTTCTTTGCATTGATCGCTGAGGAAGGCTTTCTTATCTCTCCTGGCTATTCTTTGGAACT
Organism: Muntiacus reevesi; assembly: GCF_963930625.1. Lineage (NCBI taxonomy): Eukaryota > Metazoa > Chordata > Mammalia > Artiodactyla > Cervidae > Muntiacus > Muntiacus reevesi. The sequence continues at coordinate 1,629,786 of NC_089258.1, forward strand.
CTGCATTCAAATGGGAATATCTTTCCTTTTCTCCTTTGCTTTTCACTTCTTTTCTTTTCTCAGCTATTTGTAAGACCTCCTCAGACAATCATTTTGCCTTTTTTTTCCATTTATTTTTATTAGTTGGAGGCTAATAACTTTACAATATTGTAGTGCTTTTTGCCATACACTGACATGAATCAGCCATGGATTTACATGTGTCCCCTATCGGGATCCCCCTCCCACCTCCCTCCCCATCCCATCCCTCTGGGTCTTCCCAGTGCACCAGCCCGGAGCACTTGTCTCATGCATCCAACCTGGACTGGCAATCTGTTTCACACCTGATAATATACATGTTTCAATACTGTTCTCTCAGATCATCCCACCCCCGCCTTCTCCCACAGAGTCCAAAAGTCTATTCTATACATCTGTGTCTCTTTTTCTGTCCTGCATATAGGGTTATCGTTACCATCTTTTTAAGTTCCATATATATGCGTTAGTATACTGTATTGGTGTTTATCTTTCTGGCTTACTTCATTCTCTATAATGGGCTCCAGTTTCATCCATCTCATTAGAACTGATTCAAATGAATTCTCTTTAACAGCTGAGTAATATTCCATTGTGTATATGTACCACAGCCTTCTTATCCATTTGTCTGCTGATGGCCATCTAGGTTGCTTCCATGTCCTGGCTATTATAAACAGTGCTGCGATGAAATTGGGGTGCATGTGTCTCTTTCAGATCTGGTTTCCTCAGAGTGTATGTCCAGGAATGGGATTGCTGAGTCATATGGCAGTCTATTACCAGTTTTTTAAGGATTCTCCACACTGTTCTCCATAGTGGCTGTACTAGTTTGCATTCCCACCAACAGTGTAAGAGGGTTCCCTTTTCTCCACACCCTCTCCAGCATTTATTGCTTGTAGACTTTTGGATAGCAGCCATCCTGACTGGCGTGTAATGGTACCTCATTGAGGTTTTGATTTGCATTTCTCTGATAATGAGTGATGTTGAGCATCTTTTCATGTGTTTGTTAGCCATCTGTATGTCTTCTTTGGAGAAATGTCTGTTTAGATCTTTGGCCCATTTTTTGATTGGGTCATTTATTTTTCTGGAATTGAGCTTCAGGTGTTGCTTGTATATTTTTGAGATTAATCTTTAGTCTGTTGCTTCATTTGCTATTATTTTCTTCCATTCTGAAGGCTGTCTTTTCACTTTGCTTATAGTTTCCTTTGTTGTGCAAAAGCTTTTAAGTTTCATTAGGTCCCATTTGTTTATTTGTGCTTTTATTTCCAATATTCTGGGAGGCGGATCATAGAGGATCCTGCTGTGATTTATGTCGGAGAATGTTTTGCCTATGTTCTCCTCTAGGAGTTTTATAGTTCCTGGTCTTACATTTAGATCTTTAATCCATTTTGAGTTTATTTTTGTGTATGGTGTTAGAAAGTGTTCTAGTCTCATTCTTTCACAAGTGGTTGACCAGTTTTCCCAGCACCACTTTTAAAGAGGTTGTCTTTTTTCCATTGTATATCCTTGCCTCCTTTGTCAAAGATAAGGTGTCCATAGGTTTGTGGATTTATCTCTGGGCTTTCTATTCTGTTCCATTGATCTATATTTCTGTCTTTGTGCCAGTACCGTACTGTCTTGATGACTGGCTTTGTAGTAGAGTCTGAAGTCAGGCAGGTTGATTCCTCCAGTTCCATTCTTCTTTCTCAAGATTACTTTGGCTATTGGAGGTTTTTTGTATTTCCATACAAATTGTGAAATTATTTGTTCTAGTTCTGTGAAGAATACTGTTGGTAGCTTGATAGGGATTGCATTGAATCTATAGATTGCTTTGGGTAGTATATTCATTTTCATAATATTGATTCTTCCAATCCATGAACACGGTATATTTCTCCATCTGTTTGTGTCCTCTTTGATTTCTTTCATCAGTGTTTTATAGTTTTCTATGTACAGGTCTTTTGTTTCTTTAGGTAGATATACTCCTAAGTATTTTATTTTTTTTGTTGCAAAGGTGAATGGTATTGTTTCCTTAATTTCTTTTTCTGTTTTCTCTTTGTTAGTGTATAGGAATGCAAGGAATTTCTGTGTGTTAATTTTATATCCTGCAACTTTACTATATTCATTGATTAGCTCTAGTAATTTTCTGGTAGAGTCTTTAGGGTTTTCTATGTAGAGGATCATGTCATCTGCAAACAGCGAGAGTTTCACTTCTTCTTTTCCTATCTGGATTCCTTTTATTTCTTTTTCTGCTCTGATTGCTGTGGCCAAAACTTCCAAAACTATGTTGAATAGTAGTGGTGAGAGTGGGCACCCTTGTCTTGTTCCTGATTTTAGGGGAAATGCTTTCAATTTTTCACCATTGAGGATAATGTTTGCTGTGGGTTTGTCATATATAGTTTTTATTACGTTGAGGTATGGTCCTTCTAGTCCTGCTTTCTGGAGAGTTTTAATCATAAATGGATGTTGAATTTTGTCAAAGGCTTTTTCTGCATCTATTGAGATAATCATATGGTTTTTATCTTTCAATTTGTTAATGTGGTGTATTACATTGATTGATTTGCGGATATTAAAGAATCCTTGCATTCCTGGGATAAAGCCCACTTGGTCATGATGTATGGTCTTTTTAATATGTTGTTGGATTCTGTTTGCTAGAATTTTGTTAAGGATTTTTGCATCTATGTTCATCAGTGATATTGGCCTGTAGTTTTTTTTTTTGTGTGTGTGTGTGTGTGGCATCTTTGACTGGTTTTGGAATTAGGGTGATGGTGGCCTCATAGAATGAGTTTGGAAGTTTACCTTCTTCTGCAATTTTCTGGAAGAGCTTGAGTAAGATAGGTGTTAGTTCTCTAAATTTTTGGTAGAATTCAGCTGTGAAGCCATCTGGTACTGGGCTTTTGTTTGCTGGAAGATTTATGATTACTGTTTTGATTTCCGTGCTTGAGATGGGTCTGTTAAGATCTTCTATTTCTTCCTGGTTCAGTTTTGGAAAGTTATACTTTTCTAAGAATTTGTCCATTTCTTCCAAGTTGTCCATTTTATTGGCATAGAGCTGCTGGTGGTAGTCTCTTATGATCCTTTGTATTTCAGTGTTGTCTGTTGTGATCTCTCCATTTTCATTTCTAATTTTGTTGATTTGGTTCTTCTCCCTTTGTTTCTTAATGAGTCTGGCTAATGGTTTGTCAATTTTGTTTATGTTTTCAAAAAACCAGCTTTTAGCTTTGTTGATTTTTGCTATGATTTCTTTTGTTTCTTTTACATTTATTCTTCCCTAATTTTTAAGATTTCTTTGCTTTTACTAACCCTGGGGTTCTTCATTTCTTCCTTCTCTAGTTGCTTTAGGTGTAGAACTAGGTTATTTACTTGACTTTTTTCTTGTTTCTTTAGGTAAGCCTGTAATGCTATGAACCTTCCCCCTTAGCACTCCTTTTACAGTTTCTCATAGGTTTTGGGTTGCTGTGTTTTCATTTTCATTTGTTTCTATGCATATTTTGATTTCTTTTTTGATTTCTTCTATAATTTGTTAGTTATTCAGAAGCGTGTTATTTAGCCTCCATATGTTGGAATTTTTGATAGTTTTTTTCATGTAATTGAGATCTAATCTTACTGCATTGTGGTCAGAAAAGATGACTGGAGTGATTTCAATTTTTTGAATTTACCAAGGCTAGATTTATGCCCCAGGATGTGATCTATTCCGGAGAAGGTTCTGTGTGCACTTGAGAAAAAGGTGAAATTGATTGTTTTGGGGTGAAATGTCCTATAAATATCAATTAGGTCTAGTTGATCCATTGTGTCATTTAAAGTTTGTGTTTCCTTGTTAATTTTCTGTTTAGTTGATCTATCCATAGGTGTGAGTGGGGTATTAAAGTCTACCACTATTATTGTGTTATTGTTAATTTCCCCTTTCATACTCATTAGCATCTGCCTTACATATTATGGTGCTCCACTGTTGGGTGCATATATATTTATAATTGCTATATCTTCTTCTTGGATTGATCCTTTGATCATTATGTAGTGTCCTTCTTTGTCTCTTTTCACAGCCTTTATTTTGAAGTCTTTTTTATCTGATATGAGTATTGCAACTCTTGCTTTCTTTTGGTCTCCGTTTGTGTGAAATATTTTTTTCTAGCCCTTCACTTTCAGTCTGTATGTGTCCCTTGTTTTGAGGTGGGTGTCTTGTAGACAGCATATATAGAGCATATATAGACAGCCAGTCTTTGTCTTTTGGTTGGGGCATTCAACCCATTTACATTTAAGGTAATTATTGATAGGTATGGTCCCGTTGCTATTTGCTTTGTTGTTTGGGGTTTGCATTCATACCTTTCTGTGTTTCCTGTCTAGAGAAGCTCCTTTAGCATTTGTTTAAGAGCTGGTTTGGTAGTGCTGAATTTTCTCAGCTTTTGCTTGTCTGTAAAGCTTTTGAATTCTCCTGCATATCTGAATGAGATCCTTGCTGGGTACAGTAATCTGGGTTGTAGGTTATTCTCTTTCACTACTTTAAGTATGTCCTGCCATTCCCTTCTGGCCTGAAGGGTTTCTATTGATAGATCAGCTGTTATCCTTATGGGAATCCCTTTGTGTGTGATTTGTTGTTTCTCCCTTGCTGCTTTTAATGTTTGTTCTTTGTGTTTGATCTTTGTTAATTTAATTAATATGTGTCTTGGGGTGTTTCGCCTTGGGTTTATCCTGTTTGGGAGTCTCTGGGTTTCTTGGACATGTGTGACTATATCCTTCCCCATTTTAGGGAAGTTTTCAGCTATTATCTCCTCGAGTATTTTCTCATGGCCTTTCTTTTTGTCTTCTTCTTCTGGGACTTCTATGATTTGAATGTTGGGGCGTTTCACATTGTCCCAGAGGTCCCTGAGGTTGTCCTCATTTCTTTTCATCCTTTTTTCTTTTTTCCCTCTCTGCTTCATTTATTTCCACCATTTTATCTTCTACCTCACTTATCCTATCTTCTACCTCCGTTATTCTACTGTTGGTTCCCTCCAGACTGTTTTTGATCTCAATTATTGCATTATTCATTTTTAATTTACTCTTTTCTATTTCTTCTAGGCCCTTGTTAAACATTTCTTGCATCTTCTCAACCCTTGTCTCCAGGCTATTTTTCTGTAACTCCATTTTTTTTTCAAGATTTTGGATCATTTTCATTATCATTATTCTAAATTCTTTTTCAGATAGATTCCCTATTTCCTCTTCTTTTGTTTGGCTTGGTGGGTATTTTTCATGTTCTTTTACCTGCTGGGTATTTCTCTGCCTTTTCATCTTGTTTGGATTGCTGTGTTTGGGGTGGCCTTTCTGTATTCTGGTGGTCTGTGGTTCCTTTTTATTGTGGAGGTTTCTCCCAGTGGGTGGGGTTGGACGACTGGCTTGTCAAGGTTTCCTGGTTAGGGAAGCTTGCATCTGTGTTCTGGTGCATGGAACTGGATTTCTTCTCTCTGGAGTGCAATGGAGTGTCCAGTAGTGAGTTTTGAGATGGGTCTATGTATTTGGTGTGACTTTGGGCAGCCTGTATGTTGACACTCGGTGCGATGTTCCTGCGTTGCTGGAGAATTTGCGTGGTATGTCTTGCTCTGAAACTTATTGGCTCTTGGGTGGTAGTTGGCTTCAGTGTAGGCATGGAAGCTTTTGGATGATCTCATATTACTTAATGTTCCCTGTAGTCAGGAGTTCTCTGGTGTTCTCAGGTTTGGGGCTTAAGTCTCCTGCCTCTGGATTTCAGTCTTATTGTTCCAGTAGTCGCAAGACTTCTCCAACTATACAGCACTGATAATAAAACTTCTAGATTAATGGTGAAAAGATTCTCCACAGTGAGGGACACCCAGAGAGGTTCACAGAGTTACATGAAGAAGAGGAGAGGGAGGAAGGAGATAGAGATGAGCAGGGGGAGAAAAAGGGAGACTCGAGGAGAGAGACAGATCTATGCAGTACTCTGTTCCCTAAGTGTTCTCTGTAGCCCAGAACACCTACAGAGATTCACAGAATTGGATTGAGAAGAGAAGGGGGAGGTAAGAAATAGAGATCTGGGGGAGAAAAAGGAGAGTCAAAAGGGGGAGAGAGTAATCATCACACTCCTGAGTAAAAATGGGTACTGAATATTGGATTCTTAAATGTCCAAAATTGATATCAAATACTGAAAAACAAAGGTTAAAAATCTAGAGTAGAGGTTAGACTCTTAAAAATACAATATTAAAAACAAAATCACAAAAAATTTAAGAAATATATATGAAGTTCATTTTAAAAATAGGGTCTTTTTTTTGCAAGGTTATAGTGAACTGAAAATGAAAATTAAGGGGTAATAGAGGAGCTATAGAGGACTTTAAAAGAAAATAAAAGAAAAAAATTAAAATAAATTTTAAAAAATTTTTAATTAAAAAATATGGTAAAAATATGTGAAAATGAAAATTAAGGAGTACTAGAGGGGTAATAAAGGAGTTTAAAAGAAAATTGTAAAAAAAGAAAAAAAATTTTTAATTAAAAAAATGTAAAAATATATCAAAATGAAAATTAAGGAGTAATAGAGGAGTAATAGGGAATTTTAAAAGAAAATAAAAGAAAAGATAAAAAGAAAAAAATTTTTAATTAAAAAAATAGTAAAAATATATCTAGGAATTTCTCTGAAGCTGTTGCCAGCAGTGTGGGTTCGGTTCATGTTTAGATAGCTCCTTGTTCCAGCTTACACTTCTCGATATCTATAGGCCCCTTCCAGTGTAGTCGGTGTTAACTACAGGGATATTAATCTGTTATACTGGTCACTTCTGAAGCGGCTCCCTTTGTTTATTTGACTTCTGTTTGCAGGTCTCTTCAGTGTCTAATTTCCACCCTAACAGAAGCAGGCGGAGGTGGTCTCTTGTTTAGGTTCGCTTGTTCAGTCGTGCTGCGGGGACGGAGGGGCGCTGCAGACAAATGTCACTGGCGTGCGTGGGGAGCACTCGCAGTGTCCCGGCCACACTGGGTTTGCCCCCGTTCACGGTGCGTGTGCTTTCCCCGTCTACACTGCTCAGGCTCCAGGCTGCTCTACAGGGAGCGGGTCCTGGGTTGCGTGCAGTTCCAGTTTTTAGGTATTCCACAAAAGTGTGGACTCGGTTGGGCCTGTGTATTGTGCCTTGCCTAGCCCGAGCAGCTCAGGCAGCCAGGAGCTTGACAAGTGCACTCTCCCCGGGTGCGGTGCGCCTCATCCCTTCCATGGTCCCAGCCTCAGTTTCCACGTGCCAGTCTGGTGTGTCTTGTGTCTGTTCTGGGGAGCTGGTCTCTAGCCGTGACCCTCCCGGCGGGTGTCAACCATCCAGAATCTCAGGAAGTTTTTGGTTAGAAACTGGAAGCCTGTTTGCAGTTTGGTTGGGGATGCCGTCTCTGAGGCCGAGTTTGCCCCTTTCCCCTCCCCCTTTCCTCCTGCCTCCCTCGGGGGATGGGCCGGTCTGCAGCTGGCTAGCTCTTCTCTGGAATTGCTCAGTCCTTCCTTTGTTCCTAAGCAATGCCGCCCGCTCCTCTCCCCATTCAGCCCCCACTTGCTGGTGGCAGATGTGAGCGTCTGGGGTACTTTCCTGCTGGAAGTTGCTTTTAGGCAAGTAATCTGTGGGTTTTATTTATTTTTCCTCCCAGTTAGGTTGCCCTCTGAGATTTGAAAACTTCCCCCAGACCTGCCAGTGAGAGGGTTTCCTGGTGTTTGGAAACTTCCTCTATTACAACTCCCTTTCCGGGACGGGTCTCTGTCCCTAACTCTTTTGTCTCTCTTTTTATCTTTTATATTTTGTCCTACATCCTTTCAAAGACTATGGGAAGCTTATCTGGGTGCCTGATGTTCTCTGCTAGCGATCAGAAGTTGTTTTGTGGAGTTTGCTCAGCGTTCAAATGTTCTTTCGATGAATTTGTAAGGGAGAAAGTGGTCTCCCCGTCCTATTCCTCCACCATCTTCCTCCCAATCTCATTTTGCTTTTTGCATTTCTTTTCCATGGGGAAGGTCTTGATCCCTGTCTCCTGTACAGTGTCACAAACCTCCATCCATTGTTCATCAGGCATATCTAGTTCCTTAAATCTATTTCTCACTTCCACTGTATAGTCATAAGGGATTTGATTTAGGTCATACTTGAGTGGTCTAGTGGTTTTCCCTACTTTCTTCAATTTCAATGTTAATTTGGCAATAAGGAGTTCATGATCTGAGCCTCAGTCAGCTCCCGGTCTTGTTTTTGCTAACTGTATGGAGCTTCTCCATCTTTGGTTGCAAAGAATATAATCAATCTGATTTTGGTGTTGACCATCTGGTGATGTCCATGTGTAGAGTCTTCTCTTGTGTTGCTGGAAGAGGGTGTTTGCTATGACCAGTGCGTTCTCTTGGCAAAACTCTATTAGCCTTTGCCCTGCTTCATTACATACTCCAGGAGTCCAATGCTGCCTGTTAATCCAGGTGTTTCTTGACTTTCTACTTTTGCATTCCATTCCCCTATAATGAAAAAGACATCTTTTTTGGATGTTAGTCTTGCAGAGGCACTGAGGCTGCAACGGACCTTGCAGAAGCGCAGCCGAGAGGAGCTACCCCACGTCCAAGGAGCAGTGGCTGCGCAGGCTCAGGAGGACCAAGAAGAGCTACTCCACGTTCAAACTCAGGAGGGGTGACCATGAGGAGATACCGCTCGTCCATGGTAAGGAGCAGCAGCTGCACTTTGCTGGAGCAGCCGTGAAGAGATACCCCACGTTCAAGGTAAGAGACACCCAAGTAAGACGGTAGGTGTTGTGAGAGGACATCAGAGGGCAGACACACTAAAACCATAATCACAGAAAACTAGCCGATCTGATCACAGGACCACAGTCGTGTCTAACTCAGTGAAACTAAACCATGCCATGTGGGGCCACCCAAGACAGTCAGGTCACGGTGGAGAGCTCTGACAGAATGTGGTCCACTGGAGAAGGGAATGGCAAACCACTTCAGTATTCTTGCCTTGAGAACCCCATGAACAGTATGAAAAGGCAAAATGATAGGATACTGAAAGAGAACTCCCTAGGTCGGTAGGTGCCCACTATGCCACTGGAGATCAGTGGAGAAATAACACCAGAAAGAATGAAGGGATGGAGCCAAAGCAAACACAATACCCAGTTGTGGATGGGACTGGTGATAGAAGCAAGGTCCAATGCTGTAAAGAGCAATATTGCTAGGAACCTGGCATGTTAGGTCCATGAATCAAGGCAAACTGGAAGTGGTCAAACAGGAGATAGCAAGAGTGAATGTCGACATTCTAGGAATCAGCGAACTAAAATGGACTCGAAGGGGTGAATTTCACTCAGATGACCATTATATCTACTATTGTGGGCAGGAATCCCTTAGAAGAAATGGAGTAGCCATCATGGTCAACAAAAGTCTGAAATGCAGTACTTAGATGCAATCTCAAAAACGACAGAATGATCTCTGTTCGTTTTCAAGGCAAACCATTCAATATCACGGTAATCCAAGCCTATGCCCCAACCAGTAACACTGAAGAAGCTGAAGTTGAACAGTTCTACGAAGACCTACAAGACCTTTTAGAGCTAACACCCAAAAAAGATATCCTTTTCATCTTGCCTTTCAGTTCAGTTCAATTCAGTTCAGGCACGGTCGTGTCCAACTCTTTTCAACTGCATGAATCGCAGCACACCAGGCTTCCCTGTCCATCACCAGCCCCCGGAGTTTACTCAAATTCATGTCCATCGAGTTGGTGATGCCATCCAGCCATCTCATCCTCTGCCGTCCCCTTCTCCACCTGCCCCCAATCCCTCCCAGCATGAGGGTCTCTTCCAATGAGTCAACACTTCCCATGAAGTGGTCAAAGTATTGGAGTTTCAGTTTCAGCATCAGTCCTTCCAATGAACACCCAGGACTGATCTCCTTTAGGATGGACTGGTTGGATCTCCTTGCAGTCCGAGGGACTCTCAAGAGTCTTCTCCAACACCACAGTTCAAAAGCATCAATTTTTTGGCGCTCAGCTTTCTTCACAGTCCAACTCTCACATCATGCCTTTAGAAATTCCCAATTCTACCCTGCCACTAAACATTCTTGCAAACAAGCAGTACAACGTAATAAGGAGAGTGCTGAGTTGGAGGACAACTGAGATGCAGCCAGGCTTTGCATTTAGTACCCAGATGGCCTTGAGTGAGTCACCTTACCTCCTGATTCTCATCTGTAAAGCAAACAGGCAAGTGAGGGAATGTTAGGTGATCTCTAAGATACCTTCAAACATGAATGACCTAGGGCTCAAGCCTAGCTGATCACTAACTTTTCCAAAGAAGGAGGAATATATTTTCTTAGTCAGGGCAGTTGATTTGAAAATGTCCCTTTTCTTCAACATCACTAATTATTAGAGAAATGCAAATCAAAACTACATTCAGATATCACCTCGCACCAGTCAGAATGGCCATTATCAAGAAATCTACAAACAATAAATGCTTGATATGGTGTGTAGAAAAGGGAACCCTCCTACACTGTTGATGGGAATGTAAATTGGTACAGCCACTATGGAGAACAGTATGGAGGTTCCTTAAAAAGCCAAATATAGAACTACTATATGACGCAGCAACCCTACTCCTTTGGCATATAGCTGGAGAAAGTCATAATTCAAAAAGATGCATGTATCTCTATCTTCATTGCAGCACTATTTTCCAATACATGGAAGCAACCTAAATGTCCCTCAACAGAGGAGTGGATAAAGATGTGGTACACATATATGGTGGAATATTACTCAACCATAAAAAAAAAACAAAATAATGTCATTCACAACAACATGGATGAACTTAGAGATTGTCATACTGAGTGAAGTAAGTCACACAGTGAAAGACAAATATCATATCACTTATATGTGGAATCTTAAGAGAATGGTACAAATAAACTTATTTACAAAACAGAAATAGAATTACAGATATAGAAAACAAACATGGTTACCAGGGGGTAAAAGGGAGCAGGGATAAATTCGGAGATTTGTGTTGGCATATACATACTACCATGTATCAGTTCAGTTCAGTTCAGTCACTCAGTCATGTCTGACTCTTTGCGACCCCATGAATCACAGCACACCAGGCCTCCCTGTCCACCACCAACTCCCAGAGTTCACCCAAACCCATGTCCATTGAGTCAGTGATGCCATGCAACCATCTCATCCTCTGTCGTCCTCTTCTCCTCCTGCCCTCAATCTTTCCCAGCATCAGGGTCTTTTCAAATCAGTCAGCTCTTTGCGTCAGGTGGCCAAAGTACTGGAGTTTCAGCTTCAACATCAGTCTTTCTAATGAACACCCAGGACTGATCTCCTTTAGGATGGACTGGTTGGATCTCCTTGCAGTCCAAGGCACTCTCAAGAGTCTTCTCCAACACCGGAGTTCAAAAGCATCAATTCTTCCGTGCTCAACTTTCTTTATAGTCCAACTCTCACATCCATACATGACCACTGGAAAAACCATAGCCTTGACTAGACGGACCTTTGTTGGCAAAGTAATGTCTCTGCTTTTTAATATGCTGTCTAGATTGGTCATAATTTTCCATCCAAGGAGTAAGCGTCTTTTAATTTCATGACTGCAATGACCATCTGCAGTAATTTTGGAGCCCAGAAAAATAAAGTCTGCCACTGTTTCCACTGTTGCCCATTTATTTCCCATGAAGTGATGGGACTGGATGCCATGATCTTAGTTTTCTATATGTTGAGTTTTAAGCCAACTTTTTCCACTCTCCTCTTCAGTTTCATCAAGAGGCTCTTTAGTTCTTCTTCACTTTCTGCCATAAGGGTGGTGTCCTCTGCATATCTGAGGTTATTGATATTTCTCCCGGCAATCTTGATTCCAGCTTGTGCTACAACCAGGCCAACATTTCTCATGAGGTACTCTGCATATAAGTTAAACAAGCAGGGTGACAACATATGGCCTTGATGTACTCCTTTTCTTATTTGGAACCAGTCTGTTGTTCCATGTCCAATTCTAACTGTTGCTTCCTGACCTTCATATAAGTTTCTCAAGAGTCAGGTCAGGGGATCTGGTGTTCCTATCTCTTTCAGAATTTTCCACAGTTTATTGTGATCCACATAGTCAAAGGCTTTGGCATAGTCAATAAAGCAGAAATAGATATTTTTCTGGAATTGTCTTGCTTTTTCGATGATCCAGCAGATGTTGGCAATTTGGTCTCTGGTTATAAAATAGATAACTAATAAGGACCTACTGTAAAAACAAGGAACTCTACTCAATTCTCCATGATGACCTACATGGGAAAAGAATCTAAAATAGAGTGGATAAATGTATAACTGTTTCACTTTACTGTATATCTGAAGCTAACAATATTTTAGTTACAATTTACAATATAGTAAATCAACTATACTACAATAAATTTTTTTAGTTTGTGCTAAACTTGAAAATATTATTTTTGTTAAAAGGATCAAATATTATTGTTTTTTAAGTAATTTATTTTTAATTGAAAGATAGTTGCTTTACAATATTATGTTGGTTTCTCTCATGCAACATGAATCAGCCATAGCAATAAATTTTTTAATTCTTTTAATTAAAAAAAAATTTGAGAACAGAAAATGTACCTTTTATCTGAAAGTAATAGTGATACTGAGGACAGAAGACACTTTGGTTCATATTTAAAATTCAGGATCTTGGGTATGTGTATTTCTTTAAATAGTTTTCCAGTTCTCTGTCACTGCAAAATAAACCATCTCATAACTTAGTGGCTCTAAACAATAGCTGATTTAAATCCCTCAAAACTCTGTGGTTCAGCTGGGCTCAGTTGTGTGGTTTGGGGTCGCTCAGGAAGTTGCAGGTAGCTGGGCTGACCCGCTGACACAGGCGGGCCGGTGAGGCTGGCTGCCGGCAGGCCACCCAGCTGGGGAGCTAAGCAGAGCACCTGCTCGAGGTGTTGCCATGCACCTTGGTCTGGGGCAGGGGAAGCGGGGTGGGTTCCCAGAGGAATGAGAGTTCCAGAAGGGGAAGCGGAAACCACAGCCTCCTCTGACCTGGCCCTGGAAGTCCCGGAACACCACTTCTACCACATTCTGTTGACCAGAAACTAAAAACAGCCCACATTTAAGGGGAGAGGAACTGATTTCACCTCCTGATGGAGCAATGTCCAGACCACATCACAAAAGAGCATGTCAGGAGAAAGAACCATTACATCCAACTTTGAAAAATGCAATTTACCACAGTATGGAAATCTATCATATATGCCTATATAATAGAATGCATCAGTTCAGTTCAGTTCGGTCGCTCAGTTGTGTCCGACTCTTTGCGATTCCATGAATCGCAGCACGCCAGGCCTCCCTGTCCATCACCAACTCCTGGAGTTTACTCAAACTCATGTCCGTCGAGTCGGTGATGCCATCCAGCCATCTTATCCTCTGTCGTCCCCTTCTCCTCCCGGCCCCAATCCCTCCCAGCATCAGGGTCTTTTCCAATGAGTCAACTCTTTGCATGAGGTGGCCAAAGTATTGGAGTTTCAGCTTCAGCATCAGTCCTTCCAATGAATATAGACATGCATAAAAAAGACACCAAGAGTACTTATCTCGGGGTGAAAGAACTTTAATTGTTTTGAAAAGCACTTTTGAATTGTTTGAAAAGCACTTTCATATGTATACCAGGCACTTTTTAAGCACCTGAACACATATCTACTTTAATACTCACAAACTCATTCCAGCCACTCTATCACCACCATTTTACAGACTGAAAGACCGCGGCACAGACAGGTTGAGGAAACTGCCTGAAATCAAACTGCTAGTGAGCGCTAGAGCTGGAATTTGCACTCAGGCAGTCTGAGTCTAATCTATATACTGCAATTATGGTGAATGTTTACTTTTTTTTAATTGAACTTTCTGATTGTTCTACAATATTATTGTACTTTTCCAATTTTTATCAATGAATGAATATTATTTTACAAGGCATAAAAATGGTTACTCACTGATACTGAGAGAAGTCTAGGTGAATGACTCTGGAAAGTCATCTGTGCACTGTTTGGTCATGAACAGGGTGGATATCAGAGACTTAGCCACTCAATCTAGAGTGAAGGGAGAATGGGAAAGCAGAGGCAGCTTCTGAAGAAAACAGTGAGGTGTAATTCCTGCCCCAGGGATACCCATCAGGGTCCTTGACCTTCCCCAGTGAATAGAAATTGACTAGAGGCCTGGAGAGAAATCCAGGCAAGGTTTTAATGGGGGCCCCTGCTGTAGCAGGGACAGGTGAGAACAAAGGGTTCCTTGCTTGCTTGCTTAATGGTGGGGCAATTGAGGGGCTAAGCTTGTTTCTTACATGGGGTGAGGATACAGTGTGTCCAAGGGTTGGGTGGGAGGGGTGGCTTAAGATGTTTTACCCACCCCTTAGGTAACAGGGTGTTCTGTGACATTCTCAGACCCTGGTTTTGCTTCCAAACCCTACTTCTGCTCTGGGCCCTTCAAAACTGGTAATTGGGTTTTTTTCATCTCTTTATCATCTGTCAGGACTTGGCTGGTGGCTCAGTGTTAAAGAATCTGCCTGCCAATGCAGGAGACACAGGAGATGAGGGTTCGATCTCTGGGTGGGGAAGATGCCCTAGAGGAGGGTACAGCAACCCACTCCATTATTCTTGCCTGGGAAATCCCATAGACAGAGGAGCCTGGCAGGCTGCAGTCCATGGGGTCACACAAGAGGCAGACAGGACTGAGTTGGCTAAACAACAGCAACAATCTTTACAACAATCTTTTGTCCAGAGTTTGTCCCAACTGAAACTATTTTTAGTCCCACACAGTTTCTTTGTATTTTGTTGCTGGAGAAGAGGTTTGTCCACCTGTAAGCTTTGCAGCATTGTAGCAAAGTCTCCCAGGTCCCAGCCTATCTCAGAGACTCAGAATGCCTGACATCTTCTAACTGATGTAGCTGGACTCACTCCAGTAAAATCATGCTGGTGGCATTCCCAGCTTCAGATCTTCAAATAAAATCTTTTCAGATAAACAGCAAACACGTCCATTGTACAAATGTGTCCCCAGTATTGCATGGAATACATTTAAATTAAACATGCATTTGAGTTTTATCTGAAACTCATATTTAACAGAGCATTGTGTGTCTTTATTTGCTAAATGTGGCAACGCTGCCTGCTGTGAATGTGGTGAGGGGCTCTGAGACCACCAGAAAGCCTGCAGGGATGTTTGAGCCGACATGACCCAGAGGCAGGACTTCATGAAAAAACTCAGCTCCATTGTTTCCCTGATGGAGGCTAAAGGGAAGTTCTGAAATTAGGAGCATCCCCGATTGAGGCTGTTCTGTGCTTGTACCTGACAATTTAAAAATAAGTCAGAGCAACAAAATAAGCAGGAAGAGTGGGAACCTTTTATTTGAACTGCTTTCCCCTCCTTCTACTGTGTCCTTAGGCTACATTTCTTTGCTGTCACCCTAAAGTGTAAAACCACTTCCTTTGCTCCCCATGAGGAATAATGAAGAAAATGAGGGTGCCCTGGACTATTGGGAGGTGGACAATGAAAAGGGCTTAAGGTTTACTGAGATAAAGCATGTTAGTCACTCAGGCTTGCCCAACTCTTTGCAATCCCATGGACTGTAGTCTGCCAGGCTCCTCTGTCTGTGGAATTCTCCAGGCGAGAATATTGGAGTGAATTGCCATTCCCTTCTCCAGGAGATCTTCCCAATCCAGGAATCAAACCCAGGTTTCCTGCATTGCAGGCAGATTCTTTACCTTCTGAGCCACTAGGGTAACTTCTAGTTAAATCTGGAGAGGACTGTTCTTCCTCTCTTATGGTTAAGCCTGTGTGGATCTCAGATTCCTAGTGACAGCAAGTATTTCTGTGGGCATGTCTTGCCTGAGGGGTCTTTGAAGAGTCCTTTTTCTTGAAGTTTTGGAGGGAATAATTTAACTCTGACATCAGTTGCAATCCTATTTTCTGGGCAGGGTGTGCTGGTATGAGGACACTGCCTGCTGGATTTGCATCCCTGCATTCCATATTCTGACCATGACTTGGATGTGTAATTTAACCTCTCTGGGCATCACATTCTCTCTCTGCAAAACACAGCAGTCTCTCAGTTA
This sequence comes from Muntiacus reevesi, assembly GCF_963930625.1. Classification (NCBI taxonomy): domain Eukaryota; kingdom Metazoa; phylum Chordata; class Mammalia; order Artiodactyla; family Cervidae; genus Muntiacus; species Muntiacus reevesi. Next base: position 1,645,771 of record NC_089258.1, read on the forward strand.
GTCTTCCGCCCCTTTTCATTCGTCCCAGTCATTTCTCCTTCCAGACCCTCCCTTCCCCAACAGGAAGCATGCTTTTCCAATCCCGTTTGCCTGCTCCCTCACCGCTCGATCCTTTCTGAACCCTTTCTCTGTAGCTTCTCCACTCATGCCCTCCTCTCACTGCTGCCTTCTCCTTGTGTCCACTGGTCTTTGACTGAGAACATTCCAACTCTTCCTGCCTAGGGATATCAGCTCATTGCTGGATGCGGTGAGTGGCAGGTACCTGCAATTAGGAATGCTCGGAGGGTCTTGCAACACACCCAGTGCTGGATCAAGAGCAAAACCCAGAGAAAGAAAGGATATATCTCATGAAAACCTTTTACATGACATGAGTGAGTGAGCAGGACACTTCCAGTCACCGTTAGAGTGCAATGAAGCAATTCCAAAGTTGATGTGTTTCAGCAGTTTTTATCTTCAAAGCCACTCTTCCTGAGGGAAGCCATAATCTTGTCCTGCATATTTGTGTGTATGACTGCACATGCGTGTGTAGGTATACATGTTTCAGAAACTCCAAGTGTCTTCAGAATCCTCATTCAGATCTAGTAATTCCACAGAGTCCTGAGCTCCAAGTCATATCACAGAGTTCCCTGATCATTGCTTCCCAGAAAGTCACAGAATATCCAATCTCTTTCCCAGGACGCTGCTCCCAGAATTAGCCCTCTGGTCAACCTCTGGGAGGTATGTGTTGCAGCCCCAGTGTTCAAAGCATTCTGGTAAGAGCTGTACCATCCTGCTGGTGGTTTAGTCACTAAGTCATGTCCAACTCTTGCAACCCCATGAACTATAGCCTCCCAGGCTCCTCTGTCCATGGGATTTTCCAGGTAAGAATACTGGAGTGGGTTGCCATGTCTTTCTCCAGGGGATCTTCCCAAACAAGGGATCGAACCCAAGTCTCCTGCACTGCAGGCAGACTCTTTACTGACTGAGCTATCCTGCTATTTTAAGTAGAAATGATCTCCCTTCCCACTACCACCCCATCATCATTTTGTAAAGAGGACAGCCCCAGAGAACACTTTCATTATCTAATCATCTTAACTTGCATGATTATTTCCCTAAAAGGACAATTAGCAGATACACCTCTGGGATTTAAAATATATAGATAGCACAGCCTAATACAAAAAAGTGTATCACAGAAGGGAGAAGAAACTGAAACACATAAGAAAAGAGAAATGAAAAGACAAGGGGGAAGCCAGAGGAGGGAAAGTAAAAGGAGCATCACAGGAGAAAGGAGAAATGAACAGAACGGAGAAGGGCAGGGGGAGGACCAGGAAGGGGTAAGGAGAGAGAGGAAGGTACCGGCAGGAAAAGTGGTAAAGTTGGTGAAAATGAGTGTCAGCACCCCTCCATCCCAGCAGCCTGCATTCTTCTCCTTCTGCCCATATGCTTGCCAGAGAACCCACCAAAAGTCACTGCAGCCAGAATCCCCAACCCAGAGTATTTCTCTTGGTCCACTTCCAGTGTGGCTGCCCAGGTTCTGCCCCATTGTCTAAACCCAGGACCACCTCACTGTCTCATCCTCCAGGCTGACAATGTGTCTACTGACTAGCACGCTGTTTCCTAGGCACCACCCTTGGCTCCAGGGAGAGAACTTGTAGAGGAGTGACACCCGGTCTGGTGCCCAGGCCACACTTCTGGATGAATGCTATGCCTCAGGCTGAGCCCTGCCCTGGGATGCTTCTTGTCTGGCAGGGAGCATCAGACATCAGACCCCTCTCACCCCCCTCTTCTGCCATTCCTAGAGAGTATGAGGGTGCCATCAGGAACAAACTTGGAGAACCGGAGATTCTGTGACAGCATTAAAGTTTCTCATCTCCTGCAGGTTTCACGCGGCAGGTATGATGAGCAACAAGCCCGGAGTCTGATGGGTGGGGCTGCAGAGTCCCAGCACCAAGTAGTTCCCAAACCCTCCAGACCTCAGATGTAAGCTAGGAGGTGGGAAAGAAGCAGGAATCCGAAATACAGAATAGGGAACTTTAAACAGATGCCGATAAGGCTGACAAACTTGATTCTGTCCCCCCTCAATTCCCCTGTACCTCCCTTGCTCTTCAAGATGGGTTAGAAACAACACCATTGGTTCTGGCCCCAAGTTCCTGTATATCCATTACACCTTGTCCATGCCTTTGTACTCAGTCCTTCTCTAAGTTAACCTTCTTTACATTATTCCCATCTGAGTGGGCCAGGTTTTTCCTCTCGGCCCAAATGATACAGTGTTAATAAGTGTTAAGAGGGGAAAGGAGTTCTGTGGCCAAATAAGGCTGGAGAAGTCTGGTTAAGTGTAACCAGGGAGAGAACAAGATGGTGGAGGAGTAGGTGGACGTGGAACACATCTCTCTCCATGGATACATCAGGAACACACCTTCAGACACAGAAGTGCACGCAGAACACCAGCCAAGAGCAGACAGGGGTACCTGACCAGCGGGAGAAATATACAGACCCATGCAAAACTCAACAGGACGAAGGAACTGGGGGGAAAAACAGGAGTGTTAGTACGACTGGGCCTGCCCTTGGCAGGTGGGGGAGCTGAAGCAGGGGTCTGATCCCCACATCGGGGCAATTGTCTGAGTCAGAGGAGAAACAGCTGAACTGTGGCAGCCTAAATGGAATGAGAATCAAACAGTCCTTGCTGCAGCCATACACACCCCGGACAGGGTGCAGGTCTCCTAAAAGGCGCAACGGCTGGAAGCTGGAGCAATCCCAGGGCGAGGGCTGCTGTTGACTGTGGACAGACGGATCGAGGGGATGTGAGGGAGGAGACTGTGGTGGGAAATGCCTGTGGAGGAAAGCCGGGCAGCCATGGAAGCAAGGCGATACCGCTGAGTCACACGTAGGGGTGGAGCCAGCACCATAGCCTCTCTCTCCGCACACACCAGCATCGTCAGCTGAACAATGGAGAGGTTGGCCCATCAAACGCCTGATGCTGAACGACAGAGTAGGACCCCAGGCAAGGGAGCCCTCTAAGTGCCTGAACAGGCAGAGCTACAGAGAAAGACTGGCCAAAGAGGCCTTCTGAGTGCCAGCCACAAGAGGCTTGAAAAAAGACTGATAGGGCTGTAACTCCTGCGGCAGAGGCAGTCTGTGTCCCTCCACACCTGGCACCGCCAGGGTCCCCGCAAGCCAAGCAGCTGCGCCACCTTCATGCCCAGCTCTCACTGGGACAGAGCTGCCACAGGCAAAAAAAGGTCTTGCATCTATGTACGCAGGGTCGCTTCAGTCCTGTCCAACTCTGCGACCCTGTAGACTATGGCCTGCCAGGCTTCTCTGTCAGGGAAAGGGGTTCTCCAGGCAAGAATACTGGAGCATATTGGCCTACATTTGTTGCCATACCCTTCTAGATCACTATATTTCCTGCTGCCCTAGCCGCCAACTCCCCTGAGTACCTGGTGCTGCCAGAACCCCTGTGACCCAGCAGCTGCACCACCTCCACACCTGGCCCTCATGGGGGCAAACCCAAGTCCTCCAGGGCAGCCTCAGGGGTAAACCCCAGTGGACGACCCACATGCAGAGGTGGAAATAAAACAATTGAAACCCAGGGGCAGTGTGACTAAGAAAGAAGGCCAAAAACTTCCCACCTGCTGTACAAGCTGCAGATTAAATCCACATCATCAATTAGGCCGACTCTGTCTATGGAATATATAAAAGGTCATTGAGAGCTCCCACAAAAGACTACTAGCTATCAGCTAGTTCTGAGAGCTATGGACATTGGAGGCAAGAACACACAGGAGCAGGGCAAGATTAAAATCTGAGCTGTCCCCACGGCAGGTCCAGAGATCAGCAAAGTGTTGGAGGGCACCCTAGAGAGGTGAGGTGGACTACGACGCCCAGTGAAGGAAAGAACTCTGACAGCAGTGATTCAAGAAAAACATTTATTATTCTTAATGTTTTGCCTTGTTCTGTAGATTTTTTTGGATTTTTTATCCTTATTTTCCCTCCTCTGTTGTAGCTGTCAATTTTATTGGCACTATGAAATCCAATTAAGCTTTTGAGTTTTGTTTTTTTTTTTTCTTTTTCTTTTCAGTCATGTTTTTATTGCTGTTATAAACCTCTACCTCTATGTTGGGCTTTTGCAATTCTGTGAAGTTTTCCTTTTTCTCTCTCTCTTTTTTTAAATTTTTTAAACCTATTATAATTTTTTCTACATTTATTCTTTTCTTTGCTTCTCCTACTGTTCTTTTCCCCTTGTAGTTAATTTTTAGCATGTATAAATCTTCTTTATCTACCTCTATTTAGCATTGCATATCTATTTTTCTTTCTTTTCTTTCTTTCCTTTGCTCTCAACATACTTGCTAGCTTTATTTTCATTGCTTTATTCCCCAATTAACACCTTTCTTTAGCTTTGTTTTCCTGTTTGTGCTTTAGCTAGTTTTGTTGTGGTAGATATAATTTTTGGTTTCCTTTGTTCACCAGGTCAATCTATTGTACCTTATTTTTGTTGGACTTTTTTGATTTTGCTTATGGGTGTATATGTATATGTGTATATTCAGTCACACTTTTTATTGTTGTTATAAACCTCTGCCTCAATATTGGGCTTTTGCAGTTCTGTGGAGTTTTCCTTTTTTCTTTCTTCTTCCTTTTTTTTAACCTCTTTTTTATAATTTTAATTTTCTTAAACCTATTGCATGTTTTATACATTTATTTGTTTGTTTGCCTTTCCTACTATTCTTTTCCTTTTGTGGTTAATCTTTAATGTATATAAATCTCCATCATCTACCACTAGTTAACTTTGCATATCTATACTTTCTTTCCTTTCCTCTCAACATATTTGTCAGTTTTGTTTTCATTGCTTTATTCCTCACTTGGCACCTTGCTTTAGTTTTGTTTTTCAGTTTGTGCTTTAGTTAGCTTTGTTCTTAACTGGTAAATGTAATTTTTTATTTCCTTTGTTCACTGGCTCAATCTATTATACTTTATTTTTGTTGAACTGTTTTGACTTTGATCATGGATGTATATGTATATATGTATATTCCATTATTTTAATTATTATTGGCCTAATTTTGTAACTGCCATTTGTCTGGGGTTCATCTTTGGTTTCTCATTTTTGATATTTGATTTAATCTCACTTAATGCCATAACAAACCACTTGTGGAATCTTTGTTCCTGACCAGAGATCAAGGCCTGAGCCTTTGGAGTGGGAGCACTGACTCCAAGACCCTAGACTACCAGAGAATTAACCCCCAGTTCAATTCAGTTTCTCAGTCGTGTCCGACTCTTTGCAACCCCATGAATCACAGCACGCCAGGCCTCCCTGTCCATAACCAACTCCTGTTTACTTAAACTCATGTCCATTGAGTCAGTGATGCCATCCAGCCATCTCATCCTCTGCCGTCCCCTTCTCCTCCTGCCCCCAATCCCTCCCAGCATCAGGGACTTTTCCAATCAGTCAACTCTTTGCATGAGGTGGCCAAAGTACTGGAGTTTCAGCTTCAGCATCAGTTCTTCCAATGAACACCCAGGACTGACCTCTGTTAGGATGGACTGGTTGGATCTTCTTGCAGTCCAAGGGACTCTCAAGAGTCTTCTCCAACACCACAGTTCAAAAGCATCAATTCTTCGGCGCTCAGCTTTCTTCACAGTCCTACTCTCACATCCATACATGACCACTGGAAAAACCATAGCCTTGACCAGACGGACCTTTGTTGGCAAAGTAAGGTCTCTGCTTTTTAATATGCTATCTAGATTAGTCATAATTTTCCGTCCAAGGAGTAAGCATCTTTTAATTTCATGGCTGCAATCACCATCTGCAGTGATTTTGGAGCCCAAAAAAATAAAGTCTGACACTGTTTCCACTGTTTCCCCATTTATTTCCCATGAAGTGATGGGACCGGATGTCATGATCTTAGTTTTCTGGATGTTGAGCTTTAAGCCAACTTTTTCACTCTTCTCTTTCACTTTCGTCAAGAGGCATTTTAGTTCCTTTTCACTTTCTGCCATAAGGGTGGTGTCATCTGCATATCTGAGGTTATTGATATTTCTCCTGGCAATCTTGATTCCAGCCTGTGCTTCTTCCAGCTCAGCATTTCTCATGATGTAATCTGCATACAAGTTAAATAAGCAGGGTGACAATATACAGATCAATGCAAAGAAATAAAGGAAAACAACAGAATGGGAAAGACTAGAGATCTCTTCAAGAAAATTAGAGATACCAAGGGAACATTTCAGGCAAAGATGGGTTCGATAAAGGACAAAAATTGTATGGACTTAACATAAGCAGAAGATATTAAGAAGAGATGGCAAGAATACACAGAACAACTGTACAAAAAGGATCTTCACAACCCAGATAATCACGATCACTCACCTAGAGTCAGACATCCTGGAATGTGAAGTCAAGTGGGCCTTAGAAAGCATCACTATGAACAAAGCTAGTGGAGGTGATGGAATTCAAGTTGAGCTATTTCAAATCCTGAAAGATGATGCTGTGAAAGTGCTGCACTCAATATGCCAGCAAATTTGGAAAACTCAGCAGTGGCCACAGGATTGGAAAAGGTCAGTTTTCATTCCAATCCCAAAGAAAGGCAATGCCAAAGAATGCTCAAACTACCACACAATTGCACTCCTCTCACACACTAGTAAAGTAATGCTCAAAATTCTCCAAGCCAGGCTTCAGCAATATGTGAACCATGAACTTCCAGATGTTCAAGCTGGTTTTAGAAATGGCAGAGGAAGTAGAGATCAAATTGCCAACATCCACTGGTTCGTGGAAAAAGCAAGAGAGTTCCAGAAAAACATCTATTTCTGCTTTATTGACTATGCCAAAGCCTTTGACTATGTGGATCACAATAAACTGTGGAAAATTCTGAAAGAGATGGGCATATGAGACCACCTGACCTACCTCTTGAGAAACCTATATGCAGGTCAGGAAGCAACAGTTAGAACTCGACATGGACCAACAGACTGGTTCCAAATAGGAAAAGGAGTACGTCAAGGCTGTATATTGTCACCCTGCTTATTTAACTTATATGCAGAGTACATCATGAGAACTAGCCCTAGGGAACATCAAATAGTGAGAACTCACACCAAGTAAGCCACTTGAATGCAACACCTGGCATCACCCAACCACCAGTAGCACCATGTGCAGGATGCCTCATCTAAACAACAAACAAAACAAAAATGCAAACCCTATCATCAGCAGACAGGATTACCACCTCACTCAGTTTTGCCCATCAGAGGAAAAACAAACAAAAGTTCAGCACAAATCTTACCCTATATGAAGCTTACACAAAGTACTGGGCCAACCTTAGGAGGGCAGGAACTAAAAGGAAGAAAAAATTCAACCTTTAAGCCTGGGAAAAGGAGACTTCAAACACAATAAGTTTTTAAAAACTTATGAAAAGGCAGAGAATTGCTATACAAATGAAGGAATAAAGTAGAAACACAAAAGTCCAAATACATGAAGAGGTAATAGGCAAACTACCTGAAAAAACATTCAAAACAATGATAGTGAAGATGATCAAAAACCTTGAAAACAAAATGGAGAAAATGCAAGAATCAATTAACAAAGACCTAGAAGAATTAAAGAATAAACATACAGAGACAAACAACACAATTACTGAAAGTAAAAATACTCCAGAATGAATCAATAGCAGAGTATCTGAAGCAGAAGAACAAACCAGTGAGCTGGAAAATAAGATGGTGGAAATAACTTCTGAAGAGCATAATAAAGTTAAAAGGATGAAAAGAACTGAGGGTGGTCTCAGAGACCTCTCAGACAATACAAAATGCGCCAGCATTAGAATTATAGGGGTCCCAGAAGAAGAAGAGGAAAAGAAAGGGTATGAAAAATTTTTTGAAGAGATTATAGTTGAAAATTCCCCAACATGAAAAAGGAAATAGTCAATCAAGTGTAAGAGGCACAAAGAGTCCCATACAGGATAAACCCAAGGAGAAACACACCAAGACACATACTAATCAAACTAACAAAGACTAAACACAAAGAAAGAATATTAAAAGCAGCAAGGACGAAGCAACAAGTAACATAAAAGGGAAAACCCATACGTTTAACAGCTGATCTCTCAGCAGAAATTCTGCAGGCCAGAAGGGAATGGCAGGATATATTTAAAATACTGAAAGGGAACAATCTACAACCAAGATTGCTGTACCTGGAAAGGATCTCATTCAAAATTGATGGAGAAATCAAAAGCTTTTCAGACAAGCAAAAGTTACCACCAAACCAGCTTTACAACAAATGTTAAAGGGACTTATACAGTCAAGAAATACAAGAGAAGAAAAAGGAGCTACAGTATCAACTCCAAACAATTAAGAAAATGGCAATAGGAACATATATATCAATAATTACTTTAAATATAAATGGATTAAATGCTCCAACAAGAAGACACAGACTGGCTGAATGGGTACAAAAATAAGATCCATATATATGCTGTTTACAGGAAACCCATATAGACTGAAAGTGAGAGGATGGAAAAATATATGCCATGCAAATAGGGAGAAAAAGAAAGCTGGAGTAGCAATCATCATATAAGACAAAATAGACCTTAAAATAAAGATTACAAGAGATAAGGAAGAACACTACATAATGATCAAGGGATCAATCCAAGAGGAAGACATAGCAATTGTAAATATCTATGCATCCAACATAGAAGCACCTCAATATATAAGACAAACAATAACAGACATAAAAGGAGAAACTGACAGTTACACAATAATAGTAGGAGACTTTAACACCCCACTCACACCAATGGACAAATTGTCAAAACAGAACATTAAAAAGGAAGCACAAGTCTTAAATGACACATTAGATGAGATGAATCTCTTTGACATCTTCAGGAGAGTCCATCCAAAGGCAGAAGAATACACCTTCTTCTCAAGTGCACATGGAACATTCTCCAGAATAGACCATATCTTGGGTTACAAATCAAACCTCAGTAAATTTAAGAAAATCGAAATCATTATCAAGCATCTTGCCTGACCACAATGCTGTGAGACTAGATATCAATTACAAGAAAAAACTGTAAGAAACACAAACACATGGAGATGAAACATGCTTCTAAATAACCAACAGGTTACTGAAGAAATCAAAAGGAAAATAAAAAAAATTTCTAGAAACAAATGACAATGAAAACACAACTCAAAACCTATGGGATGCAGCAAAAGTTGTTCTAAGAGGGAAGTTTTTAGCAATAAAATCCTACCTCAAGAAACAAGGAAAATATCGAATAGACAACCTAATTTTACACCTAAAATAACTGCATAAAGAAGAACAAAACAACCCAAAATTAGTAGAAGGAAACAAATCATAAAGATCTGAGAAGAAATAAATGAAAAAGAAATGAAAGAAACAATAGTAAAGATTAACAAAACTAAAAGCTGGTTCTTTGAGAAGATAAACAAAATTGACAAATCTTTAGCCAGACTCCTCAAGAAAAAAAGAGAGGAGAATCAAATCAACAAAATTAAAGATGAAAAAGGAGAGATTACAACAGACAATGCAGAAATACAAAGGATTATAAGAGACTAGTATGCATAACTACATGGCAATAAAATGGATAACCTGGAAGAAATGGACAGATTCTTAGAAAAGTTCAATGTTCCAAGACTGAAACAGGAAGAAATAGAAATTATGAACAACCCAATTATAAGCACTGAAATTGAAGCCATGATCAAAAATCTCCCAAAAGAACAAAAGCCCAAGACGGATGGCTTCACAGGAGAATTCTGTCAAACATTTAGAGAAGAACTAATGCCTATCTTTCTAAAACTCTTTCAAAAATTGCAGAGGAAGGAACACTTCCAAACTCATTCTATGAGGCCATCATCACCCTGTTACCAAAACCAGACAAAGAAAACACAAGAAAAGAAAACTACAAGCCAATATCACTGATGAACATAAAGGCAAAAATCCTCAACAAAATTTTAGCAAACAGAATTCAGCAATACATCAAAAAGCTCATACACCATGATCAACTTGGGTTTATTCCAGGGATGCAAGGAGTCTTCAATATATGCAAATCAATCAATGTGATATACCGTATTAACAAACTGAAAGATAAAAACCATATGATCATCTCAATAGATGCAGAAAAAGACTTTGACAAAATTCAGCCCCCATTTATGATTAAAACTCTTCAAAAAATGGGCATAGAAGGAATCTACCTCAACATTGTAAAGGCCATATATGATAAGTCTACAGCAATTATTCTCAATGGTGAAAAATTTAAAGCATTCCCCCTAAGATCAGGAACCAAGAAAAGGGTGTCCACTTTCACCACTATTATTCAACATAGTACTGAAAGTCCTAGCTACAGCAATCGGAGAAGAAAAAGAAATAAAAGGAATCCAGATCAGAAAAGAAGTAAAGTTCTTACTGTTTGCAGATGGTATGATACTGTACATAGAAAACCCTAAAGATAGTATCAGAAAATTACTAAGAGCTAATCAGTGAATTTAGCAAAGTTTCAGGATACAAAATCAATACACAGAAATCACTTGCACTTCTATATACTAACAATGAAAAATCAGAAACAGAAATTAAAGAGTCAATCCCATTCACCACTGCAACAAAAAGAATTAAATATCTAGGAATAAACTTACCTGAGGAGACAAAAGAACTGTACACAGAAGATTATGACTCTGATGAAAGAAATCAAAGATGACATAAACAGATGGAGTGATATTCCATGTTCCTGGGTAGGGTGAATCAATATTGTGAAAATGACTATACTACCAAATGCAATCTACAGAGTCAATGTGATTCCTATCAAATTACCAATGATACTTTTCATAGAACTGGAACAAAAAATTTCACAATTCACATGGAAACACAAAAGACCCTGAATGGAGCTGGAGGAATCAACCTTCCTGACTTCAGATTATATTACAAAGCTGCAGTCATCAAGACAGTATGGTACGGTACTTACCCAAACACAGAATTATAGACAAATGGGAAAAGATAGAAAGCCCAGAAATAAACCCAAGCACCTATGGGTACCTTATTTTTGACAAAGGAGAATACACAATGGGGCAAAGACAACCTCTTCAATGAATGGTGCTGGGAAAACTGGACAGCTACGTGTAAAAAAATGAAATTAGAACACTTCCTAACACCATACACAAAGATAAACTCAAAATGGATTAAAGACCAGAAACTATAAAACTCTTAGAGGAAAACATAGGCAGAACACTCAGTGACATAAATCAAAGCAAGATCCTCTACAACCCAGAGTACAGTAATGGAAATAAAAACAAAAGTAACCAAGTGAGACCTGATTAAACTTAAAATCTTTTGAACAGCAGAGGAAACTATAAGCCAGGTAAAAAGACAACCCTTAGAATGGGAGAAAATAATAGCAAATGAAACAACTGACAAAGAATTAATTTCCAAAATATACAAGCAGCTGGTGTAATTCAATACCAGAAAAGCAAACAACCCAATCAAAAAGTGGGGAAAAGACCTAAACAGACATTTCTCCAAAGATGCATACTGATGGCTTACAAACAAGAAAAAATGCTCAGCATCGCTCATTACTAGAGAAATGCAAATCAAAACCACAACGAGATATCACCTAACATGGGTCAGAATGGCCCTCAGAAAAAAGTCTACAAACAATAAATGCTGGAGAGGGTGTGGAGAAAAGGGAATACTCTTGCACTGTTGGTGGGAATGTAAATTGACACAGACACTATGGAAGACGGTATTGAGATTCCTTAAAAAACCTAGGAATAAAACCACCATATGACCCAGCAATCCCACTCCTAGGCATATACTCTGAGGAAACCAAAATTGAAAGAGACACATGTATCCCACTGTTCATTGCAGCACTATTTACAATAGCTAGAACATGGAAGCAACCTAGATGTCCATTGACAGAAGAATGGATGAAGAAGTTGTGGTACATATACATAATGGACTATTACTCAGCCATAAAAAGGAACACATTTGAGCCAGTTCTGATGAGGTGGATGAACATATAATCTATTATACAGAGTGAAGTGAGAAAGAGAAATATCATATTCTAACACACTAACCTAGAAAAATGGTACTGAAGAATTTATTTACAGGGCAACAATGGAGAAACAGACATAGAGAATAGATTAATGGACATGAGGAGAGGGTGAGATGTATGGAAAGAGTAATGTGGAAACCTACATTACTATATGTAAAACATATAGCCAATGGGAATTTGCTCTCTGGCTCAGGAAACTCAAACAGGGGCTCTGTATAAACCTAGAGGGGTGGGATGAGGAGGGAGATGGGAGGGAGGTTCAGAAGGGAGGGGATATATGTGTACCTATGGCTGATTCATGTTGAAGTTTGACAGAAAGCAACAAAAGTCTGTAAAGCAATAATCCTTCAATAAAAGAATAAAAAGAAAGAAAAAAATGTAACCAGAATTTCCAACTGCAAATGATAGCCATATAATGTGCTAAGATATCAGTGTGATTTCCATTCTCATTACTGTCGGAGACTCAAGAGGATTAGGGTGCCTCCTTACCCCCATGAAGATGGCTAACCTTATTCTGAGTCTGATCTCCAGTTCCTCACAGTGGGGTTAACAGCAGATTATATCTCAGAGCCAAAATAATAGACGCTGATACTGACAGAGTCAATTCCTAGGCAGGTTGATAAGAAGTCTGGGGGTCCCCAAAGAGAGAGAGGTTTGGAATTCTCAAGGAGGAGGAAAGAACAAACTTTTTTTCCCCTCTACATTCCTTAGGATTATATAACAATAATGTATCCTGCTTGATGACAGTTTTTGGAAAAACCTTCCAGCTAATCCTGTTATCTTAAAATGTAAATTATGGGAGTGGGTCTAGCAAGGTCTTTACAACCTCCAGACATTTTTGATTCACTGTAATAAGTAATTAAAAAGTACATAATTCCATTGCTAACACTAGCGAGGGTGCACTATTCCTGTCTGCTTCTGATGTCTATGTCAGAAGCTTTCTCTATCTCTTTTATACTTTAATAAAACTTTATTACACAAAAGCCCTGAGCGACCAAGCCTCGTCTCTAGCCCCAGACTGAATTCTTCTCCTCCAGAGACCAAGAATCCCAGTGTCTTTCATGGTTCAGCAACAACCTTTCAATACCAAATACCTGGATCCCAACTGAGATGTAACTTAAGAAGTGGAGACCAATAAAAGGGGAAGGGTAGGGTTCTCAGGTACACAGTGAAGAAAACAAAAAACAAAGATAAAAAATAAGAAATAAAATTAGAAGATAATCCAAGTTCAATAATTATCTAACAGATATTTCAGACAAAAGACATTTTTGTCTGACAAAAGATATTTCAGACAAACAGATATTTCAGGTAAAAAAAAAACATAGAGAAGAAAATCATCAAATACATGATACAAAAATGTTTCCCAAGAACTGAAATATATGAGTCCCCTGATTGAAATGGTTCTCTGATTGCCCAACAAAGCAAATGAATAAAGACCTCACATCTAGGCTGCTCATCATGAGATTTTAGAACATCACAGGTAAAGATCATGCCTTAAATGCTTGCAAAGAAGAAAACTGTCACATCTAGAGATATGAAATATGAATGACAACTGACTCCTCAATAACCACACGGGACACTAGAGACAAAATTCTGAGGGAAATTTATTTTCAGCCTAGAATCAATTGAGCTATGATTCAAGTATGAGGATAGAATAAAGATATTTTCAGACCTACAAGACACATTCAGGCATTCCAGGAAACAATTAGTAGGTAGTTGAAGGTATAAGGAAGAAAGCCAAAAAGAGAAGAACATGGGTCCCAGGAAACAGGGTTCCAGACAAGAGAATGGGAAAGTAAATCCTAGGAAGACAGAGAAGGTGAGTCCCAGACAACAACTTTGTAACAGTCCCAGAGAGCAGCTGGTTCAGATGGGGATAGAGTTCTAGCTTCAAGGAAGAATGACATTTTTTAAAGAATCATCAAGCTGTTGCAAACCTGATGTGAGCACGCAAGAAAGAAAATGCAGTTATAGTACACTGCTTGGCTCAGCAGTGCACTCACTCATGTACTGTAGCCATGTAAACACTGAATACTGGCTCAAACGAAATTTGTGGTCTGACTGCATTGTTAGGATAGCAGAAATGGTGCTTAGAGAACTGAAGTGTCATTCCCCACAATAAGAATGTGCACTCCTAACCTCCAAGAGAAGAGCAAAGTAGGCATTTCCCCTCAAAATATGTCTAATTACAGAAAACTTTTGTAGCCAGGAATCCTGTGAGGCTGGCGTTCCATGGAATATCAGTGAAGGATTTTGTCCATCATCTCTGATTCCCCCAACTCAGGAGCTTGCAATGCGGTAAGGGGACCCAGAACTCTAGTGTCATAGTACTTGGGCATGACACAACTTAACTCTACCTCTGAAACCTCAACATTGCTCTCTCAGACCACACTTCCCATCTGGCCAAGTAATTCCATGATCTATATTGTTCACTTAACACTTGTTCGATTGTTAAAGTTAGGCTCGTTTGTATTTTTTAAAGTGTATAATGGTACTGTAACACTGCTATTGTAATCAGTGTCCATTGAACGTCCTTTTAAGATGATGTGGCAGTTTATTTTTAAGATAGATTTATAAATTTGTGGTTACAAAATGCAAATTATTATATCCTTTGCAACTGATAAACCAAGGATGAAAACTTACATGTCAATTTAAAAATATATGAAGGAGTATTTTTAAAAGCAACTTTCCTGCTCTCTGAATTCCATTATAACTGCTTTTCAACTTCAGTGATACCTGGTTCTTCAGAATTACATCTCCTCCCAGTATCTTCTCTTGTCTTTCCTACACTCAACTTAGGTCAAGAGTTTCAGCTCTCCTTCCAGCAGGCTCCTTCTTTTTTTCTCACAGTCTCATCCTTCTCACACTGTCATCACACCTGCCCTACACACTCTTTCCCCTGCACATCCGAGCATCTGTGCTAGAAAAATGGTAAAACCAGAAGGGCTGGACGCATGGTGATGTTTTCCAGGCTCAAGTGATCCAGAGCACACACAGGAGCCTTTCATCTGTCCGTGTCAGCATCCTTCCCCATTCACAGTCTTCCTGATCTCCTTAAACCTGCAGCCTCTTCCTTCCTCTTTACTCCTCCTCCTACTTCATAGTGGAAGAACCATCTGCCTTTAGGTTCACAGCCAATCCCTCCACCTGTGCCCTTGGTCCCATCTATTCCTACTTCAATCGATGGCACTCATTTATTTACATCCTGAGCTGCTCCCCACCACTTGCCCCTTCACCTCAAGCCTTATAAATCTATGTCTCTTGTAATTATTACCTTTTCTTGCTCCCATTTTATTCTGAGATTTTAAGGGAAAAAAAGTCTGCCCTATGTCTCCACTTTGCTTTCTTGTGTTCACTTTTTAATGTAAAATGCTGCAACAGTTTTCTGCCTTCTTCATGCCGGGGAAGTTGTTCTTACCAAGGACACCTCCCAACCGCCAAGTGAAATGAACGCTTCTTAGCTCTTGCGTGCTAAGTCTGACTCTTTGTGACCCCATGGGCTGTAGCCCACCAGGCGCCTCTCTCCATGGGATTCTCCAAGCAAGAATCCTGGAGTGGGTCGCCATGCTTTTCTCCAGAGGATCTTCCCAACCCAGGGATCAAACCCAGGTCTCCTGTGTCTCCTGAGTGGGCAGGAGAGTTCTTAACCACTAGCACCACCTGGGAAGCCTCTTAAATAACTGTTTTTTGGTGTATTTGGTATTCTTGACCAAGAATTTCTTTTTTTCTATGGCCACTCCCTTCCCTGGTTTTTACTCCTTCCTCACTGACAACTCATTCACTCACACAGAAAACATTTCTTGAGCACCTCTTCCATGCATGGCTGGACATAGGAGCTCATGATCTGGTGGACAAAGGCAGTCGGGAATACCAGAGTGCTTGGAAAAGTGCTACAGGGACAGGGACAGAAGTTTAGGTGTCAGAGAAGGCAAAAAATAAGGAACTGTCATGACGCTTAGGAGGGAAGACTTCAGAGAGGAGCTGAAAGATGATCATTTGCCAGAAAGACAGGGGAGAGTGACATCCTAGCAGAGGAGCTGAAGGAGCACAGGCTGGAGGCCTGCAGTGGCCTGGATGCGCCCCCGCCCTTCCTTCCCCACCCCTGGTTATGTGGAGTCGTTGGGGCATGGGAATGGGGCTGTGCGTCACTAGGCCCTCTTCCTCTGCTTGTTCCCTGAAGTCTCCATCACCATGGTCACCCCCTCATCTCTGTCTTCTTTCAGTCTCAGAGCCTCTCCTTGAGTGGTCTCAAGTCCACCCCCACCTATATGCACAAAATAAAACCTCATCCTCCTCTTATATCCTGTTGTGGCTGATAGTGTACTCACTCCCCTGGGATCAAAGATGGAACCCTGGAGGTCATTCTTGACTCCCAGCTGTCCTTCCCTCCACCAGAAATACCAGGGTCCCATCGACACTACCCCCATATCCCTCTGCCTTCTATTCCCCATAGCCACTGCCATGGCCAACCTCTCGGCTCCTCCAAAGAGTTATTCTGAAGCCTCCTCATTGGTCACCCTGCCTCAAATCTCATACTCCCTCTTCATGTGGTTCACTAGATGATCTTTCTAAAGCAGACAGGATGGTGACCCATCCCCCCACTTCCAGAGACCCCCAACAATAGTAGATAAAACACACTCTCTCTTAGGGAGCTGGCCAGGATCCCAGTCCAAAGACTTGTTCCAAAGCTCTAATGATACTTTAAGGGCTTTCCTGGTAGCTCAGCTGATAAAAAATCTACCCGCAATCCAGGACACCAGGGTTTGATTTCTGGGTCAGGAAGATCCCTTGGAGAAAGGATAGGCTACCCACTCCAGTATTCTTGGACTTCCCTGGTGGCTCAGACAATAAAGAATTCACCTGCAATGTGGGAGACCTAGGTTCGATCCCTGGGTCAGGAAGATCCCCTGGAGGAAGGCATGGCCATCCCCTACAGAATTCTTGTCTGGAGAATTCCATGGACAGAGGAGTCTAGTGGGCTACGGTCCATGATGTCACAAAGAGTCAGACACAATTGAGTGGCTAAGCACAGCACAGTGATTCTTCAAATAATCTAGCTACTCAACTACTCAACTTCTTCCCCAAAGTGTTCAAGTAAAATCAATGCCTCGGAAAGATTGCACTGTATTTATTTCCCCTGGGGTTTTAGTTAGCCTTAACTGTACTGCCTTGAGCCACCATCTGTATCCCTTCCCTGACTAAGGAGTGGCAAAGTCAGCCCCCTAGCTTGGCATGTAAACCTGTCGTGGCCTGGCCCCTTCCTGGCTTTCCAGGATGAACTTTCACCTCTCTACAACTCACGTTCTTTCGCAGCTGTACCCTCTGTGCATCCTCAAATGCCACACAGAGCCTGTGTAGAAAACAATTTAGCTCATTGTACTCAGGTCCAAAAACTGTCTTCAACCAGAGGGGTCCTCTTACTTTAATACTTCAGGGTGCCTACACTGCAGTGGACTTCTAGAAAACTCATCATGTTGTATTGTTATTTTAATCAAAAAATTAAATATAATATACACATGTATTATTTGGGGCTTCCAGGTGGCGCTAGTGATAAAGAACCCGCTTGCCAACACAGAAGGCTTAAGAGTTTGATCCCTGGGTTGAGAAGATCCCCAGGAGAAGGAAATAGTAACCCACTCCAGAATTCTTGTCTGGGAAATCCCACTGACAGAGGAGCCTAGCGGGGTACAGTCCATGGGGTCACAAAGAGTCAGACACAGCTGAGTGACTAACAGTTTATATAGTAAACATGTTCATTATTTTAAAAACAAGCAATAGATAACTAATAAGAACTAGTGTATAGCACAGAGAACTGTGCTTCATATTCTATAATAACCTAGATGGATAATGAATGGAATATATATATATATATATATATATAATTTATATATATATATAAAATATATATATATAAATATATATAAATATAACATTCACTTTGTTGTAAACTAACCAACAATGTAAATCAAATACATGCCAATAAAAACTTTTTAATATAAAGAATTCAACATTTATCAAACTCCCACCACTACCTAGAAATAGCCAATGTTAACATATAAACCTCACTTCAGATATCTTTGTATGCATGGAACTTTGTGGTGGCTTATATGTGTCTCAGAGAAAGCAATGGCACCCCACTCCAGTACTCTTGCCTGGAAAATCCCATGGATGGAGGAGCCTGGTAGGCTGTGGTCCATGGGGTCGCTAAGAGTCGGACATGACTGAGCGACTTCACTTTCACTTTTCACTTTCACACATTGGAGAAGGAAATGGCAACCTACTCCAGTGTTCTTGCCTGGAGAATCCCAGGGACGAGGGAGCCTGGTGGGCCGCCGTCTATGGGGTCGCACAGAGCCAGATACGACTGAAGTGACTTAGCAGCAGCAGCAGGAAGCATATGTGTCTCTCTGGCACACCATCAGAGTTTCTCCAGGGTCCCAGCACCTGTAAATGCCTGGCCGTGATGGGAAAGGAAGGAGCTCCCCAGCTCATGTCCTCTGGGAACAGGAGTCCACCCTTCATGCATGAACCTCCCCCTTCACTGACCAGCGGCTTTAGCTCCGAGCCCCAGGCTCACCCAGTCTCCCAGCCCCTCCCACTCCCATCACCCACCTTCACCCCCTGTTCTCCAACCTCTGCTCTGGAGGAGAGACTTGTCAGGTGAGCCTCTGGCGGCTCTTCTAATTACAGGGGAATTGACAGGATGGGTTGGAGAGATGTGTATTTTTAGCTGTGGTGAAGAGAAAGGAGATCAAGAGAGGAGATTTTTTGTGGGAACTTTCTCAGTTCTCTCTCCTGAACTCAGCGGGTTCCCTGAGTCTTGAATTTGCAAAATTTCGGAATGAGAGAGAGCAAGAGAGAGCTATGGGAAGGGCTGATGCGAGAGGAGGAAAATGGTTAACACTGCTGTCAGAACATTGGTTTGGGAGAGGTTTACAAAACAGTGAAATGTGTTTACTGTTCAATGTTGGAAAGCTAACAAGAAATAGATACAGAAGCACTGTGACGCTAACAGCCTTTGACACTGGTGATGGCCCTTTGGTTGGAACAAATTCACCCAGTGCCGGAACAGATTATTTCACGTGTCCATTGTCTTGAGAGCCACACTTTGCAAATATTCTAATTCCCAAGTTGGCTCATCTGTCCACTTATTGATTTATTTGAAGACAGATTGGAGTGCAGAAGCAGCTGGCAGCAAGGATCCTGCAAGGATGAAGGGGCTGAAGGAAGGGTGGATGAAGTGGCTGGTGGTGATGCACCCAGCTCCAGGCCCTCGGGCCATCTGGGGGTGGAAACGCATTCTGACCTGCCCCTGCGAAATCTTTTAATCTTCCCAATGACACAGGGAGATTGAAAGAATTCCCCGAACTCTACAGAAACAGGCTGATGCAGCCACTGAGTGACAGAGGTAACATTTTGACTGACAGCCCATGCACCCCTCACTGCCTGACTTTCTGAAGGAGTCTTTTGGGCCTAGAAAAGAGAACAACAGTCTCAAAGGCCCCTTGTTGAATCATCTAACTTTGGAGAAAACAAAACAGAACTTTAGTTCCACCCTGATGCTCCAGGCCAGTTGCATCTATCTGGGGCTTATCAACCCCTGTCCAGAAACCTTCCACTCCCTACACCTGCCCAGAAGACTTATCGCCCCCTGTCCGGAAACTTTCCACCCCTACACCTGCCCAGAAGACTTATAACCCCCTGCCCAACTACAAATGTCATCTCAACAAAAGAATACTCAAAATATCCCGCCTGATTAATGTTTCCCTTATTGCTTCCACAAACCCCCCTATAAGTATGAAGCCTCCCTGATCCCTCTCAGCACTCAGCCTGGTTGTTAGGCCGACTGTCGCCCCTCCTTGCCTGAATAAAGTTGCCCCTACTTCTGTTGAGGTCGTCTTTCCTTTTCTGCCTCGCCTGAACTGTACCTTACACTTTCACTGTGTTCAGCTCCTTGAGAAAGGAAATCAAAGCCTCTACATGCTGGTGACCTGAGCCAACCTCTCACTACACGTGGGCCTGCAGAACTCCCCTGCAGACACATTTTGCCCTTGACCACATTTCTTACTAACCGAGCTACTGAGGAAGCCCCCATGGACAGAGGAGCCAGGTGGGTCAGAGTCCATGGGGTCACAAAGAGTCAGACACGAGTGAGAAGCTAAACACAGCACAGTTTTCTTACAGGCACAGAGTCCAAATTCAGGAATACAGGGATGAGACTGACTCTGACTCTTGAAATCAGTGCTTATTTACCTTTCCTTAGCAACTAGTATTTTAAAAATACATCAGTTTCAAATGTATCTTTGAAAATAGGTAGCATTGCTATAGGGCCTTCCTGGTGGCTCAGTGAAGAACCTGCCTATAATGCAGAAGACACAGGTTTGCACCCCGGGTATGGGAGACCCCCTAGAGAAGGGAATGGCTACCCACTCCCCTACTCTTGCCTGGAGAATTCTACGGACAGAGGAGCCTGGTAGGATACAGTCCATGGGGTCACAGAGTCAGATACGACTGAGTGACTAACACTACTACTACTAGCATTAATATAGTTCAGGAATGCCAATTCCCATGGACTGGTTGCAGCTGCCTGAGTTAAACTCTGAGCTGAGATGGGTTCTCAGGTCAAGTACAGGTTCAGTGGGAAAGAGTCCAGAGGTCAATGCATAGAAACTACCATGCATACAACTGAGTCACATCTTAAGCACATTTAATTCATTCAAATGCAACCACTTAGGCTCTATACAAATGCAAAAGAGAAAGAAAGAGGAGCTTTAAAAGCATGGGTGAATTGCAACAAAAAGAATAAAATACTTAGGAGTATATCTACCTAAAGAAACAAAAGACCTATACATAGAAAACTATAAAACACTGATGAAAGAAATCAAAGAGGACACAAATAGATGGAGAAACATACCATGTTCATGGATTGGAAGACTCAATACTGTCAAAATGGCTATTCAACCCAAAGCAATCTATAGATTCAATGCAATCCCTATCAAGCTACCAACGGTATTTTTCACAGAACTAGAACAAATAATTTCACAATTTGTATGGAAATTAAAAAAACCTCCAATAGCCAAAGCAATCTTGAGAAAGAAGAATGGAACTGGAGGAATCAACCTGCCTGACTTCAGACTCTACTACAAAGCCACAGTCATCAAGACAGTATGGTACTGGCACAAAGACAGAAATATAGATCAATGGAACAGAATAGAAAGCCCAGAGATAAATCCACGAACCTATGGACAACTTATCTTTGACAAAGGAGGCAAGGATATACAATGGAAAAAACACAACCTCTTTAACAACTGGTGCTGGGAAAACTGGTCAACCACTTGTAAAAGAATGAAATTAGAATACTTTCTAACACCATACACCAAAATAAACTCAAAATGGATTAAAGATCTAAATGTAAGACCAGAAACTATAAAACTCCTAGAGGAGAACATAGGCAAAACATTCTCCGACATAAATCACAGCAAGATCTTCTATGACCCACCTCCCAGGATATTGGAAATAAAAGCAAAAATAAACAAATGGGACCTAATGAAACTTAAAAGCTTTTACACAACAAAGGAAACTATAAGTAAGGTGAAAAGACAGCCCTCAGATTGGGAGAAAATAATAGCAAATGAAGAAACAGACAAAGGATTAATCTCAAAAATATACAAGCAACTCCTGAAGCTCAATTCCAGAAAAATAAATGACCCAATCAAAAAAATGGGCCAAAGAACTAAACAGACATTTTTCCAAAGAAGACATACAGATGGCTAACAAACACATGAAAAGATGCTCAACATCACTCATTATCAGAAAAATGCAAATCAAAACCACAATGAGGTACCATTACATGTCAGTCAGGATGGCTGCTATCCAAAAGTCTACAAGCAATAAATGCTGGAGAGGGTGTGGAGAAACGGGAACCCTCTTACACTGTTGGTGGGAATGCAAACTAGTACAGCCACTATGGAAAACAGTGTGGAGATTTCTTTAAAAACTGGAAATAGAACTGCCATATGACCCAGCAATACCACTTCTGGGCATACACACTGAGGAAACCAGATCTGAAAGAGACACATGCACCCCAATGTTCATCACAGCACTGTTTATAATAGCCAGGACATGGAAGCAACCTAGATGCCCATCAGCAGATGAATGGATAAGGAAGCTGTGGTACATATACACCATGGAATATTACTCAGCCGTTAAAAAGAATTCATTTGAATCAGTTCTAATGAGATGGATGAAACTGGAGCCCATTATACAGAGTGAAGTAAGCCAGAAAGATAAAGAACATTACAGCATACTAACACATATATATGGGATTTAGAAAGATGGTAATGATAACCCTATTTGCAAAACAGAAAAAGAGACACAGAAGTACAGAACAGACTTTTGAACTCTGTGGGAGAAGGTGAGGGTGGGATGTTTCGAAAGAACAGCATGTATATTATCTATGGTGAAACAGATCACCAGCCCAGGTGGGATGCATGAATCAAGTGCTCGGGCCTGGTGGGCTGGGAAGGCCCAGAGGAATCGGATGGAGAGGGAGGTGGGAGGGGGGATCGGGATGGGGAATACGTGTAACTCTATGGCTGATTCATATCAATGTATGACAAAACCCACTGAAAAATTTAAAAAAAATTTAAGAAAAGGAAAAAAATAATAAAAATAAAAGCATGGGTGACTTAACCCATCTTTACACTGAGTGAACACACACCCACGTGAGGGGGTGATTGGCTCTGAGCCCCCTCCTGCATCTCCTGGTGTGAGTATCTCACAACACTCAGTAGGATTCTGGTGAAATGCCAAGTACTTGCATACGGTAGACACACAAATGCAAACCAAATTCACACTGTCCTGTTCAAACACAAGGAAATTCTTATAAGGCTTGCTTTTTCTAACACAGAACCTTTCTCAGGGATTTTCCAGGCTGGTTTTGTTCCTATGCAGTTTCATAAGGAACCCCTTACTCACATGAGACGTAAATGTACAGTCCTTGCGGTCCTGGTGGAGTGAAGGCGCGCTGGTCTGGGATTTACAGCTGCTGGGTTTACCACTTACTACTTTTCCAGTCACTTAACAGTTTCCCAAACTTCTCTGCAGGCCTCACTGGAGATAAAAATCAGTACCGTGAGGAATCCCCCAGAGCCAAGAGCTGAGAAAATGCCTCAGCTCTATTGTCCTTCCAAGCTCCTAAATGTATTTTTCCACTCCTCCTCCTAGCTGAGCCAACTTGGGCAAGTGAGCACCTTTGTACTCTTTCCTTATCTCTAAAGCAGGGCCCAAAATCCATCAAAGGTTGGTTTCAAAAAAAACCCAATAAAATGATATAGAGAAAGATATTTTGAATTTTAAAAGGCACTCTAAGAAGGTGTTTTTGCTTTGCTTGTTGGTGGGTTTCTGTGTTTCTAGGCTGCTGTCGTTGTGTACCAGAATTGCACAAACCTGATTCTGTCACTAGTCTACTTAAAATCCTTCTGCTAGAGACTGCACATATGTGCCTCTACAGAATTCGCATGAAGCCCTAAGTCCCAATGTGATGGTATTTGGAGGTGGTGACTTTTGGGAGTGGGGGTGGAAATCAGAGCTAAATGAAGTCATAAGGATGGGGTCCCCGTGAGGGGATTAGTGTCTTTGTAGAAAAAAGAAGAGACTTGATCTCTCTCTCTCTCTCTCTCTCTCTCTCTCTCTCTCTCTCTCTCTCTCTCTCTTCTCTCTCTCTCTCTCTGCTCCCAGTGCACACACCAAAAAAAGGCCATGTGAGGCCAGAACAAGGAAGAGGGCCCTCACAAAGAGCCCAACTGGGCAGGCTCCCTGATCTTGGACTTCAGCCTCCAGTACTGTTGGAAATAAATGTTTGTTGTTCATCCACCCAGTTCATGGGATTTGTCACAGCACCGGGAGCTGATTAAGGCGTCTCCTCTGACTACCCAAGCCCGTGGGTTAGAGACCACACTCTGGCCTCGCATACGATGCCCTTCCTCAGCTGTTCTCCGTGAGTCTTTCCAGGCTTACCACCAATCCCCACCCCCAATCCCACAAACACACGCCTAGCTCCAGTTTCCTCAACAAGCCATATTCTAAATAACTCTTACCATTGTGCATCTGTTGGCAAATGATTTGGACTTCAAGAATCAATGCAAATATAATTTCTCTGTGAGGCTGAATCAATCACTCTGCTGTCTGTTCTTGTGCCCATTTCTATTGTAATGCTCATCACACCAAATTTTCTCTGGGTGTTTAAATACCTTTGTCTCCCAGTTGACTGTGGGAGGCATGAGAAGCTATCACTCCTTTAATTCATGTCAATCCTTAGACAAGAGCTCAGTAAATTGATGGGTGGATGAATGAATGAGTGAAGTAAGGAAGGGTCCATTATTATGTGTTATGTGTTATGTATATATTATTATTTTTTATTATTATTATGTATTATGAGTTTATGACTATCTTCAGGCAGGTTTGAAAGAGAGGAAGATATTGTTAATATCAATTTGACATGGAGATTCTACTATTTTCCACTGAGAGTAGATAGTTTACATATGATAAAGGAATAAAAGGTCCCATTTTCTCCATCCACCCAACCTGTCTGCTGAGTCTCCTCCATGTACACAATGCAAAGAACAGGCTTGGAAAACCCCTCTGGAACTCCTCTTTGCAAAGAGAATTAAGGGTAAAAACAGCACTCACCATATTGATCAAGTTGAAGCAACAAATACTTCTGATTTTGTGCCCTTTGAAAACCACCCACTGAACTTACCACTAACATGGTACCCAACAAAAGATCTTATCATTTTAAAATGCCTACAAAGATCCTGACAAAATGAAATCTATAACAAAGGAAACTAAAAGAACTTTGCAGGAAAGTAAGTAGATGTATATTAAGGGGGAAAAAATCTAGCCAAGTTTTGCCCTATGAAATATCAAAGTTCTGTGTCATATGAAGCGAAGACTCTTTTTTAAAAATTTTGGATGACATTTCATGCTTTCCCCACTTTCTAACCTCTGATTCCAAAATTCAGAAACCCAGGTCTATGCCAAGCATAAGTATGAGGAATCATCCCTTGGTACTGATGAGTTTTATCTGGAGAACTGTTGCTCAATCTCTTGCTCCCTTCTACTGGCCCCCAATTTAATCTCTGCATCTTTTTACATCTCTTCAGCAACAACCCTTAGAAATCAGTTGTCAGAAGTAGAGGGCAGCTAGGAAATGTATTTCTTCAGGTATGCCATCCATTCAGCTTATCAGAGAACAAGACGGTAGAAGCAGAAGAAGATGCCTTCTAGGTAAATTATTACTGGAGTTTGGCACTTAGACTAGAAGTTGCATGCACAAAACCAGTCAACAGCTTCAGGTTTGGGAAAGTCAGTATTAGAGATTTTGCCTCAAGTGAACAAAGAACATGAAAACTGATATGCACAAATGTCCAACAAAAGAATAGAGGTTTTAATTTTTGAACATGAATAAAATATTCAGTGCAAGAAAATCACTTAACAAGAGAAATGGGACATCATCTAAGACCCAGAGGAAGAACATACCTCTAAAGAGATGACCACCTCTAGGCACCAGAAAAAAAATTCTGTAAATTTGTATTCTCAATAGAATGCAACAAATCATTGCTTCTTATGGAACAGAATGAAAAGAACTGAGATTTAAAAGGTAATGGACTGGAAAGAGGAAATAGATAAAATATGGAAATAATTACAAATCTCCTAGCATTCTAATAAACTAGACCTGAATGGATTATAAAAGTCATCTTTTAAAGCATTTTTGAGTTTTCAAGAAAGGAAACCTACAAAAGAGAGATGGAGAAAGAGAAAACAGCTTGAGGCAAGGAACATAAAGCCAGGATTGTTGCATATCTAAATTCTTGCATCTGCATTAAAATCAAGAGACTAAACTTGTGAGCCTATGCTAGTTGAGAGAAATGAACCTGAACATCATTTATTAAACTGAGGTCCTTCAAAGAGGCTGAAGTGATCCTAGGTCAGTAATGTTGCTTGCTTCCCAGTAGAAGTAAACATACATCCTCTCTGAATGAAAATAACCCACCAGAGGCTCTCAGCATTCCCACATATTAGGATCAATCAAAGATTAAGCTCATAATAAAAAGTACTATCCAATTCCACAAGGAAATAAGCTACCATGATTAAAAATAAGTAGAAATAAAATACAACACATTGCAAAATCTACGTGAAGAAAACTAAAAAAAAAACTCTAATGAAAGAAATAAAAAAAAAAAAAGAACTAACTGAATAGAGAGGTATTCCATGTTCATGGACAGGAAGACAATATTGTCAAGATGTCAATTCCTTCCAACTTGATCTATAGATTCAGAACAATTCCAATCAAGATTTCAGCAAGTAGTTTTGTAAATGTCAATGAATTAATTGTAAGGAGACTGATACCACTTGACTACAAAACAACATAAAACTACATCAAGAAAGTGTGCTATTGGTGAGAGAATAGACAAATAGACCTATGCAACAAAATAGAGTCCAAAAGCAAACACACGCTAACATAGTCAACTGATCTTTAACAAAGGAGTAAAAGCAATACATTGCTAGAATAACTGGACATTCATGAGAAAAGAAGAAGAATCTAAACCCAGACCTTATACCATTCACAGAAATTAACTTAAAATAGATCATAATCTTTCAAGTAAAATGCAAAACTATAAAACTCCTAGAAGATAACATATGAGAAAATTTAGATGACTTTAGATATAGAAATGCCTTTTTAGATGTATCACCAAAGGCAAGATCCATGAGAGTAAGAATCTATAAGCTTAACGTCATTAAGATGAAAAAATTCTGCTTTACAAAAAGCAAGAGAGTGAGCAGACAAGTCACAGACTGGGAGACAATATTTGCAAAAGACACACTGATAAAAGACTGTTATCTAAACTATATAAATAATTCTTAAAACTCAACAAGAAGAAAACAAACAACTTGAATGAAAAAAAATGTATGTCACACTGTAAAATACTATTTTATAAAGCCATTAAACACTATCTTTTTTTAAGATACATACTTCTGGTAAGGGCTTCCCTCATAGCTCAGTTGGTAAAGAATCCATCTGCAATGCAGGAGACCCCAGTTCTATTCCTGGATCAGGAAGATCCGCTGGAGGAGGGATAGGCTATCCACTCCAGTATTCTTGGGCTTCCCTTGTGGCTCAGCTGGAAAGAATCCGCCTGCAATGTGGAAGACCTGGGTTCGATCCCTGGGTTGGGAAGATCCCCTGGAGAAGGGAAAGGCTACCCACTCCAGTACACTGACCTGGAGAATTCCAAGGACTCTAC
Source organism: Muntiacus reevesi (assembly GCF_963930625.1). Classification (NCBI taxonomy): domain Eukaryota; kingdom Metazoa; phylum Chordata; class Mammalia; order Artiodactyla; family Cervidae; genus Muntiacus; species Muntiacus reevesi. Next base: position 1,673,069 of record NC_089258.1, read on the forward strand.
AGTCCATGGGGTCCCAAAGAGTCAGACATGACTGAGTGACTTTCACTTCCAATAAACTATTTCTTAAAAATGAAGAAATAACAAATACAAATTAAATATGGGGTTTATCAATGGGGTTGAAGCAAGCAGAGGAATATCTTTAATGCAATGGTTAATATTCCAGTTCTAAACTGGATGATAGAGTCAGTTGTGAGTTATCATATTAATATCATAATTCATGACTTATAGAACTTACATGTTAGTTCTTACATATACTTTATAATGTATATGCTACATAAAATTCTAAAATGAAAAAGAAATTGCAAGAAATTTTCAAATACAACATCAGAGGTAAACAAAGACAGAAAGCAATAAAGAGCAGTCCTGACTATGCTAAAACAAAATCAATGCTATGAAATATACATTTCAGAAGCCTTTTCTAATAAATGGAAAAGCCCAAAGAAAAAAATACAAAGAAAGAACACAATATGGATATGGAAGATAGTGAATAGAAATAAACATAACTGGAGGTGCTGAAGGAAAAACAAATAAACAAAAAATAAGCAAATGAAAAAGTAGTAACGCAAAGACAAAATTAAAGAAAACTGTCCTGAAATGAAAACAACTGGATTTGCCAGACCAAAAGGAGTCACTTACAAAGGAGTCACTTACAATGAAGTAAAAAGAGAGAGAGAGAAATGCTTCAGTGAAAATGTTTAATAAAATAAAACAAAGCCTCATAAAAACTTAGTCAAGGAAAATAAAAGAGCTTTCTTAAAAGAGATAGCAAATTAACCTCAGAATATGCCTCCTAAATTTAAATGCCAAAGAAAATGAAATCATAGTGACAGAGTTTTGAGAGAAAAGAGTTAGTACCTGAAAATTCCATGCTAATTAAGTTGTTACTTACCTGTGATGGCAACAGAATACATTCTAAAATACACAACAAAACAAAGGAATCAACAATGAAGAAGGCATGCTTTAAATGAGTGGTAAATATTGAAATCATTAAGACACAGATTCAAAGGAAAACATCTGCTCCCAATGTAATTATGAAACAAAAGGAAATGTTAAAAATAATTATCAAAAGAAGATACATAATGTAAGATGATAGTAAATCACAATAATTAATCCAAACATTACAGAATAAATTGATGCATTTCCTTGGTAAGAGAATAATTCATGGAGAAAGCAAAATATGCTAGTTTCTTAGCATATTATCTCAGAAGATATTAGAAATATTGATAATGTTATACATTTAGATGATATTAGATAACTGATACTTGACTGACATTGATGATTAGAGGAAACAAGTATGTATTCTTAGTCAAAATAATCATTAGAGAAGAAAATAAAAGAAGGGCTAAATCAATTATTAAAAATAAAGCAAAGAATATATATTTTTAAATACAAAAGTGGCCAATAAAAACAAAATGGCAAAAGTAAAACCAAACATATCTGTGAGAGTGATAAATAGCAACAGGATAAGCCCATCTGCTGAAAGCAAAAGACACCCAGATCTAATTTTTTAAAAGAATCCAATTATAAATTATCTCCAGGATATACATTTACAATGACCCAAAAAGTTTAAAAATAAAAAGATGAACAGAGATGTACCTGGCTAAGGCAAATAAAAAGAAAGCAGAGGCCATAAGATTAATATTAAAAGAGAACTCAAAGCAATATGCAATTAACAAGATAAAGGGGACCACATTTGATGATAAAAAACAAAATACATGAGGCAGATGAAATAATATAAATGGCCGTTTTGAATAACATAATATCAAAATTAAAACTATTTAAATTACAAGAAGTTAGCAGAAATACATTAGTAACATGATATTTCTTAATATTCACCTTGATAGATATTTCTGGGCCTTGATAGAACAAGCATGAAACATAAGAATCTAAAGAATGTAATCAATAAAAACCCAATTTAAATTCTTCACTAAACCTGGCACTTTACTACGGAGGATATACCTTCTTTCATGGTGTCCATGAACGCTTACAAAAGCTGATGGTATCAGTTCAGTTCACTTCAGTGGCTCAGTCGTATCTGACTCTTTGTAACCCCATGGACCGCAGCACACCAGGCTTCGCTGTCCATCACCAACTCCCGGAGTTTACTCAAACTCTTAGTCATTGAGTCGGTGGTGTCATCCAACCATCTCATCTTCTGTCACATGCTTCTCCCCCTGCCTTCAATCTTTCCCAGCATCAGTGTATTTTCCAGTGAATCAGTACTTCGCATCAGGTGGCCAAAGTATTGGAGTTTCAACTTCAGCATCAGTCCTTCCAATGAATATTCAAGACTGATTTCCTTTAGGATGGACTGGTTGGATCTCCTTGCAGTCCAAGGGACTCTCAGGAGTCTTCTCCAACACCACAGTTCAAAAGCATCAATTCTTCAGCTCTCGGCTTTCTTTATAGTCCAACTCTCACATTCATATGCGACTCCTGGAAAAACCATAGCTTTGACTAGATGGACCTTTGTTGGCAAAGTACTGTCTCTGCTTTTTCATATGCTGTGTAGGTTGGTCATAGGTTTTCTTCCAAGGAGCAAGCATCTTTTAATTTCATGGCTGCAGTCACCATCTGCAGTGATTTTGGAGCCCCCCAAAAATAAAGTCTGTCACTGTTTCCCCATCTGTTTGTCATGAAGTGATTGGACCAGATGCCATAATCTTTGTTTTCTGAATGTTGAGTTTTAAGCCAATGTTTTCACTCTCCTCTTTCACTTTCATCAGGAGGCTCTTTGGTTCTTCTTCATAAGGGTGGTGTCATCTGCATATCTAAAGTTATTGATATTTCTCCCTGCAATCATGATTCCAGCTTGTGTTTCATCCAGCCTGGCCTTTTGCATGGTGTACTCTGCATAGAAGTTAAATAAGCAGGGTGACAATATACAGCCATGATGTACTCCTTCCCCAATTTGGAACAAGTCTGTTGTTCCATGTCCAGTTCTAACTGTTGCTTCCTGACATGCACAGAGATTTCCCAAGAGGCAGGTCAGCTGGTCTGATATTCCCATCTCTTTCAGAATTTTCCAGAGTTTGTTGTGATCCACAGAGTCAAAGGTTTTGGCATAGTTAATAAAACAGAAGTATTTTCTTTTATGTATTTTTTTATGTATACATGCTTTTTTATATATTTATGTTTTTTAAGTATTTATGTCTTTCTGGAACTCTCTTGCTTTTTCCATGATCCAATGGATGTTAGCAATTTGATCTCTGGATCCTCTGCCTTTTCTAAATCCAGCTTGTACATCTGGAAGTTCACAGTTCACAGATTGTTGAAGCCTGGCTTGGAGAATTTTGAGCATTACTTTATTAGCATGTGAGATGAGCGCAGTTGTGTGGTAGTTTGAGCATTCTTTGGCATTGCCTTTCTTTGGGATTGGAATGAAAACTGATCTTTTTCAGTCCCGTGGCCACTGTTGAGTTTTCCAAATTTGCCAGTATATTGAGTGCAGCACTTTAACAGCATCATCTTTTAGGATTTGAAATAGCTCAACTTGAATTCCATCACCTCCACTAGCTTTGTTTGTAATGATGCTTCCTAAGGCCCACTTGACTTTGCATTCCAGGATGTCTGGCTCTAGGTTGGTGATCACACCATCGTGATTATCTGGGTGGTGAAGATATTTTTTTGTATAGTTCTTCTGTGTATTCTTGCCACCTCTTCTTAATATCTTCTGCTTCTGTTAGGTCCATACCATTCTGCCATTTACTGAGCCCATCTTTGCATGAAATGTTCCCTTGGTATCTCTAATTTTCTTGAAGAGATCTCTAGTCTTTCCCATTCTATTGTTTTCTTCTATTTCTTTGCATTGATCACTCAGGAAGGCTTTCTGATCTCTCCTTGCTATTCTTTGGAACTCTGCATTCAAATGAGTATATCTTTCCTTTTCTCCTTTGCCTTTCACTTCTCTTCTATTCAAAGCTATTTGTAAGGCCTCCTCAGACAACCATTTTGCTTTTTTTGCATTTCTTTTTCTTGATCCCGGTCTCCTGTACAACGTCACAAACCTCTGTCCAGTTCTTCAGGCACTCTGTCTATCAGATCTAGTCCCTTAAATCTATTTCTCACTTCCATTGTATAGTCATAAGGGATTTGATTTAGGTCATACCTGAATGGTCTAGTGGTTTTCCCTACTTTCTTCAATTTAAGTCTGAATTTGGCAATAAGGAGTTCATGATCTGGGCCACAGTCAGCTCCTGGTCTTGTTTTTGCTGACTGCATAGAGCTTCTCCATCTTTTGCTGCAAAGAATATAATCAATCTGATTTCAGTATTGATCATCGGGTGGTGTCCATGTGTAGAGTCTTCTCTTGTGTTGTTGGAAGAGGGTGCTTGCTGTGACCGGTGCATTCTCTTGGCAAAACTCTATTAGCCTTTGTCCTGCTTCATTCTGTACTCCAAGGCCAAATTTGCCTGTTAATCCAGGTATTTCTTGACTTCCTACTTTTGCATTCCAGTCCCCTATAATGAAAATGATATAATGGATCCTTTAAAAAAAACACCTCAAAAATTTATTCAAAAGCAAAAACTATCATCCTCATTCTCAAATTTACACAATAATAAGACAAAAAGTCAATGCAAATGCGAGTAACGAATCAACTGGAAATTGTAAAATGCTCTCCCAGATAGTTATGTAGCTAAGGATGATATCAAAGATACACTTGGAGAAAGCTTGGATAAAAGAAGAGACAGACTGTGTTCTTGTAAAAAGGGTTATACATGATAAAGAGCACAATTCTCCATAAAATTTAATTCATAAATTCAATGTCTTGCCAACCAAAATTCCAGTGATTTTTTCTTTTTAATCTGGGGAAACAATCCTAGAAAATATATAATGGATTAATTGAGAGCTTCATTTTTATAAGAAATAATTTTGAAAAATAAAAATGGAAGGGGACCAGCTCTATAAATTATTAAAAATAAGTGATAAAACTAAAAACATTTAAAGAAGGTACTTATACAAGAGAAAATTTTATCTAAAGGCCTAAGAATATGTAAAATATATTTACATAATTCTTCAAATCAATGGGGAATGAGAAATATTATTAACAAATGGTGCTAGAAAAATTGATTAACAGGGACAGGAATAAGAAACTCACATCCCATCGTCAAAATATTATACCTCGGTGACAAAAGCATGCAAGTTGAAAAAATAAGGTACTATATAATAATTAGGGCAACCTGCCTTGGGGACAATTTGATAGTACATATCACAAGTTTTAAATATGCATCACCTTTCACTCAGAAACTCAGCTTTAATTATTGAGAATTTGCACAACAGAAAATAACAGAGATATGAATAAAAGTAAACTGATAAAGATGTTTACTAGAATCTTAATAACATTATCAGAAAAAATTGTTTATTAATTTATTTAGCTGTTGCAAATCTTAGTTGCAGTATGTGGGACCTAGTTTCCTGACCAGGGATTGAACTCAGGGCACCTGCATTGGGAGTACGGAGTCTTAACCCCTGAACCACCAGGGAAATTCCTATCAGAAAATTTTAAATTGTGCAATATAAAGGAACAATTTAATTGAGTACTATAGACGCAGTCATTAGAAACATTATAAATATTTAATAACCTGAGAAAATATTTATAATCTGGAGAAAGCTATATTGCATTGCTGCTTTTATGTAGACCCTATACAACTTTCTAGTAGCCAATTATACCCTCTGAGATAAGAATAGCATTTATAATCTGAATGTTTTTCTTTTTCTTACCTTATGGCACTTAGGTCCTCTGTACAAGGTTGAATAGAACTACTGAAAGGTAACATCCTTGCCTTGTGCTCGACCTTAGGAGGAGAGCATCTAGTATTTCACCACTAGTATGAATTAGCTATAGATATTTTGGAAATGACCTTTACCAGGTGGAATAAGTTCCTTTCTAATCCTAGCTTTTGGTTTTTTTAAGAAATAGTACTAGATTTTATCTAATTTTTTTTCTGCATGTATTGAGATGACCATGTGATTTTGCCTTTCAATCTGTTAGTATTATGAATTACACTGATTATTTTTTAATGTGAAACCAACCTGTGTTCTTGGAATAAACCCTACTTCACCATAATGTACTATTCTCTCTCCAAGTAGTAAGCTGGGGAAATACTGGAAATTACATTATTTTTCATCTCTCAGGCATCACTGTCCTTTGTTGCCTGAAGTCCAAAGACTTGAAACTGTGGTTTCATACACACTCACATATGTATGGATGTGTATGTATATGTACATGTGTATGTGTGTGTGTATATACATATATACATACGTGTGAGTGTGTGTATATATATATGGATAGATAGATATACATGCTGCATTTGTTTCACATAGGAGGATAAGTCAGAGCTTACCCTGTTTCTCTATCTTGCCAGGAGCAGAGAAACTGATTGATATCATTTATTTTATTCTTCAAGAGATATAAGCTCTTTAGAAGCCACTTCTAAAGAATTTTTGCCAAATCAATTTTACGTCTGAGTCTCTGAGAAAGACACAGACAAGAGCTATTCTGAATGAAAAAGCATGTCTTCTAGTGTGTTAATTAGGACTACTTGAAACAAAAGAGGACAAATCAAATATAAAAATTAACAAAGTCTGTGTAGAAAGGACATTACCCAAAAAAGCTAATATTTGAGAGAAATAAGTTAGACAGAGAAAGACAAATACTGTATGATCTAACTTATATGGAAACCTTTAAAAAATGAACTCATAGATACAGAGAACAGACTACTGAATCCCAGAGTTGGGGTGAGGGGGTGAACAGATGAAGGGGATCAAAAGGTACAAACTTCTAGCTATAATATAAAGAAGCTCAGGGAATGTAATGTACAACATGGTGACTATAGTTAACAATATTGTATTCATATTTGAGAGTTGACAAGAAAATAGACCTTAAAAGTTCTCACCACGAGAGAAAAATCTGCTAACAGTATGAGGTGACAGAGGCTCATTAAACTTACTGTGGATCATTTTGCAGCATATACATATATCAAATCATTGTGTTGTACAACCTTAGTCCAATACAATTCCATGTGCCAGTCATATCTTAATAAAACTGGGGGGAGGGGCTTCCCTAGCAGTCCAGTGGTTAAGACTCTGAGATTCCAGTGCAAGGGGTATGGGTTCAATTCCCGGTCAGGAAACAAAGATCCCACATTCTGTGCAGTGTAGTCAAAAAAAAAAGAAAAAACAGAAGCACAAGATATGAAGTCCAAGAGTACTATACAAGAGCATAGAGAAAAGAGTGAGAACTTATGAAATATAATCTTAAAAAACCTGGGGGGAAATTACCTCCAGGAGAAAGAGAAAGCTCTGCAATAGCAGTTTTGCTATCTTCAATTAAAGAGTTGTTTGCTGTTACAAAAAAAAAAGAGAGAGAGAGAGAAACAAAGAAAGAGAGGGAGGGAAGAACAAACAAATGAAGGCATGAAGAAATGTCAAATGAAACACCGAAAGCTTAAAACAAAGGCTTGGAAAAAAGATACACTGAAAAAATAATAAATGAAGTTGATGAAACTGTGTTTTTAAGTATCAAACATTTAATGAGGCAAAGAGAGACATCATTTGATATTTTTTAAATGAGCAATTTCCAAGATGATCATAAACAAAATAGCCTGGAATACATAAAGGAAACAGAATTACAAGGATAAATTGACAAATTCATGATTACAGTCAGAGATTTTACATCTCTTCCTCTCAGAAATTGATAGGATAATCAATTATTAAGGTATAGATTCCTAAAACTTGGAGAAAGAATCTTATACCCAACACAGTAACTATTTCTTCAAGTATGTATCAAGATTTACAACAAAGTGACCATATATTAAACCAGAAAAGATATCTGATCACTCTCAAGAAAAGTAAATAGCCAGATGTTAAAATGGGAGGAAGTATTTGCTGTCTATAGAACTGAAGAAATAATCTATAACTACGGTTTTGCTGTCCAATAATTAAGTAACAAATTAATTAAAATAAATAATTTCACTGGGTTATTTTTATTCTTTTAATGTGGCTACTGGAAAGTTGTGTGGCTTGGCCTATATTTCAATTAAACAATATTGACCCAGAATATACAAGGAACTCATGAAAATCAACAAGGAACAAATAGCAACAGTAACCTCAACAGACAAATGGGCAAGAGATACAAACAAGTTATTTACAGAGGAAAAATTCAAAATAATCCACATGAAGATCTGCTCAAAATAATTAACATTGTTGTTAGGAGTGTTGCAATTGGAAGAGAAAACAATAAGGAATTTTGAAGTTCTCAATATATTGTCCCATAATTTGATTATGGTATGTTTGTGAAGATTTATCAAGCAATAAATTTATGATTTGTACAAAGGTGTCCTTCGTATATTTTTAAACACCTACTCAACTACATGACAAAATGATTTTCAATGAGGTTGTTGGAATACATGGAATACATACATACATATGTTTGCCAATTTCCTAAGTGACTTGACTATGTTAAACATTTTTATTATAGCATATATTATAGTATATGTCATACTGATATTATTAATTATATAAATAATTATAAATAAACATATACATTTTAAAATAATTAAAATATAATATTATTAATATTAATTATATATAATTTATATTAATATATTGATTATATATACTAATATATATTACTTATATATGATTATATATAATTAATATTAATATACATTATATACTACATATTAGAGCATATTTTTATTTTAAACTTTTTATTTTCTATTAGGGTATAATAGATTAGCAATATTGTGATTTCAGGTGAACAGTAAGGGACTCGGCCATACATATACATGGATCATTCTCCCCCAAACTTCCCTCCCATCCAGGCTGCACATAATCTGCACATGAGTTCCATGTGCTGTACAGTAGGTCCTTCTTGATTATCCATTTTAAATACAGCAGCGTGTATGTCCATCCCAAACTCCCTAACTATCCCTTCCCCCGTCCTTCCCACTTGCAATCATAAATTCGTATTTTAAGTCTGTTTTGTTAGTTCACCTGTATCATTCTTTTTAGATTTCACATATAAGGATGTCATCCAATATTTCTCCTTTCCTGTCTAAGTTACTTCACTCAGTATCACAATCTGTAGGTCCATCCATGTTGCTGCAAATGACATTGTTTTATTCTTTTTAATGACTGAATAACATTCCTTTGTGTACATATACCACATCTTCTTTATCCTTTCCTCTGTCAACAGGTATTTAGGTTGCTTCCATGAAACATCTTTTTAATAAATGTATTTGATGCTTTATCATCCAGAAAAAATAATAATTAAGAATAAGAGAAATCCAAATCAAAGTGGCATTGAAAAATACATATTGACAAAAATGTAAAAATGAATAATGTCAAGAGTTGTTAAGGATTTGGAGCTACAGGAATAGTTGAGCTATTTCAAATCCTGAAAGATGATGCTGTGAAAGTGCTGCACTCAATATGCCAGCAAATTTGAAAACTCAGCAGTGGCCACAGGACTGCAAAAGGTCAGTTTTCATTCCAACCCTTAAGAAAAGCAATGCCAAAGAATGCTCAAACTACCGCACAATTACACTTATCTCACACACTAGTAAAGTAAGGCTCAAAATTCTCCAAGCCAGGCTTCAGCAATACGTGAACCGTGAAATTCCAGATGTTCAAGCTGAATTTAGAAAAGGCAGATAAACCAGAGATCAAATTGCCAACATCCGTTGGGTCATTGAAAAAGCAGGAGAGTTCTAGAAAAACATCTACTTCTGCTTTATTGACTATGCCAAAGCCTTTGACTGTGTGGACCACAACAAACTGTGGAAAAATTCTTCAAGAGATGGGAATACCAGACCACCTTACCTGCCTCTTAAGAAATCTGTGTGCAGGTCAGGAAGCAACGGTTAGAACTGGATATGGAACAACAGACTGGTTCCAAATCGGGAAAGGAGTACATTACGGCTGTATATTGTCACCCTGCTTATTTAACTTCTATGCAGAGTACATCATGCAAAATGCCAGGCTGGATGAAGCACAAGCTGGAATCATGATTGCAGGGAAAAATATCAATAACTTTAGATATGCAGATGACACCACCCTTATGGCAGAAAGTGAAGAAGAACCGAAGAGCCTCTTGATGAAAGTGAAAGAGGAGAGTGAAAATGTAGGCTTAAAACTCAACATTCAGAAAACTAAGATCATGGCATCTGGTCCCGTCACTTCATGGCAAACAGATGGGGAAACAGTAGCAGACTTTATTTTGGGGGGGCTCCAAAATCACTGCAGATGGTGACTGCAGCCATGAAATTAAAAGATGCTTGCTCCTTGGAAGAAAATCTATGACCAACCTACATAGCATATTAAAAAGCAGAGACATTGCTTTGCCAACAAAGGTCCATCTAGTCAAAGCTATGGTTTCTCCAGTAGTCATGTATGAATGTGAGAGTTGGACTATAAGGAAAACTGAGTGCCGAAGAATTGATGCTTTTGAACTGTGGTGTTGGAGAAGACTCTTGAGAGTCCCTTGAACTGCAACCAGTCCATCCTAAAGGGAATCAGTCTTGAAAATTCATTGGAAGGACTGATGCTGAAGCTGAAACTCCAATACTTTGGCCATCTGATGTGAAGTACTGATTCACTGGAAAAGACACTGATGCTGGGAAAAATTGAAGGTGGGAGAAGGGGACGACACAGGATGAGATGGTTGGATGGCATCACCGACTCAATGGACCTGAGTTTGAGTAAACTCCGGGAGTTGGTGATGGACAGGGAAGCTTGGCATGTTGCAGTCCATGGGGTTACAAAGAGTCAGACACGACTGAGCAACTGTATTGAACTGATATGTATGATGCTATCTATATGATACACACACAAATACACATGCATATAAAACAATGCCCTCCTCCTTTTCTGACCACACCACACAGTATGCAACTTCTTAGTTCTCTGACCAGTGATCAAACCCACGTCCCTGCAATGGAAACACAGAGGCTTAACCAGTAGTCTCCCTGGAAAGTCCCAAAACAATACCGATTTTGTAGGAACATAGTCTAACATAGAGTTATACATTCAACCCATTAGAATAGAGTTGTCTCTGGGGTGGAGGGTATGGGAAGTGGATCATAAGAAGAGAATTAAGGGATAATGATAATAAATAAGTGAAAGTTTGCATACATACAGCAGAGGGCTTCTGTGATGATAAACCTTGAACCAGGGACATAATGAACTCATTCTTCAACTTTGATGGGAAAAATGCTGCAAATTGTTGCATCTATCCCAGGACAAGTACTAAATTTGACCACCTAATATTTCAGAGTTTCCTGTCATCCAAGACAAGAAGGAAATACACAAAATTACAAATCTGGGTTATGTCAAGAGAAACACCACTATTTGAGAGATGAGACAAATTTGTCCTAGCACTAAACTCCCAACATAAAATCTACCTTAGAATTAGCACTAAAGATTTTTACACTATGCTCAATGAAGCCCTTTAACAAGAGATCATGCAGGGGAATGTAAGGGTAAGAAAAAGTCTAGAGAAGGAAAAGCTGGGTGAGAGGGAAGACACGGCTCTACAGTCTCCACCTTCCACTTCAACCATGTTCATCTATTATAAGCATGAAGTTTCCACATAAGCTTGTCTTTGAAGAAAGGATTTTGTGATTAAAAAGAAAAAAGTCAGAGCCACTCTCCTAGAACTTTATATAAGATATTGAACAATACAGTAAGAGTATCCTCAACAGTGGTTATACAAAAGTTGCAGAGTAGTCTTTATATCACTGTTTCTTTTATCAACACTAGATGAAAACTGAAGGCATAATATTAGATCACCATTCTCTGAAAAGCCACTTCTATGGGAAGCTAAAGTAATGTATTATGAGTGTGTGTCTTCCTGGTAACAGAAATCACTAAAGCAAGAATGAGCTTAGAGAATCCAGAAGAATTGATGGTTACTGTCCTTTGGGTTAACTCTCCAAGGTCCCTGTCAGGCTGCTCTCAGGAGATTTAACAGGTTAAGTACTCCAAGTTAACAGATATGTTCAATTATTGAGTGAAAGGGAGCCATTGATTTTAAGAAAAATTGAAGTGTTATTAAACACAAAGAGCCCAATTTGTATTCTTCTCCAAATAGAATGTCCCCTAGCTCCTCTCCAACGTGTCAATGTGCATGGGCATATACAAAAGAACACACAGACACGTGCGTGGAAGTGGGTTGCAAAATCACTTAGGCATGTGTGCTCAGTCACTTCAGCCATGTTCAGCTCTTTGCAACACTATGGACGGCAGCCCACCAGGCTCTTTCATGGGATTCCCCAGGCAAGAATACTGGAGCCGGTTGCCATGCCCTCCTCCAGGGGATCTTCCTGACCCAGGGAGTTGAATCCACATCTCCCTCATTGCAGGCAGATTCTTTACCCACTGAACCACCCGGGAAACCCTAGAATCATTTATAGGTAGGGCCAGATTTCCACAGAGAACAGCTTGCCATCTGCATAAATACTTGAATAGTGGCTCAATAGTCCTACACAGCCATCCCAGGAAAGGGAAAATTTGGTGGGGTTGCCTTCACAATTTTAAGGTCAGTTATAACAAATCTACTTGACTACTAAAGACCCTAAATATTGTTTTAATTCTTCTTGTAGACCATCAGAGGGCACAACATCAGACCCTAACAAGGAATCAGGGAACCTGGACTGGATTCAGGGGTAAACAAAACTGGCTTACAGGCTGCCAAGCACAGACTCAGGAAGTTTAGAAGGCTGGCTCATGGACTTTCAACTTTTGGCAATAGTGGCGTGGCTAATATTGAACTAACATCCATGCCAATGACAATCATAAACTCTAGACAATATATTAAAATAACACACAACTATTTGAAGGGCTACAAAGTAGCCTAAAGGGAGAATCTAGAGGGGTAAGACTTAATGAAGGGGAGGTCTTTCCTCTTACTAAGCCTTCTGTAGCAAACTCAGTGGTTTAAACCACAGAAAGTTATAGACTCACAATTCTGAAGATTGGAAGTCTCAGTGTGGGGCAAGATTGGGGACCTCTAAGAGCTGTGAGAAAGAATCTATTTGATGCCCCTCTCCTAGCGTCTGAGGTTGTTGGCCATCACTGACATCCCATGGCATGTAGAACATCATCCCCATCTCCACCTTCATGCTCACATGGCGCTCAGGCCTGTATCCAAGTGTCCCATGGTTAGGACTCACCCTAATGACCCCATTTCAACTTGATTATCTCTGCAAAGACCTTATATCCAAATGAGGTCACATTCTGAAGTCCTGGGGGTTAGGACTTCAACATACGAATTTGACAGGACACAATTAAACCCATAGCAGTAAGAAAACTGGATGATAATGGCATTTACCTGACTTTTCATCTCCAGGTACACCTGGGTCCACATGGCACATGGAAAATAGCTTTTGAGCAGAAAGCAGTCATCTTATTGGGCTGCAAAGTCAGAGATTGAAGAGTAGGGTTGTCATAGTGGCTAGAAATTGAGGAGGGAAATTCCAGAAGAGAGTGGGCCACCAAAGAAGGGTGAGGCACAGAATATGCATAAAATTTGCCTCCAAAATCTTAGCTGAATTCTAAATTGCTCACATGTTGAGTAAGGCTCTAATAAGTCCAGTGAAAGCTATGACTTGTAGGGTAAAAGAGATAAGAAGAGTCAGTTCAGGTTGCTATAAAAAAAAAAAAAAGTACAATGTGTAGGTGGCTTCAACAAGAGACATGTATTGCTCACAGTTCTGACAGCTGGGAAGTCTAAGATCGAGGTGCTGGCAGATTAAGTTTCTGGTGAGAGCCTACTTCCTGGTTTCCAGATGGCTACCTTCTTGATGTCCTCCATGGAAGAGAGAGAAAGAGCTCTAGTTTCTTCCTCTTCTTATAAGGACACTAATCCCATTTGTGAGTACCTCACCAGCTCAGACGGTAAAGAATCTGCCTGCCAATGCAGGACATGCAAGAGACGCAGGTTCGATCCCCAGGTCAGGAAGATCCCCTGGAGAAGGGAATGGCAACCCACTCCAGTATTCTTGCCTGGAGAATACCATGGACAGAGGAGCCTGGCAGGCTACAGTCCATGGGATCACAAAGAGTCGGATACGACTGAGCTATTAACACCCTCGTGATCTCATTTAAACCCAATTATCTCCCAAAGGTTCCATCTCCAAATACCATGACATCAAGCCTTAGGACTTCAACATATGATTTTGGAGGAGGTATAAGCATTCAGTCCATAGCAGAGATATTGCAATGGCTACCTCATGCTGAAGAGAGAGGTCTAGTATAGACTTAGTATAGAGGTCTTTGGCAAACCCCAAGAGCCTTGCTATGGCAAGCCACCTAATGCAAAGAGCCAACTCATTGGAAAAACTTTGATGCTGGGAAAGATTAAAGGCAAAAGGAGAAGAGGGCATCAGAGGTTGAGATAGTTAGATAGCATCACCCACTCAGTGGACATGAATTTGAGCAAATTCCAGGAGATATTGAGCAACAGGGCAGCCTGTCATGCTGCAGTTTCAGGGTCACAAAGAGTTGGACACAACTTGGCAACTGAACAACAACAATAAGGGTGATACTTTCAAAGCAGAGACTGTATCTGAGCCCCAAACTCAGGGAAAAACTGAAATAGAGCCATCCTAGAAGAGCCTAAAATAAAGTCTCCACAAACTGAGGTGCTCTGTCAGTGATTAACTGCTTTACAGAACAAAACACTCTTCAGTGCAGGAAAACAGAAGCCAGAATCTCTAGAGTATATCATCCATAATGTCCAAAAGATAATCAAATGTTGTTGGACATGCAAAAAAGTAGAAAAATGTGACAAATAATCAATATATAAAGTAGTCGATAGAAATAGACCCACAGACAACACAGATACTGGAAAGATCTCTTAAGTAACTGAGGGAAAAGGAAAGGTTTTAAATGAGGCATTTGCTTTGGGTGTAAAATTTGGGGAACTTCCCCCAAAAGTTCAATTGTCAAAATAATATAATGCAGTATTTTAAAAAATCAAAATCAATGCAGATGTTAACAAACATCAAAAATTTAAATAAAGATAGAATCAATAGCAAGGCCAAACTAAGCTTTATTGAAACATGGCAAAAAAGGAAAAATCAAAAATATTGATCCTGTCTTTATTTTTAATTTTTTTGTCAGGAAAAAAAAAATGATAAAATATCAGGCTAAGTTTTTCCAAATCTAGATAAAACAACACCAAAGAGCCATGAAGCCCAGACAAGTCCCCATAGGACAGATACAAAGAAAACGTCTCTGAGGGGTATCATCATCAAATTGCTGAAAAAGAAAGAAAGAAATCACAAAAGCAATCTGAAAAATACACATAGCAACAGGGCACCAACAACTAGAATAGTGGCTGACTGATCAGAAAACAATGGAAAACGGAAAGTAACATAAGGGTATCTTTAAAGTGCTTAAAAAATAAAAATTTGAAAATAAAAATATGTTATAGCCAGTGAAAATATGGATATGTTTTCATATCCATGAAAGTTTTGAAAGACTGAAGGCAAAATCAAGATATTTTAGATCATTGAAAGCACAGAGTATTCATTACTAGCAGACCCATGCCACCAAAAAAACAAACAAAAATAATTGCTAAAGGAGGTTGTTCAGTCTGAAAGAAATGATCCCAAATGGAACTGTGGCTCTACAGAAAGGAAGAAAAGCACTGAAAATGGTAAATACATCAGTAAATTTCTCTATTTTTTTCTTAGAGTTTTTCAAAGAAAACTGACTACAGCAAGTAGTAATAATGTAACATGGGGCTTATAAAATATGTAGAATTATGTATATGAAACAATAGAACAAAAGACATTAAGGATACATGTAATTACATTTTCTGTAGATTCTTACATTAAACAAAGCATGGTATAATGTTAATTTCAGGTGTATGTGATTAAATTAAGGATCAATACTACAATCCCTAGGCAAAAGACTTTTTTAAAAAATGCAAAGACGTATCAGCTATAAAGCAAATAAATACAGATTAAAACAGTCCCATAAATCCTTGAGACTCTTCATTTTTTTCACTCTATTCTCTGTGCTGTTCAGATCCGATAAACGGGGTGTTTCTGCCTTCCTGTGACACTATTCTAGGAGGCGGGGAGGCACTGCCCTTTACGGACAGGCAGGCGTACCCTACTTGGACCCTCAGGCGGGACGGGTCTTGTCGTTACCGCTGGGCAGGGCTGGGAGTTCTGGGTCTCCACTAGGCCCCCGGTTAAACTACCTGGCAGGGAGGATGGGGGATGCTTCATACGTCGTCACAAGCGGCTCTACATCCAGGCTTAGACCACTCGGCCGTACTCCCCCGTTTCACATGCAGTTCTTTGGAACACTGTGGACTGTAGCTGGTCAGGCTTGTCTGTCCATGTGATTTCCCAGGCAAGAAAACTGGCGTGGGTTTTCTTGCCTGGTGATCTCCAGGTGGTCTTCCCCACCCAGGGACTAAACCTGGGTCTCCTACGTTACAGATGGATTCCTTACCATCTGAACCACCAGGGACGCCCTGGATGCGAGGCGAAGCCTCCTTGATTATCTCTGGGTGATCTCTCCCGAGGGCTGACGGCATGGTGCCTGCATCCTCACCGTTCATTGGCCCGTACCTCCCGCCCCCTCCATGGCAACTCATTACCGCCTTGCGAGAGTCAGAATCCTGGATCCCCACTGGCCTTAGCTGGTGGGACAGGGCTATAGTCTCTTCCCTGGGGCTTGTTTGGAGCACAGTCATTAGAGTCTAAATGTTTTCTGTCTTGCTTGGCACCCTTTTCCTGGTCCTCTGGCTAGAGAGCAGGCTTGAGGCGAGGGTGGGTATTTTTTCTCTCTGCATCTGTTAACATGCCTGGGTTGCCTGTTTCTTAAGCTCCAAATCTGGATATAAAAGATAAGAAGACCGAGGGAACTCACCACTGGATCTTTTCTCGGGTCCCAAAAGCCCTTATAGCGTGCCTTCTTTCCTCAACCTTTCAAAGTCTCCTTCTGCTTGTTTTACATGTAAGGTCCAGGATCTTTTCATTGCACTTAGCAGGAGGAATAGGGAAAACTACACCTGTTCCATCTTACCAAGGTGGTAGTGCTGAATTGCTTTTCTCTTTTACACTGTTTTCTCTTCCAGTGGAATCCTTTGAGGACAAGATGAGAACTTCCTTCATTTTGTTTCTTCAGCACCCGGCCATGACTGTGCTCAAGAATGAATGAATGAATGAATGTAATGCCTACCAGCCCATAAAGAACCCTCTGCAGGAGCCAGCTCTTCCCACTCTGCTTTCCAGCATTTTCCATGCTGAGACTGTGGGTATTTCTTCCCTCTGAGCATACAACTGGGACCCTGAAATTCCACATTCTGTGTCAAGGGCTTACTCTCTGCTTTGACTGTGTGCTGTCTTAACGGCCCACTGCGGGGAAACAGACCAGAGAGGGGGAAAGAACAAAGGCCAGAGTTCTGAAGTGTCGGGAGGACAAGCCCTTCGGCAGAAAGCTCCCAGAGAAGAAAATACCAGAAAGCCTTGGGAGGGATCGTGCCCAGATGTTTCCATCTCATCTCTCCATGTGCTGCTGCCTCCGAAGCTGCTGGGTTAGAGTTAGCACGAACAAAGCAGGGGCGCTTGGGGGATTTCTCAAATTGAAAGAAAATCACATCTCATTAAAATGTGCGCACACACTCACAAACCCATCGAGGACGCGAGTTCCGGGTTACATGAATTCCCACACCGCTGGGTAATTTATTCAGTTCCTATTCCCACGCTATTGAGACACACTGAAGTACAAACCAGCAAACATAAATAATGAACAGTCTTCGTGCCTTAATCAATCATAAACACCATGTTAAGTCCCTCAGGAAAGACTTGTAATGAAATCCTCCATTCGTGGTGTGGGGTGCCCCTTTCTCATCCGGGAGACTTGTGGGCCAGCATCTCCCCCTCTGTGATGTTCCTGGAAGGGACAAATCCCAGTCTGGGCCAGTCAGTCTCACACACTCCCATCCTTCAGAAGAACAAGTATGATTAAATCAGCCCTATACAATAGAAACAAAATTTAAACCACATAGGAAATAAGAAATTTTCTAGTAGTTACATTACAAAAAGTAAAAAGAAATAGAGGAAATTATTTTTCATAATACATATTATACTCATAATGAAAATACTATTATTTCAATATGCAAACAATATTTTTAAAAATTATTACTGAGATGTTTACAACTTTTAGGTTAAATCTTTGTGGTATAGTGTGTCTTTTATATTTATGGGGCATCTCAGTTTGGACCAGCAAAGTTCAAGTGTCAACAACTAGAGGTGGCTGGTGGTGGTGATGGTTTAGTCGCTAAGTCCTGTCCGACTCTTGTGACCTCATGGACTGTAGCTTGCCAGGCTCCTCTGTGCGTGGTATTCTCCAGGCAAGAATACTGGAGTGGGTTGCCATTTCCTTGTCTACCAATTTGGATGTATGCATGCATACATGCTAAGTTGCTTCAGTCATGTCTGACTCTTTGCAACCCTATGGACTGTAGCCCAGCAGGCTCCTCTGTCCATGGGATTTCCCAGGCAAGAATCCTGGAATGGGGTGCCATGCCCTCTTCCAGGGGATCTTCCTGATCCAGGACTCAAACTTGCATCTCTTGCATCTCTTGCGTTGTTTACCAGGCAGGCAGGTTCTTTACCACCTGGGATGGCCCACCATATTGGACCATGAGTGAATAAATAAATGAGTGGCTGAGTGAAAGAATAAAGTTTGTGAATGAATGTAAGACTAACCACTGGTTGGCCCCTCATGCCCATCACATATGCTGACTGGAGGACAGTGGGCAGGAACTCAACATCTCATCATCACCAGTGTGAATATTCCTGCCTTATGCTTACACACCAGTTCACTCTTTCCAGACTTATTTCCCATGCACACTTTGGCCCTCCCAACAGCCCTGGGAAGGTGGTAGGAATCTGTAGGAATGATAGGATCCCAGGCCTGATAGACAGCCCCACTCCCATCCTGCCACCCTCTCAGCTGCAGACAGACAGACAATGAAATGCCCCAAAACTACCACCATGAGAAATCCTGGGCTGAAGAAGCTCACTCTTCTCACATGTCCTTGCCGGAGTCACTTACCTCCCCTGACTGCCTTTATGCTGCTGCCATGTCTTGCTCCTCACTCGAAGAGTGGTACCTGCCATGTTTTACTCCAGAGGCAGCCAGACCCATGGGTGTTCTCTGGAGAAACTGCCCTCCTGGAGCCGGTAATAAAGCCCAGCCTTGTACTGTGGACTGTACTATACAGTTCACCAAGAACTCACACAATCCCTAATCTCTCTCTTTTCAGAACCAGCCCAGCCCAGCCATGCCTCAGCCTGGAAGGACAATTCCAGGATGAGGGTCTCAGAGCCCAGTGTGGACTCAGGCAGGATGTTTTACCCAGAGCATAGGCAAGGGCCACTGAGTGAATGTACACACACAAAAGTCATGTTTGTAAAGAATCAGAAGGAGGCCAAGGTGGCCAGATTATTACAATCTGGAACCAGATGGGATTAGAGAGGGATACAGGACCCAGTCAGACGTGTTGGCCTAGAAAGTGAAATTAACCCTCAAATTAACAGAAAACAGATGAGTGGTTGGTTGTCTTAGGGCAGGGCTGGGAGAGGAAGAATGGGGAGTGATTGGTTAAAAGGTGTGAGGTTTTCTTTTTGAGTGATGAAAAAGTCTCGGAGCTAGCTCGTGGTGACGGTCACACAATATTGTGAATGTACTAAGTACCACTGAATTGTACACCTCAACAATAAAAAAAGAATTAGTGTTAGAACTCAATTTCAAAGCTTGTCATCAAGATGAGCTCTCCTTCCCCATTAACTAAGCCTACACAGCCCAGTAGACACTTTTTCTGTGGCTCAAGGACATCTTTCTGCTTGTGTGCTGAGTTGCTTCAGTAGTGTCTGACTCTTTGAGACCCTATAGACTGTAGCCCATCAGGCTGCTCTGTCCATAGGATTCTCCAGGAAAGAACACTGGAGCGGGTTGTGACGTCCTCCTCCAGGAGATCTTCCCAACCCAGGGATGGGTTGTGTCTCCTGCATTGGCAAATGGGCTCTTTACCACTAGTGCCGCCTGGGAAGCCCAAGCACATCTTCAGAGACAGGCAAAATCAGGCAAACCTCGAACACCCTGCCACACCCACAGATAGGCACACTCAATCAACAGCAGAGCAACCCAGCAGAGCAGACTGGGAATTACCCACTGTCAAGTCTGGAAGATTTGATGCCTTCTGTCTGACAAGAGAGCACAGAGCCCAGCCAGGGGATGAATGTGATATAAAGGGTAGCATCCTAAAGTCCTAAACTCTATTCCTCAGCTCATTAGGGAGCTTCAATCTTTGAAATTTGTAAACCTTTCTTGAAGTTATTTATATGCTCAGCTAGTGCAGTACCTCTTGGGGATAAAGAGTTGCATAAATTTATACTACTCACTGGGCAAAGCAGAATTCCCTTTAGTTCTCCGAAAATTATCTCCTGTCAAGTTTTATGGGGATGGAGGAGAAGGAGGAATTTAGGTCTAAGATGTCAGGATTCCAACACATACTCTCTCTTTCATGATCAGCTTACCTTTCATCTCATCCTCTCTCAGACTTGATCTTTTCAGACTTAAAAACTTTAATTGCTCCCTCGTCTCTCTTGATCATGTTAGTTGCCTTTTCTATAGCTTTTACCTATTTGTCTTTCCTCTCTCTCTTTCTCTCTCAAAAGGGAGTGATGAGAATCCCCTGCAGTATTAACAGACACTGAAGCAGCAGCATCTGCCATTACTGAATCTGCTAAATCCCTGGCCCATCGGATGCATCTGTGCATTTAAAAGTGAAGGAAGTCAGAAAGAGAAAAACAAATAATGCATATTAACCCACATAAGCGGAATCTGAAAAAACTGGCATAGACAATCTCATTTACAAAACAGAAACAGAGACACAGACATAAAGAACAAACGTGTGGATCCCAAAGGGGAAAAGGCTGGGATGAATTGGGAGATTGGGATTGACCTCTGTATACCGCTATGCTGCGCTCAGTCACTCAGCTGTGTCTGATCCTCTGCGACCCCAGGGACTGTAGCCTGCCAGGCTCCTCTGTCCATGGGGATTCTCCAGGCAAGAATATTGGAGTGGGTTGCCATGCCCTCCTCCAGGGGATCGTCCCAACTCAGGGATCAAACTCAGGTCTCCTGCATTGGAGGTGGACTCTCTACTGTCTGAACCACCAGGGAAGCCCAGGAATACTGGAGTGGGTAGCCTACACCTTCTCCAGGGGATCTTCCTGACCCAGGAATCGAACTGGGGTCTCCTGCATTGCAGGCTGACTCTTTACCAGCTGAGCTACCAGGGAAGCCCATATATACACTATTATGTATAAAATAAATAATTAATGAGCACCTACCACATAGCACCAGGAGCTCTACTCAGTGATCTGTGGTGACCTAAATGGGAAGGAAATTCAAAAAGGAGCAGATATATCACATACATATGGGGCTTCCCAGGTGGTTCTAGTGGTAAAGAACCTGCCTGTCAATGCAGGAGACATAAGACATGAGGGTTCAATTCCTGGGTCGGGAAGATCCCCTGGAGGAGGGCATGGCAACCCCCACTCCAGTATTCTTGCCTGGAGAATCCCATGGACAGAGGAGGCTGGTGGGCTACAGTCTATGGGGTCACAAGGAGTAGGACCCAATTGAGCAACTTAGCACATACACATGCGTATGTACACGTATAGCTGATTCACTCTGCTGTACAACAGAATCTAATGCAACATTGTAAAGCAACTATTCACCAATAATATTTTTTAATTATAAAAAAATAAATAAAATTCACACCTTTTTCACAGGCTTACAGGTCTACGGGGCCCTGCGCAATCCAGCCACTGCCTTCCTATCCAGCCTCATCTCATATCACTCTGCTTCTTGCACAGAGAGCTCTGGACACTCTGGCTTCTTTTAAACACATCGAGGTTCTTTGAACCTCAGAGTTGTTATACCTGCTCCCCGTTTAACAGAAGAGAGGCTCTGCTTGCTATGGGGAAAGCACTCCATACATATTTGTTGAGTGATGATGCTGAAAGCTTAAGAACCTTCTAGGCTCTGGAAATTCAGAGGTGAACAAAATGCCATCTATTCTCAAGGGAATCTCAGCCTCCTGGGAAAGACAGAAAAGTAAAGCAGTGAGTCACAGCCGCAAACAGCAACTGCATCTGTGCTATGGCGGGGACACAGCAGAGTTAGGGAACACAGAGGGGGTCACATGATGGGTATCAAGCAAGGCTTCCTGGAGGAGGTGGCATTTAACATGAGCTTGGAAGGATGACGAAGAACAGTCCAGTGGTGGAAGGGGAACCCTTTCCAGGCAGAACAAACCACATGAGTAGAGTCTTTGAGGAGAGGGCTCTGTGAGTAACCGGAAACAGGGTGATAGCAGATGACAATCTAGGAGACATGAAATGAAGGATCTCAAGTAGCCAAGTCTTTTCAGAACCTCCCCAGAGCCCAACACCAAAACATGTCCAAGTAGGAACAGGGAACAGCCCTCTAAGAGCATGGAAACTCCAAATGGAGCTGCTGACGTCAATACTGCAGACTCAGCACTTCCCTGGTGGTCCAGTGGCTAAAGAATCTGACTGTCAACGCAGGAGACAGGAAGTCAATCCCTAGTCAGGAGATATCCCACATGCCCCAGGGCAACTAAGTCCTTCTGCCACAACAAGAGAAGCCCCTACAATGAGGAGCCTGAGCACTGCAAGAAAATAGCAGCCCCTCCTCACTGCAACTAGAGAGAAAGCCCTCACACAGCAACGAAGACCCAGCACAGCCAAAAATAATTAATTTTAAATAAAAGAATTTTTAAAAATTCTACAGACTTACTCAGTTTCTTTCATCTCCTTCCTGTGGAGCAGATACTCCTTGGTGACTCAGATTCTAAAAGCTGTCGATACTCAACACCCATTCGCTGGAGACCCACAACATGCAGGCATGACACTGGGAGTGGAGAAGATGCAAAGATTATCCCAGGCATTCAATTTTTATACACACACTGATGTTCTCACCCTCATGCACACACACTCACACCAGGAGAGCCATCCCTCACCCTTTAGTCCAAGAGCAACTGGCAGCACCCTGCTGAGGGCTGTCCCTCCTCTGAGTCTCCCACTCATGCCAGGACCTCCTTGAAGATGCCTAGGAGTCTACTGACCAGAGAAAAAGTTTCCATGATGACATGACAGGGGAGGTTCAAACAAACCCACATGGGAGACTTCGCATCTTGCCTAAAAGTCTCAGACAAGGTGATTCCCATGGGCAAAGGATCTCTTTTGCTTCAGTCTAGGTCCAGCTCTCCAACCAGCTGGAGCTCCTAGGAAGCAAAGCCTCTTTGTCCTGAATCCCACTTGGGGACATCCACCTGGGTGTTTTGGACTTTCAGGACTTTGGGTAGGTATGTCCCCTCTGCCTTTCTCGTGTATCTTCCTGGAAACCTCCTGCTGGCATCTTGAACATCTAACTCACGGTCACCATCACTGTGAAGCCTTCCTGGATCTCCACAGTGGCGCCACAGAGCATCTGGTCATCTGGAGGGGCTGATACCATCCCCACTAGATGGTGGCCTCCCCAAAGACAGGGACCATGTCATTCATCTCTCTCCCCACAATATTAAACTTCATGCAGGCACATGGTAAAAGCTTGGTTGAGATGAATAAATCAGAGAAACTGAGGGGGTTTGTTCTTTGTGTAAAATAGATATTAATAACTAGTGGAAAGCTGCTATATAACACAGGGAGTTCAGTTCAGGGCTCTGTGATGACCTAAAGGGGTGGGATGGAGGGGTGGAGGGGGAGGCTCAAGAGGGAGGGGGCTATATGTGCGCACATAGCTGATTCAGGGATTCCCAGGTGGCTCAGTGGTAAAGAATCCGCCTGCCAATGCAGGAGACACAAGAAACATGAGGTTGATCCCTGTTTCAGGAAGATCCCCTGGATTAAGAAATGGCAACCCACTTCAGTATTTTTGCCTGGAAAATTCCATGGACAGAGGAACCCGGCCGGCTACAGTCCATGAGGTTGCAAAAAGTTGGACAGTACTGAGCACTCACACAAGCATATAGCTGATTCACACTGCCGTACAGCCGAAACTGACATTGTAGAACAATTAAAATTCCAGTAAAAAGAGGGGAGGCAAGTTCCTTTCTGGCTGATGAAAAAGTCGCTGGATTTCAAGGCCAGCTTCCCAGCTGCCCTCATGCCTGAGGATACCAGTAAGCACTTGGGTTGATGGCTCTGCTAGAGGACATGACTCCTGAAGACTGTACTTGCTGGTGGGTTGCTTTGCTGAACCGCCTCACACAGTCCCATCTTCCTTTGGCAGCTGTGAGACCCTGAACTTAACTATGTTGGCTCAGACCTGAAGCGTCCAGTTATCACCCTCTGCAGCAAGAGCCCCAGGGGTTAGTGTAGACAGAGAAGCATGCAGAGCAATTCTGAGCATCCTTCCAGGACGCCTGGCCTCTGCAAGTGATGCCACCAACAGCCCCAACTCCTGCTTCAGACTGCAGATCAGCTCCAAGCCAATGCCCCATCTGGCTGCACCAGGACAGAGGTGGGTCCCAGACAGAATGCTGCAAGCCCCCTTTCCCCTACTCCTCCCCTCAAGGTAAGACGCTCTAGTGGTGATTCAACAGACAATCATAGAACTACTCTCCAGGCTAGAAGAGGGTCAGAGATTGGGACCACGAGACTTGAAAAAGCACAGAGCAGCAAGGTCTCTAGGTTTTATTTGTCCCTCTAATATGTGCCAGACTGGGCACGGAACAGTCCACAGCCCAGAACCCCTAGGTACAGACAGAGAATTCAAGAGAAAGAAAAGGAAGCCAGCTCTCTCTGGCAAAGGAGCTGGAAAGGCAGAAGACTAGCAATGTGTTGGCAAGGAAATCCTTACCCAGGGGCCCAGTCTGCCCACAGCAGCACCACCTGGGCAGGCCAACCCATTCCCACCTCATGAGGCAAACTGGATAAGTGTCCTCTTGTCCCACCACATCCACCCTCTCATCTCATGGAGACGCTGGGGTCCATCCCCTGGCAGGCCCACCCTCCACCTCTGGGAGCTGCCTCTGGGAACCCCACACCTCGCACTCCTCTCAGATCAGAACTCAGGCTGTCTGCCCCCATCACGCCTGCTCACCAG